>NC_079294.1:33756276-34108776 GCF_023638135.1 Falco biarmicus
CTGAATAATTTATTATTTCAATGAGATTTTGTGAGGTAAAACGATGGATCCAGTACAGCCCCCCTCTGAGTTTTAAACATTGTTTCTTCGAAGGCATAAATTCGCTTTGCAAAGGTTTCTTGACCTGCTGTAGATGGTATTCCTACTTATGCTACGCTGTGACAAAACCTAAAGAGGGAGTCAGATGTGTGCTCTACAGTACTTGAGAATTTAAGTTAAATCTGTAATTTTCCCCCCTGCATTTCCTCAGAGAAATTAGCTATTCTATTCACTGCATAAATTTTCAGGTTTTGCTAGCACGACACTCAGGGTGTTGAATTTTTTATGACAAAAATGCTGTAATAATTGTTGAACAGATGTAAGTGTTGGAGAGTGGGCTCTGGCAGACCTCATGAAACCTCTATTAGCAATTTAACCCTGTCATTACTTGAATGAAATGGAAGTGGAAAAGGACTGAGTTTTGAAGTGTTTCATTCAGACAATCACAAGGGGTTCCCAGGTGGGGCTAAATGACCTTTAATTAGACCTATTCCTAATGAAAGCAGAGACTAAAAAATATGTTAATGAGCAGTAACTTTATACTATAGCAGTATTAGGAGTTTTGACTGTGATGTGTGGAGCTAAGAATAATTCTGGATGGAGATATCCCTGTCCAGTGATCTGTGCTGTCTGAAATGTTCATAGGACCTAATCCTCCAATTTTAGGTCAATCACTGTAATACTCCCCCTGTTCATTGTGGCTGAATTAGCAAATGATGACAAGACAAAAAATTTATGTCCAAGAAACTAGAGGAGCTTTAGATTTTTCCACACCTGCCATATAAATAAATGGCTTTTGAAACCTGCAAGGCAACATTTAGCAGTTACACCTTAAAAAAAAAAAAAAAAAAAAAGGGGGGGGGGGGGGCACATTTATGGAAATACCCTTGATTTTTCTGCCTAAAAAGAGAGATGTCATTAGGGATTGCCCAGGAACTTTGTTGCAGATGCTTCTGAATCAAAGAAGGGAATTAAAAGAAAATAGCATCCCATCAGTAGCGTAGTCTCAGAGTAGGGCTTGTGGGCACTCCAGAGTAACTGAGGTAACTGCCTGTGGTACCTACTCTACAGACAGATGATGTCAAAAGACAGCATTTTTCTGTAGCTTTGTACCTGAAGCAGAGATTTTGTGTATTTGTGTGTGGAAATACAGATACGCACAGACACACGCTTATACAAATATCCACATAAACACACCCATTCCTAAAAATATGGCTGTATTTAAAGCTGGTGTTGGTAAAGAAGCCTTATCTTGAAATAATAACTTATATTTGATAGAAGATAGTAACTAGTAAATTATTACCTATTACTATTACTAGAACCAAATTGTCTGTGTGCTTGGTGGGGAGAGTCAGACATGTACAACTGCACCACACATGGGCAATGTGAAAATATAACATTGTTTTGAGATATTTTGTGATATGCATGTATTATGAATTTTTCAAGGTAGTGGGTAGTTTTGGTGTAGTGAATCCCACTTTGCTATCACAATTTCAGTTAGGAAAGGAGCTTAGCAAAAGAAATAATATGTTAGGATCTAGAACAGAAGTAAAGATGCAGAAGCCTATTCTGAGTGATGTTATCTATCTCAGGAGTTTACTTGCTTTTGGCTTGAGTGTACAAAAGGCTAAAACTTATTTGGGTTTTTTTTCTGTGTGTTAACATATATAAAATCTATGTATGTGCCTGCTCCATCTGCTTTTGTTTTACATGCCCCTGTGGTGCTTAGTGAGGCATGGGGAACTTTAGTGCAGTGGCTCAGAAGTTTTGTGGATAAAACCAGGCAAATTATATTCTGGCTCTAATTTATGGCACACACGATAACATGTATCTAATAGGGCAAGTTACTTAAAAAAAAAACCAACAAACCCCAAACACAACAACAACAACAAAAAAACCACAAAAAACACACCACCACATAAATTTGTCCAAATCTGTGTATGTATGAGATTTGCTAACTGCAGTTCTCTGGAATGGTACTATTTTCAAAGGCTGGAAGGATGTTTGAATGCCTGGCTTTTTCTTTATACACGTTTACCCAACCATTTACATTAGTGAGTATAAACAGAGGTATTTCTGGTGCATCTACATTTTCAGGAACATATTAAAACATCTGTAGGTGGACTGCTTCAGAAACATGCTTTCACAGCCCTTCCCTGTGTGCAACTTATTTGCAACCTGGCATTTTTTCTGCTTCTTTTTGTTGTTCATTCCTATGCTGTGTTCTTAGAGCCTTATAAGTAAAACAATCTTAAACAGGAAACAATGTCCAGTAGAAGTGCAGCAGAAAGATAACAGTCTAGAGAAAATGTCACTGGTGGATTTGATTATGTGTTCAACTTACCTGCTGCCTATTACCTATATAGATATAGCGACTCAAAGAGTTTGTTTTGAATGATTTATTGGAGAGATACTGTTCTCGTCCCCAGAACACAGCATTTATAGTTACAGTTTCATTTCAGATTTAATGAAAGAATTGGTGTACTTTGTAAGGTGCTCAAAGTGGTGGCCGTCCATAGGGTGTCACACTGTAAAGCTGATGTGATGCCATAATTTATGAAAGAACACATGCAAAAATTGCTCCAAGTTGAAATCCCCTCCCCCAAAACAAAACCCAAACCACAAAATGTGAATTCTGACATTGCAAGATATCTCATGGCTTTTGCAAATTTGGATGATCAGGTCTTCTTAGAAAGGGCTCATTTGTTTTGTTATCAATTTGTCAGTCAGTATTGATACCTGTTCTTATTTCCCAAGCTTTGAGGAAGCTCTTTCTCTCACCTAGATTCCTAGAGAGACCCTTTGCACATATTATGGCTATTTACGTGATTTGTTTAAACAGGAAGAATATTTAGGAAAGCATGAGATGTTTACAGCTGTCTAGCTTGGAAGAAGTTGGATACCTGAAGAATGGACTTGCAGGTTTGAATCCATAGCTTCTAAATATGAAAATTCTTTCCTCTGATTTCTTGGCCCAGGCATACTTTAGCAACATGGTGGAAGTGCATCAGGCATTGAGCTAAAATTACAGTGTCACTTACAGTACATTCCAGCCATGTAAAAAATGAAATCTTGTCTTCAGTAACTATCCCATATCAGTAACTGTCCTGTAGAACTGGCAGCATGGAAGCCTATGTACAAATGTTTTTATTGCTTAGCACTGCACTAGAAGAGTTAAGAAAAGGTAACTTTACAGATGTATTTTAATTCTTCTTGTTGTCAATAATCAAACAATGTATATTGATAAGAAAGAGCTCATATTATTATCTGTATTGAGGTCATTTTAAGTTCACAGCTGGAAACTGAAAAACCAGAAGAAAGCTGGTGAGCAAACATACTTGCCACTGTGGCAAGGGCTGTATAAAGACACTAGAGAGCAGATGCTGTTGTATGAGCTTATGATGTGAACAGATGAAGAAAGACTTGGTTTTGCTCAAAACAACAGTGCCGTGCAGGTGCAAAGCCAAAACTCTACCCTCATGCTTCCTAAAGAGGCTTCCAGGTCATTTCTGTTCCCTCAAGTATAGTAGTGCACTTGGAGACCTGGATGCCAAAGCAGCTTGTTTGTGCTCTAGAAATTAACCTTTAGTTAACAGCAGTGATGGGCAGCGTACTCTCTGTAAGGAAGGGTGTAGGAATGTGCTACAAGAACAGGGAACAATTAATGAGCTGGAGACCTTTTGCCAGTGACACTGAAACCTGGACACTTCCTAAGCAGCTGAAAGGACTGCAGGTGCAAGTTGACCATCAAGCACTCTCAGTAGCAAAATCCTGTATCTCATGTGCTCACAAGCTGGAAGCTAAAGTGAAGCAGCCCTTTTCCTTTTCTGAAAAGCCTGTGTGCCCCTTGCTTGAAGACTGAAGGAAGGGAAATATAGCATAATGTGTCCCTGAGACCAGGTCATTACAAAGCTGTAGATTAGAAACTGTAAAAATAAGAGTCCTAACGAAATGGCACTTAAGTTAATGAAAACTAGAAGACTCTTGTCATAAGTCAGAGAATTAATCTACAGAAAAAGTTCAAACTTCATTTTAATCATGTCATCTGCTTATAAGGGTTGACTGAGTGGTTAATACAGAAAAAGAATATATTCCCAGAATTTCAGTTGTAATTCAGTCCAGCCTAACTGGAAAGTGGTTTGCATTTTGAAAAAGTTTAGTTACAGATTTTCAGTGTTTATCTTTGTGCTACAGGAACTAAATCAAAGTAGGTTTCTTACATGTAAAAACCAAGGAGGAAAAAAAGACCCAAGTAGTTGAAGACAAAGCTCAGGCCTCAAAGAATGTTGCCAGTAAGTCATATACACAACTGAAGCATGGCGTGGGGAAAATCCCAAGATCAAACCCTTTTTCCTGAGACCTTTGGCTCAGTACTCAAGTACGAGACCCATTGTCAAACACAACATTTGCATTGCTCTTTGTGCTGGTATGGTCAAAGAAAAGGGCATGTAAGTAAAATTCATTGGTATTTTTGTTTGGGGGTCTAGGTTTTACCTATTTCTTTTTCTTCCCTGTGGTGAGTTTACCATCTCTTTTCTTTGCTGTGATATGATGGCTTTGTTAATTATGATCTTGAACTTTGTTCTTCCATTGCTTCTTGCCAGTCACGCACTGACTTTTTCTTTGGAAAAAACACCTCAGTTGATATGAGCACAAGGGCAAAAAAAAAAGCCAATTTTTCTTCAGTGTATGTGAATTGTGCCTTACCTAAGCTCAGTATAAATCTCCGGTCAGTTGTACTATGTGTAAAGCTCTCTTTATACTGTTGGAGCATGTCTGCATTAGAAGTTTATATTGCTGTAGTTACAACAGCGTAACTTCACTGGTGCAGGAGTCAGTGTAATTAACGCAGGGGGAACAACAGCCCTATTGGCTTTATTCATAATGAAGACTAAAGATGGAGCTTTCAAAAGTGCTGAAGTGACTTACAAGTGCGACTTTCATTGTATTGAAGGTCACGGAATCATTAATCACCCTTAAACAATGACTACACAAGGAGATTTTATCCCCACTAGCCAGAGTACTGTAGTCATATGGCTATGTAGATCCATGGTTTCAGCTAAGAAACTCTATCAAAAGTTATTTTTACGAGATGTATCTAAATAACATAGGCATCCATATTGCAGCAGTTGCACCCCTTGAACTGAAACATCGCAACCCTCCCTGTGAACAAGCACTAGGGGATTTTGATATTCCCGCACCTTGACATTGTTGTTCCTTCTGCTAAACAGGGGTTTAGATCTGTTCACATTTTGTTGGGTTGTTTTTTTGTTTTTTTTTTGACAGAGCTGAGGGAAGAATCTATAAACCACTGGTGTCTGAAAGAAGATCTGAAATCACCCAGCTTACCGGTTTCCTCTACAGACTGACATGCAGTTGGTCAGCTCTGTCCTCATCAGCAAATGTCACTCAAGTTACAGGGAATCCATGTCAGGTTTCAAGGAAAGGGAGAGCTTTTCCAAGAAGATAACTTTATTTCTACAGGTTACTGTATTTCTGCTAGCAGTGCTAGAAAAGCAAGATTATGGTGTGTGCGTATTTAATACAAAAAGTAGATTTGCTGATATAACTGTTATTTGCACTGTTTATATTCAAATGTCCTTTAAAAAAAGGCATCATCAAAATTTACGGATAGTAAGAGTGTGCAAATCAGAACACTTATCTTCTTTTTATAGACTAAAATCAAATTATTCCTCACATTTTTCTCAGTTACAGAATATTAGAATGCAGTGTGTGTAAATTACTTGGTTTTTTGAGAAAGGTATATTCCAAACCCAAAATTGAATACCACATCAAGACTTTTTAATGTTTTTAAAAATTCTCAGCAATTATTACTTGTCCTACTGTATCAACCTAGTATCATTTCTCAACCTACCCATGGGTTTGGAGAGTAGCTCACATCACAATCAGATTCTTAATTAATTACCTTGTAGCTGGCTATCTTAAAAATACAGGTCAAAAACCGGTATGTTAACCTTTTATTTTTTTTTAACCTAATAAAATAACCAACTTGTTTTGTGACCTGTAATTCTGAATCTGATTGAGTTTTCAATATACTGTAATTCACAGATTTTCTCCCCTCTAGCACTAGGTTTGTATCTGTCACATGGTTTTCAGTGTTCCTAATGAGCTGTTAACAAGCTGTCAATTACCTATGCAAATGAGGCAAGCAGAAATGGAGGGGTTGCTATACCTAGAGTTAAAGTGTGCTACCTCGGATTGTTACGAAATAAATCATTTCAGTTTTAATAGCTGTCTGTACCCATGTGGCTTGTGTCATGTAGGCACTTTTTCATTATATTATTTACCCAGCAATAAAATGCTGCAGGGGACTTTGGGGGTGATTAAAAAGTTGAGGGGGAGGGGAACTCGTACAAGCAACTTCATTCTTTCCTGGTTTGCACATTCTGCTCTTCTTGGGTCAGGCTACAAGGCTGCAAGCTGTCAGGTGCCCTTAGCCCTGCTGAAATCAATGACAATTCCGGAGTTTAGGCCCGATCCTGCCAGAATATTTAACAAGTGTCCTTTGCAATGGAGTCTCACAAGCGCGCAAAGCTAAAGGGAAGATCTAGGAGTTGAAATCTTGAATTTTGGAGAGAAGGGTATGTTTTTTAGATGTATTCTCAGCCTTCTAAAAGCTTTCTGCAGAAAGGTCTGGCAGGAGAAATCTTGTGCTTTTAGCTGTGTTATCCTGTAAGGAATTCTTTCCCCCTTGCTAAAGTCCATGAAATTTTGCCTTTAAATTCTCTTTCCTTTTGCTTTAGCTTGCAATTGATGCTTACTGTAAAACATTTTGTGATACTTTTTATGAAGAATGTTATATAAAATGAAATTGCATTGTATTTATGACCAGCACTATAATAACGGCCTATCAGTGTTTCCATTATAAGCTCCTATTGTTGAGGGCTTTAAAACTCACCCATAAAAACCCACTCAGGACTGAAGCACGGTCTACAAAGGATAAACAAACCCCTATAGCTATTTTTAAGTTAGAATAAGTGAAATCAAGAATGGAAATTAGGCTTTTAGAGGTTTCCTCTCATTTTGGTATGCGCATGTGTGTATATATATAATTACATTTTAAAAGATGGGTTAGAAGCATGGTTTCTATTATTTAAGAAAGTGTTACCAAAAAGCACCTAAAAAAATTAACAGATTGCATTGTTTTGCTCCAGCCCATACCTAATTAAATATGCTAAATCTTCAGGCAGGATCAGGCTTAAACTCCCAAATTGTCATTGATTTCAACAAGGCGAAGGGCAGCTGAAAGCTGGTAGCCCCAACCCAAGAAGAGCGTAAGGTGCAACCCAGGAAAGAACGAAGTTGCTTGTGCAATTTCCCGTCTCCCCTCAACTTTTTAATCACTCCCAAAGTCCCCCTGCAGCATTTCATTGCTGGGCAATTTGCACACTCAGCTAACTCAGCTGAAAGGTCATTGGCATACATACTTTTCCTCTGTCTTTAGGTCCATTATGTTTAAGATTCAGGGACCTGAAATTGTGCACGCTGAAGCCAGGAGGCCTGGGGTGAAGTAAAGAGAAGTGTTCTGGTAGGAAGCCAGAAGAAGAGGAATTTGAGAGATACAACAACATGAAAACCAGGAAATAGAAATTAATTAAATAAAAATCAAGAATGCCTTTTCAGATGGGCGAAACCCCAAAGAAACAGTCAGTGGGGGAATTAGTAGGCTAAATCTTTCACTGATCAATCGTGATGGAAGCTTTCTGGTCAAAATGTCAGTGGTAACTTTATTTTCTGCTGGTATGTACAATAATCCTTTTGTTCCATCTGCAAACACTAGGGGGTAAATTTTTAGCGTGATGCTTAGGGATTTAGCTGTAGGACTCCCATTAACGATAATGGGAATCATGTAGCTTGAGCACTCTGCATCGTGCTGAATATTTACCCCTCAGTTCAGAGCACTCTCTCGTTGAATTTTTAATTATATTTACAGATAAATTCCATAACCAAATATCATCAGCTCTCAAGCAGATTGTTTTATTAAAAGGTGCAGATTTCCAACTTCATTTTGAGCTGCAACCTACAGTGATTGGTTTAGCAGCTGAGTAATTTTTTTAAGTGTCTATTTAATAATGCTTGATTTGTCAGCTTCAGAGCGTTTGGGAGACAATAAATATTAGAAGCATCCCACCCTGCATGCATACGCCAGAGAAATGCAAAACGTGAATATTCTACCTTGTACCGAGCTTTCAAAAGGTGTGTCACGATACAGCTTCTCTACAAGCTCTTTCTGGGAAATACTACTTCTGCATAAATCTGTGGTTAAAATCAGTAGTGGTATACAAACACACAGCACTAATATGACATAAGCGGTATAGTTTTATTTGCATTTGTGAAGATAAATAATAGCAGTCAAAAAAGTTAGGAGATTTGCCCAAGGCCAAAGTGTTTCATGTAAGAAAGGATATTAGAATTGGAGGATCCCTCACTTCTGTGCTCTATAACCTAGACTTACACCAAAATCTAACACCGGTATAAGCAGATATAGAAGAGGTGGTATGCATACTGATCTGCTTAGCTCCTCCCCAAGGCATACTTCCAGTTGCTTTTGCAGCTTTTAATTCTTGAAGTAACTACAACCAGCTCTGCTGTGACCCTGTTGAAGTGACCTGCAAAGTAAGAATGATTCTGCTGTTTTAATTCATGTTTGTCTAGCTGTGATGGTAGAGATACTCTTTGTTTTAAGATAGAGATTAATTTCTTTTCCCAGGTGTTTCATAAAGGAGACTTAAAGGCTGCTCAGCTAGTCATGGAGATCTTGGTGTGGTTATTTTTCTGGTGCAGCTATTCTAGGGGTCCCCATGCTAGTCCTCAGCTACTGTCAGCAGAGATGTTATGAATAAGAACACAAATTGTAACAACTTTTTAGTGCAACTCATGACTGATATATTTCACATGTCACTTCGGCTTACACTAGAGGACTAGACTGATAGGGAGAAATCCTGAAATAAATAAATAAATAAAAAACCCACACAAAGGTGTTTTGCCTGAGCCTTGTTGCCCCCTTCAGTTTTTTCGCATATGATGACTAATTGTCCTCAGTTGAAACAGCTGTTTCAAAGTGTGTGCTGATAAAAGCTTGTCTGCACAGGATGTTGCCTTTGAAGATATTTGGTACTTTGTAAATGGACCCAACAAATCTATAAACTTAGTTTCTGCATCAATCAATGCACAGTAACTGCCCTCACGCGAAAGTGTATGCCTTGGCTCCTTAGGAAGTGCGATGTTTTCTGTGAGGGGAATAACTGCATTTGAGCACCTGACTTGAGAGCAGAGACCCTCCCAGGGTATGCTGATACTTAATCCATTCAATATATGCTACAACCACCAAAGTTCAGATAAAATGCATGCTGCCGCCTCACCCTTTGCAGTAACCTACCAGCGTGTGAAGCTGCGATGCAGCACCTCCGCGTGCTCCCACAGCTGGGATTTGCAGTCCCACGTTCCCTCCCCACCAGAGCGGGACTGATGGAGTATCCATTTGACTTTGGTAGAACATAACTGAACACCCACCTTCATTCATGGCAGCAGTCTTGAATCAGGATTGATTCCTTCTCAAAGTCAGTGGAAATCCCCATTATGGTTGATAGCCTGAGATCAAACCAGAATATTCTTTGGGGAAAAAAAAAATGAATAGTGATCAGTCTCTCTTCCCAATGTTGGTGATTGACAGTACAAGACAATGGGAGAACCTCCACAATATTTTCCTCAAGAAAACTTATTTTTCGTATGCTAATCTTGTATCTGAATATATACCCTAATCCTAGTATTCATATCTCTGCCCTCCGTAATCATGAGCCCATCTCTAATGTTTCTTTTGTTCAGAAAAGGTAAACTCTTCTCACTTTTCAGTAGCAGATTACACAAAGGGAACTTTATGGTATATATTACACTCACAAAGCAGTTTTCTCCATCTTGCAATCACTTTAAAGAAAAAAAAAAAAAAAAACAACTTTCTTCTTATCTCATCTTCCTTCCTGCATGAATGTCTGAGATAATCAATGAAGTTCCTGTGTAGAGAATAAATTGAGCTCGAATGGCTCCTCTTAAACTGTACAATCAAAGAAAGTGGAGGGTTTTGCTGATGATTTTGATATTCAGTTTAACTTTCTTCACCAGGCTGTCAGCTCAGTGAAAGTGAGGTCAATCTGACCACACTCTTCCTAAAGGATCCTCTTCAGAACCATCTACTTGAGTATACATCTCCTGACAAATCAATGGCAGAATCGAGAGGTATGTACTTCGCCCAGAAACCTGGGGGCTGATTGTCCATCTTACGCAGCCGTTTCGGTGAGTGCAGCATGGGCGCAAGTCAGTACCTGATAACAATAGTAATGTTTAGCATATGTATCCCCGTGATGTAAATGCCTGCCTGAAGGTGCAGGACAACAGAGATGCAGACCTCTGTCCTACAATGTAGAGAGATTCAGATGATGGGAAGTATGTGGGGATATGGGTGCACATGTGCACACACACACACACACACACGGAACTGTTTCTGTGAAAGGGTGGTAAATGAGTGACACTCGTAAACTAAGATTCTGGAGTTGCTGATTCAGAAATCTGAGTTTTTTACAGGGCAGATATTGGGAGGGAAAAAACTAAGCAAAATATAGGAGCTTGCAGAGGCCAAGAAACCTGCCTTTCCCTCTTTCAATGTGATTTTGCATTTCTTGGCCAGGAACACTTGCTGCGAGATCTGGGGTAGGGGTTGTTGTGCTCCTGAGAAGTTATAGAATGGTGGGGCTGCTGCACAAGAGCAACACAAGTAAGTGTAATGAACGTGACAAAATGCCCCCCAAACATCCTTTTGCTAAATTATCCAGATCCAGACAAATTTCTCAGGAGCGATCAACAGTTGTTTGAACCAATTCGGATCTGTCTCTAGGGTTACTACCCTCAGACATTTACCAGCGTGGGACTTTCCTGCTCAAGATGAGAAGGGAGCAAGGAGGTGAGAAGAGAGAGTAGGAACAAAACTCAAGGGCAGAGATCTGGAGTGCTAGAAAACTGGTTAGCTTGAGAGTTCCTTAAAATTCACACCTGGTGTCACTGAATCTGTGCCTTGCACTTGGGCCTGAGAGGTTTCATTGGTGAATCAGTTTCACCTGATCATGGACAAACCCCCATCACTCATCCTCCGCCTTTCCTCCCATAGGTTCTCTTCTGATCTTGTCTGCATCCTGATGTGAAATGAAGTGGTATGTATGAGAAAAAGGGTATTACATCCTGGGTAATATCCATTATGTTGCTCTCTATTAGCTCTCAGTTCTTGGGAGTGCATTACTGCATTACTTCTTTTGTGCCAATGCTATTCCATCGAGGCCAGTGCTGGCTTACTCAGTTGTATCAATGATTTCTTCTAAGGTGGCCTAGACAATATGTTGTAATATATATTATACTATGTGATTTTTAAATCAGCCTTCAAATGTATTCTAAAAATTTTGCAGCTCTTCAGCCAAATCCTGCTGTCCATCATGTGTAATGATGATTGCTGATTAGCAGAAAACAAATATAGAGGTGATTTTTAGACACATAAAAAAAGATCAGCTGAGTGAAGACAATCCTTTAGGAAGCTTAGGAATGAGAATTCTGCTTTGACCCGTATTGTAGAAAGCTTTTCATTTGTCTTGTAAAAGAAGAAACAAAATACATTAAATAATTTTGGAATTGTATATGGTACAATACAAAAGTGTCAAAAAGTTAAATATGAATTGAGACATATTTTCACTTACTCTGAATTACAATTGTATTCAGATAATTTTTTCAGCTGCATAAATGAACTAAAGTTTATTCCCTCAATTTTAAGAGCATTTAAATAATGCTACTTTTCTGTTTTGTGAATGCATTTTTAGACAACTAAGATCACATTTCTATTCTGGAAATGTTACAATATTTTAAAATAATTTTGATATGTAGAAACATTTAAAAGCTTTTTTTATAAAAAGATTTCTTACCATGCTTATGTTCTTCCCAGGAGAAGTTGTCATTACTGCAATGCTTTTAATATTCCTTTGTATCCCATATTAGCAGTGAATGATGCTAACATACAATTGTTTTTCTTAGCAATGTATATTGTATAGTCAAACTTTCTGTGAATGGTGATTGATATTCATTAACCCCAAAAGTCTTTAGCCTAATGCGCGGTGCAGCGTGATGCAGACTGTGTATGTAGCCAACCTGTCACAAGTAGAGAGGGCAAAGCTGCTGTGTTCCTCAGTACAACTTAGAAAGAATTGCGGTAATCGGCTCCACTTGCACCATTTACAGCTGCCTGGGGGTTGCTCTGGTTTGTGCTAGATAACCTAGAGCATGTACTGTGGGCAAAACTATATCACATTATATATTCCCACAGAGAAAAGTGCTGCCAGCACCCTGTGGGGCAGGAGTGCTGTCCCAGCAGAGGGTGCCTTCCCTGGATTGCCTTACGCGTGCTCCATGCACGTAGGCAATGCAAGGGGCAGGCACAGGAGAGGCGGTATTTCTGAGTGGCCATGTTAAACGAGGCCAAACTGAGGATATGCAAGACTCAGGCATGATTCCCTGTTGCCAGCCGTGCTCCATCCCTCAAACCTGAGCAGGCGATGTTTAGGAAGCTCCCTGCAGTCAGGGAGTCCTGACCTCTCTCTCACTATGACCACTCAGCTGGCCCAGATTTTTTTTTTTTTTTTTTTTTTTTGGTGTGTGTGTGTTGGGGACACATTTCTACCCAAAGGTAGGGCTCCACCTGCCTTCTCACCCCAGATTTTCAGTGTTTCATTGTATACTGGCCAAACGATGCTGCCTGTTTATCTGAGAGATGAAGTTTAAGAATAGAAGTATGTGCAAGACAAAAGAGAGGAGAGGGGTGGAAGGAGACAGTACTGATGCTGGTAGGGGTAGGTGAAGAGCAGGAGGGCTGCAGGATGTTGATCAGAAGGACCAATCTGGAAGGCACGTAAATCCATTTAACAGCTTGAAAACGGGTAGCCACATTAAAGGAAGTGGAAATAAAGTCAATTAGAGGCAAGAGGCATTAGTTGGGAGTGTCAGCTGGTGAACGGTGCCTAATTTGATATAGTCTAATCACATAGTTTGGCTATTTGATTACCAAATTGAGATCCAAACACTGCTCCTTCCAAGCAATCACTTCAGAAAAGAGGGTAGCTGGAATCGTCATGAGATCTGATCCATTCCTTAATTTAAATTAATTTTAAATAGCTGTAACACATGGGATGTAAAACCCAAGAAGCAAATAGTTGCTGAGACATGTGAAACATGGCTTTTCAGGGAAGCTGAGGCCACAGGGATAAGGACTGGGAGTTGGGCTAACCTGTGAATGTGCATGTGGAGTTTCACACACGTGTGCACTGGGAATAAGCCTGCAGAGACACTTCCCTGGCTGCTGTGCTCTTACTCTCTTACTCTCTATTGATAGTTACTCCTGTTCAGATGAAATGGGTCAAGAATGCCAGGAATCAGCTCACTTCCCAGTGATTATCCAGTGGAGATGAATTAGACACACATCCGAGGGTTGTATGTACCTTGTACACCTTCATAAGAGCATGGGCAACCTCTCTAGTGCTGTTTACTATCTAGCATTAACAGAAATGGATAGCTAGGGGAAAAGCAGAGGAAACAGGAGACTTATAAAGTGATTTTTTTTTTCCTGACAATCAATGGTTTAGCAATTTCCTGAATCAGAGGTTACATCCAGACTTAAGAAGCTATCCTCTGTGAATTTGTCCAGTCTCTTTAAATCTGTAAGTATTTTTGGCCTCTTATACTGCAGCAGAAAATGTGCACAATTATATGCTCTGAGGAAAAAATGGCTTCCTCTTGTAAATGTGGTGCTTGCTCATTTCATTGGGTGCTCCTTCCTTCTGACACTGTGGGAAGAGTACCAACTATATTCTGGGCTGCATCAAAAGAAGCATGAACAGTAGGTCGAGGGAGGTGATTCTCCCTCTCTACTTTGCTCTTGTGAGATCCTACCTGTGGAGTGCTGCATCCAGCTCTGGGGCCCCCAGCATGGAGGAAGTCCAGAGGAGGGCCATGAAGATAACCAGAGGGCTGGAGTGCCTCTCCTATGAAGACAGGCTGAGAAAGTTGGGGTTGTTCAGGCTGGAGAAGAGAAAGCTCTGGGGAGACTTTACAGCAGCCTCTCAATACCTAAGGGGAAGTACAATAAAGCTGGAGAGGGACTTTTTACAAGGGCCTATAGTTATAGGACAAGGGCGAATGGCTTTGAGCTGAAAGAGGATAGATTTAGATTAGATATTAGGAAGAAATTCTTTACTGTGAGGGTGGCAAGAAACTGGCACAGGTTGCCCAGAGAAGCTGTGGGTGCCCCATCCCTGGAAGTGTTCAAGGCCAGGTTGGATGGGGTTTTGAGCAACCTGGTCTAGTGAATGATGTCCCTGTCCAGGGCAGAGGAGTTGGAACTAGATGATCTTTAAAGTCCCTTCCAACCCAAAGCATTCATGATTCTATGGTATGATTCTAAGAGGAATAATCAATGCCTGCATGCTTCTGCTGGGCAGTTTGTAGCCTTACACATCTCTGTCAAGTCCCCCTCAGTTCTCAATCTTGCTCACTAAAAAGTGTGAATTTCTTACATTTGTTCTCAGCCATGGTGCCCTTCCCTCGTCTTTTTCTAGCTCTTTTTCATATTTGATGACTGGGTCCAGGCATATTGTTCAAGGTTTTCCTTCCTCTGTCTTATTTGCCTGTCCAGTCGTTGTTATCCGTGTTGCAGGAAGAGGACTTCTCTGGCAATTTTGCCACTGTATTCCTGGAAGTATTTTGCCCATTCTGAAGCTTATCTGAAGGCTGGACACAGAAAGAGCTCTGCCCATATTATAAGCAGTATTTCTAGTGTCTGTGATCTGCTAAAGTGGAACAAGACAGTGCAGTGTGTATCTCCTTTAAAGGACCTATTTGATGTTACACTGTGTCTGTAATCAAACGGGTCATGATTCAGCATGAAATTATCCATCTTTGTGCAGAGAAACAGCCTTAGTGAGATGCTTTGAGTTAGACATGTGCTTAACTATGCAAATTGTTTTAAACCACTGATGTAAAAGGTGCACATGGGACCAGAGAGATGTGAAAACTTTGATTCCTGCTTGCTAGCACATATAAGTGTGGACAATGCCAAACTTATGCTTCAGAGAAACAGAAAATCACCCCTACAAATGCCTCCATGTATAAGGGAGCTGCTCCAATTTGCACGAGAGCTGAAATGTAATCTAAGTTCTTCTGAGCAGGTAGCTGTGAGTATCAACTAAGAACAAAAGAACAAGTGAAAGAAGTATCCTAGGCAATTTTTGCAAAGAATTTCTGTTTTTAGGTTGGTCTGCGGGATCATCAGGATTGGACCTTAACACTAGCAACCTCCAGCAGACTGCAATGTCTCTGCCTTCAATACACTTCCACCCCTGTGTGTTATACAGCTGTAATACTGAACACACGAGACAGACAGCTGCCCTGAGGCATTCTCTGTAAAAACTTTCATATCACAACAGAACTGAACGTACCATTATAACGCCACGTCTCCTCTTCTTCGTGGTAAGAATTGTTCTGAAAACCAGAAAATGTCATGGAAGTGTTATAATAGACACATTCAGAATATATGGGTGAATTAGTTGTCCCCAATGATGTATTTAAGCTGTTCCTTCTACTATACATAGAGCAGGTTAAATATAATTAACGTTGGTCAAAGGGTCTTTTTTCTTTACATACTTTATGAATGTATTACCACAATTATCAGGAAGGAAAAAGGGAAAGTGTATTTCTTAATATCTGCTGGTATAAGCTCCTCTATGCCATTTCCATCGCAGCACATTTTTGCTCTCAGAGAAGCATGAATATTTTCTCTTTCCCTAAATCCCATAATTGTTTTATTGCTACATTAAAAAATGTAAATAATCATTCCCCTCCCCATAATAAATTAGACACAACCTGTCTAGCTCTGAAAATGAACATTTCAATATCTTCAGACACACAATGACATCATATCAATATTTAAAATCATTTTATGCATGTATTCCAGGTTGTCCAACTTCATTAAGGGCATTCATCAGCCCTCAGGCTACAGTGTATTCCCATCGGAGTTGTAGGCCTCAGGCCCTACCAAACAGAAATTTAAACTAACTTGCCTTTTTAATTCACATTATTCTCAAATATTCTCTTTTTTAACCCCCTGCCATGACTAAGGCATTTAGACCTGGCTATGATTTTGTGCACATCAACATTTAACAGACAAAATCCCAATTTTTATGTCAGAACTTGAGTACATGAAAATAATAGTCTTTCCCCTTTAATATCTCTTCTCTTTCCCCATCTGTCCCTGTTTCCTGGGTGCAATAATAACTGTACTTCTTTTAATGTTGTATGCCAAGTTAGTAATTTGAGCTACAGGTTGATAGGGATATGGGGTTGTTGGGTTTTTATGTTTAAAAATTTACAAACATTTCAAACATATTAAGTTTCATTCTTTTTATTTCTCTTTCCAAAATAATTAAAAAAAAATCCTCTTGATCTATTTTTTATTCAGCTGAGGATGCACAGCATGGATAAATATCCCTGCTAGTGGCATCAAACTAGTATAAAAAAACTATTTTATTAGTATAAAATTTCCCCCTACCCCTCCAAAAAACCCAATCAATCTTCCCATTGTTCTGGTCTATGGGATGACTGGGGATCTGCTCCCCAAGATGTTTAATGACCTCCAACATTCCCAGGTAAAACTCACACACACTGCATGACACAGGAAACAAAATCATATCAAAAAAACTTTCTTTGCTACTGGCCAGACAGTGTAGATTTGGCTGCTGATTTAACCTCCCAGATTTGTGTGGAAAGGATTTAAATGTCCATAATTTGTTACAAAAAAGGATGGAAGCGTGTAGAAGTAGCCAGCTTAATATAATTTGCATCTGGGGATGGAACAAGCCTGAGAGAGATATTGGTGACTGAAAACGTAAAAGTTGATGCAATATATCTCAGAGTTAATAGCTCTTCTGACCAATATGTTCTGACCATGTTATAACTTTGTACGTGGCCAGAGACCTGGCAAGTGTAAAGACCAAGGAAAGATGAAAGAAAGAGAAATTAAAAGAAAAGAAAAAACCTAGTGACTGCAGGGCCAGCTTTTGGATCTTTTTTCATAAGTAGCATTTTTTTAAACAATGGCACTGCTCTCGATTTCCTTCTGCCCTCTGCATCTCTCTTCCCTCTCCCTTCCCGCCTTGTTTCAGTGTTCCCGAAGCCACTTTTTTCCTTAGTCACTCCCTTTTTTTGCTTTGTTCCTCTGGCTTTCACAGCCCTCTGGATTGAAGACCTCTCTTATGGCACACAATGCAGTCTGTCAAAGTAAGGGAAGTTCAACCTGCCCCGCTTGCCTGGGGTTCCTTTGGTGGTGGTACAACTAATCGTTGTCAATGCTTTATCCTTATAGAAAGAAACAGATACTGTCTCTCCTGTTGAGGTCCTGGATACAATTCCCATCCAGCAAAGCTCTGAGGTTCAGTTTCTCAAAGACATAGAAATCCACAAAAAGATTCAGCCTCCTAAGGCCAAAGTTTTCTGTCTGAAAACACTATTCAGCTCAAGGCAAATGGAAGTGAGTCAAAGGCTTCCATCAAGCTGTACCTCACCACAGCTAAGCAGCAGCTTGAAATATTCCCACTGCAGCCCAGAAAGCTCCACAGTGGCCTTGTTTGTTTTTTTTTTAAACCTAATTATTATCAGACTTACTCCTTTAAAAGTACCCAGAAAAATGTCCCGCTGTCCAACCATGAGGTGCTCTGAGTCATTTTGCCTCCTGTCCCAGTGGGGATTATCCTTATTGTGGTGGGGTCTGCTGTGCCAGGCATGCCAAGATATCTTCACTTTCAGGGTTCACCTTGAGGGCAGTCCTAGGGGAACGTGCTGCTGGTGACAGCCGCCCAGTCAGTGAAGACAGTCTGCAGCCTGCTTGTTTTCTCTCTACAGTCACCTGCCAACCTGATTATGGAAGAGTTGGAGTTGCTGGAGGAGTTTGTGTCCTTTGAAACTACTGGCAAGTACTGTGCAATAACTGAGTTGGCTTTCTTCCTGGAGATCTTGTCGTGGTGTGGCCCCTTCTCCACAGACTCCAGGGCAGACTGACCAACGTACTGCAAGAACAAGCTAATCCTAGCATTTCCATAGCTAGCCAGACCCTATCTGCACATGTTAAAAAAAAAAAAAAAAAAATCTCGAAAAGAGAAGATGCTTGAGACAGGGAACGACCCTGACTGTTTAAGTAGATCACTGAGAAGGGAGAGGGTGCTGGTGGGGGTGGTGAAAGGGCAGTCAAGATTAGATCTCTGGGCATTATTGCAGTAAGTTATATAAATAATAATAACAACAGGACAAGAGAAAGGGAATGGAGGATGTGAAATAATCATGGTAAGGATCAGGGTGTGAGAAGAGGACTTTGAAACAGAGCTGGGAAGGAAAAGAATCACTATTGCATGGGATGAAGACAGAAGACAATGGATAAAGAGGAAGAGATGTAGGGAAAGTGCAAGCACACAGGCAAAGAACAGAGAAGAGGAGATGTAGAAACACAGAGTAATCAAAAGAAGGAAAATATTAGAAAAACTGGAGAGAGATTGAAACCTCAGAAAGTCCAAATTTGAAGCTAAGTGAGGACAAAGAGGATGGAAAAGAAAAACATGTAAAAAGAAGGCCCAATAAAGAAATAACTGTAGAAAATATATTTAAAATAAAAGAAAAAGAAAGACAGAAAGAAAGAAATTCTGTGGAGATGGAGAGAGAATATGAGTGGGAACTAAGGGCAGTTTTCTTTTTTCTAAAGTACTGCAAGCCTTCCCATAAAAAGGGCTATATAAAAACTTGTCATTACTGTTGGTTATTTATGGCTCCTTTCTCATCAGGCAAGCTACACTGATGTAGTTATGTCCAGGCCTTGGAAAAGGATGGTGCCACTTCTGATGCTAGTTTAGATAAAGAGGTCTATGTTTATGTTTGCAGAGAGAATCTTATTTTCCTTGGTGGTGTGGCATCCTTATAACAGACCTGCACAGTGCAAATGAAAGGAGTTTGCTGGACTGGTGAAGCAATGTTTTCCTCTGGGTCTGGGTCTCCATGTCCACCCCCTGCCAGGACAGGTAAATCCCACACATGTAGTACCTGTACATATTGTTGACAAGTCTCTCCCTCTGTGAGGGATTGTGGGTGTCATGGGGATAAACATTTTGGGTCAGGCTTTGAGGTACCTTGGGGGAGGAGTGTGCATGGGGGAGGTTGCAAAGTGCCAGACTGTGCTGCACCTGACTATGGCCAAGGCATTTTGCTCTCTCATTTTCATGAACACATAATTCATTCATAAATTTTTAAAGGGGAAAGAATCATTGTTTAATGAACTTTTGTGAAGAAAACAGAGCGAGAGAGAAAAGAAACACTGTGGGCTCCTTACTCCCTAGACTTATGACCTGCATAACTTCAATCATTGTGTTATTTAGACAGCTTTCCTATTTAGCCAACATTAAATTTGTATGCTCCCACATGGTTGAGTTGCTACTTTTATTATCCATGCAGCTGAGATACTCTGAGGGAACATGATGGGTTGGGAGGAGGAGGGGAGGCGAGGACAGCCATCTCCAAAATGCAGTGGACATGTCTTTCTGGCTCTATGCTGGTTGCACTCCAGCAGGTACAAGCTGACGGGAATCGGCAGCAGCAGCCATGCGAACGAGGTCAGTGTTGGTTATTCTGTGGCTTTTTTATTCTTCTGAGCACTCTGAAAATGTGGGTGTGCATGTTAAAACTGCCCTATGAGGCAGCTCTGACATGTGGGGCTGCCTGGCACAAACACAGCACATAATAACACAAAGTATTTGGCAGCATTACAGGGCTAATCTTTACGTAACTGTTCCCGGACAACTTCTCTGGTGTGCTGAGCACAAACAAGCTTTCCATCAGCCTTCGGCTGCATGCAGATTGTCTTGTGTCACCTGCTTCTCTGCTGAGCAAAGAGTGGCTGTGGTCATCTTTTGCATTCATAACTGACTCTCCCTAAATTGCCTCCTTGTTTTCCAAGGCTATTTATGAAGAGGTGTGTTTGTCAAGAACGTCCCCTTTTGTAGAATTTTTCCTCTTAAACACAGATGTATGCAGGAAATTATGTTGTGGATTGTTTTCAGGAGAGCAGTGGGAAAACATAGTCTGATTTTTCAATGGTTGCTCCCCTGTTGATTAAAGTCATAGGAGGAGGGATATCTTTTATAGTTAAGACTATAAAAGTCCCTGGTGTGGGACTTTGGGGACCTGAGATTGGAATTATAATGTTGCATTCCTTCTACCCTTTGCCCCTCTTGTCAGATTTCAATGTAAGCTCTTTATGATTATCTCCTATGGTTTTGTTGCCTGGTTCAGTGGGGCCTGGTCTCCATTAAGGCTTTTGTGCTGCAGACAGCAACACCAGGGCACATACTGGCAGTAACAAAATCAGGGAAAGAAAATAATGACTAGAGCTTCCCAAGCACCTTTGATGGTAATGGGTTTCCTGCTCTTGCACGAAGGTGATCAGGCACAAACCTTTTCTTTGGCAGGCAGAAGATGAGTGTTTCTAGCTGTCCCCTGACCTCAGGTACCGCCATGCATGCAGCGCCACGTGGTGCCAACTCCCCACCCACAAAAGTCCTTGATTTGGGTGCTCTTTTCACTTAGCATTATGCAGCCACAACACATGTGCTGCTGCACAGCAAAGCCATGTGGCAAATATATAAAAGTATGTACGTTTCTGAATGCTGGAAGAGAGCCCTAATTTTGTTGGCAGCGAAGCTGACTCTCCTTCTTTCCTCGGAGTGGGGCCTGCAGCATTCCTCAGTCCCACAGACATAAACCCTCCCTGGATTTCTCCCAGTGTGGCGGCGGGCTGCCAGGCTGTGTGTTCGCCCTCGGCAGCTGCTCTGGAAGGGGCAACGCCTCTGCCTTGATGCTCAGGGAGACCGAGCTCCTGGCTCTGGGCTCGACTCGCTGCCTCCAATTCGATGCAGGTCAAATCCCAGACCCTCTCCCGGTTCTTGATTTAATCTTAGCTTGCAAGGAAATGTTGCATACCAGGAGGGAGGCAAAGCAAAGGGAGATTGCCAGACCCAAATGTTCCATAGCCGCAAAGATAGTTTCTAAATACTGAGCTTTAAAAATCATTTGGTTTCTGTGGGGAGGGGTGAGAATGGGGAGATCTCTCTATTTGCCTGCTGGGATTTGGAGTCTATAGTTTCCTGGGGATCCATTTCCAAGTTTTTATGATTAACTACAGAGGCTAGAAAACACACTTTTGTTTAAATGAAAGCTGAAATTCCCCCTAGTCCTACACACTGAAGATCTGGAGCTTTAACCCTGACTAAATCACAACAAAATCTTTAGAATTGGCCTGTGCAAGGTATCTCTCACCAAAGAAAGAAAAATCCATACAAAAAAAGTTGTTATGGAGTCCTGGGCAAGTGCAACTGTTAAGGGAGCAGGCACTCAGATACAACCAGGAAGGAGAGGAGGCATTTTCTGTGATGTGAAGGAAGTTCATGTAGCTAAAGGTGAGGAGATAGGGTCACCATGGTCTATTCCCAAGACCATCCTATCGCTCCAGTGGTGTATTGATTTGTGGATCTCTGCAAAGCATACAGACCAGGTCAGAGATGTCCCTATAATTCTTTTGAATCCCTTGAAGGTATGGATTTTTTTCTTTTCTTGCCTACTTTTTTCTCCATCTCCCTTTCACTTTCATTGGATTTCAGGATAGGAGGTGGTTAGTGTTATTATTTTAATTATTCTCCTCCTTTTGTTTTACATAGGGTTCAATTTTTAAATCATTCATGAGTTTGCCTACACTGATAGAATGCTTTTTGATTTGCTTCCAAAAAGAAGCGTGTGTTAAAAAAAAAAAAAAAGAAACTGAAGTGTTCCATCCTTTCCAAATGCAATGCTTAACTTTTTTTTTTTACTTTTTTTTTTTTTTTTTAAGAGCACTTCATTTTGGAAGTGAATAGAGTGCTCTGGGCACGGGGCACTGCAGACCAATTTAGATTTCCTAGATTGCTTCAATAATCTGAAGAGTACTCCAGCCATTTTTAACTATTCTCCACCACATGCCTGCAGACCCATTCATTTTTTGACTGAAGTGACTATACTTAGGATAAACTCTGCCGTTCGTTTGAAATTTTTCTGTTCTGCATACCCATAGACTTAAAATTCCAACACAGAAATTTAATACAACATTTTATTGTAAGAATGTGTTAACATTTCAAGCCATAACATTATTGGTCAACATTTTATATGCCGCACTCCCTGTCTGAAACAGGCACATGTCATCACTGCCAGTTTGCTGCAGGAGACGTTCCCATAATTAGGCAAGTGAATGTTAACAGTTTTGGGTTTTTTCGCTCCCAGTGTTTCTCCTGTATTCAGCCCTGAGATTCAGTTTCTTTTATGGGTTTTCAATCCACGGATTAAAATGCTTTTGCAGATAGTTAAAACACTCACTACCTTTATGGCACACATATTTTATTTTCAGTTTTGGTAGGAAGTGACGTGCATGACTAAAGATCTCACAGAGCATCTGTGGCAGAGGCAGGAAATAGTAAAAACACAAGCAATTTTAATCCTTTTTCTCTTTCCTGTTGCACACACTGCACTTGTGTCATATATGGTATAACACTGCCTGGTACTTATACTGTTGTATCTAGACTGTTACTTGTTGCTGTTCTTCAAGGAGCACTTATATTTTAAATAGCTCCCAGAAGAGAAAGTTTATGAGCTGTCCTTGAGGATTTCATGCAGTAATTCCCTCCCCTACCTTTACCTTGCATATAAAAAAAAAAAAGTTATCCTTAATTCATATTTCTGTAAAAGAATGTCTGCATTTCTAAGAAATACGAGCATCTTGTTCCAGGGAGGGTCTGTGCTGCTTTAACTAATTAAGGCTTAACAGTAGGGCAGTGTCATGCTATACTTTACAGTCTACCTGATATCTTATTGGATTGTGATCTAGCATTAAAATTATTGGAAGGCAGCAGTTTGCACTCATCTGCTGCTGGCATAACTTTTTGCTAAATGAGTGCCCGTCTTTCACAAGAAGCGTTAAGAGGGCATGGAGGAGACATGAACGTGCTCTGGACTGTGACCTCTTGGCAGTCTTGTGCTGCTCCTGGGGAAACAGCTGCCCTAAGGCTGGTTTTGTAGTCTTTCTCCTGCAGGGAGAAGCTTTGGTGATGCTTTAGCAACTCTGTGGCTGAGACACTATAGATAAGACCATGGCTTTTTTTTTTTTGCTTTTGTTTTGTTGCAGGTGCAGGAGGTGCAGGGCACTATGTATGTGTAGCCTTAAAGGCCAAATACTTGTACGGATTAAAGACTTTTTTGGATTGTTATGGCATGAGCCCAAGGACAAACCAGAACTGAGATTCAGGTTCCAGAAAATGTTCTACATCAGTTTGAGCCTGTTCTGTGCTTTTCTTCGGCTGATTTTGCAGTTCTCAACTGTTACTGAGAATTTTGATGAGAAAAATAGTCTATTAGAACATGAGTAATTGATGGACAGTGAAAAATATGGTAAACATAAAAATGCTGTTACTACTTAATATTTACTGAAGCAATCTGCATAGGAAACTCATGCTGTTTTCAGGAATCTTGCAGGCCTAGGATGAATTCTTCTGTACTAAACACTTTATTTTCTTACCTTACAAGATTTCTTTCTAAATTTAGTGTAGCTCTAGGAGCAAGAGAGATGGAGAATCCAGAACCTGAACTTGTGTGGTATTAGGATTTCAGCTAATGATGGCTTTTTCCTCTGCATGGCTGTCTCTGCCTTTTTGGAAAGACTATGCTGTTTGCAAGGTAGCACCTTTTGAATGAAATGTTAACTTGGTCCTAGCCACTTACAAAACCTAAAGATCTCACAGCTGAAAAAGTGGTATCTTAATCAACTTCTGGCTGGGTGATTACATTGTCCCTACTTACTTTCCCTGAAATTTCAATTGGGTACAATCTTCTTCTTCACTTAGAGTCATCCTTTTTTATGTGTTGCTTGCTCTGTTTCACCTCTGATGAAGCTGATTTTCAGGAGTAGCCAAAGAACTTCCATTGCCTACACAGAGCTTTGTGGTCTTTTGGAAAGAAATTCTCGAATGTATATATATTAAATATGTGTTCTTGCTGGTTTGCTGCAATACTGTGGCATAAGTAACAGAGAGACAGCAAAATTATTTTACATAGTTGATTAATTTTGAAGAAGAAATCAAGAATATTTTCCTTACTTTCTCAAATAATGCTTCTAAAGTTAGGTTCTGGGTAATGCTCAGTCAATTCTTCATATAAATACTAAGATAATGTTATTGTTAAATCATATTTACTACCCTTGTACTTTTAATACCAAAGACAGTTTCAGAAACCAAACCACAATATTGTTCTCTTAGGCTTAGCTTTGCAGAACTTATTTTTCTTTTAATTTGCCTTTTTGTTAAAAAAAAACCCAACCCAAACTAATGTAACTCCATGGACATCAGTGAAGTGCAATATTTAACTCCAAAGTAAATGAAGAATCGTTATAGGCCAGAGCTTCCTTCAGAAAGTTATATGTGAAGGCAGCATTTGCTAATATAATGACGTATTATCATTCATCCTTGTACCTGTCCAGTTAGGCATAGATCCATCCAAGCATAAGATATAGTGTAGGAGGATTCCATTCTGCAAGATTAAATCTTCAGTTAAATGAACCTGAAGTGGCTTAGGGTGTGTCTAGGAAGCTATCTCACTGAGAGTAAGTTAAAGAGAAAAGAAGGAGGAGGGCATAAGCATGTCTTCATAAGGCTATGTCTACAACCTAGAGACAACTCTGTATTTCATACTGATTTCCTTGTACTTCTAAGCCATTGGTATATTTTTCAGTCTAATATATAAAATAAGAACAACCTCAGTCTACTCAATAGAAATACATGACTGTAATGCAAAATAAGAATCAGTCCTTCCTGCTAGACCTGTTAATTTCCCCTAAAGTATCAGTAGATTTAAACTTACTAAGGGTCAGGTAACAACCTCAATACATAGAAACAGAGGACACAGTCTTCCAGTCACTCAAGACTATGAAGAAAAATAGAGGAACTACAGGGAATTATTCAGCTTTAACCCTCCAAATGACGCCTGCTTTTAAAATGTATATTCGTTCATCAAAATAGCACCTCCAGTTTTGTTTTCTCCCCTGTGCATGTTCTCTGTCTGTAATTGTCTCTCTGCCAGTTATACGGTATTGGAACTAAATGAGGAAAACTTGCTAGAGTCTGTGTAGAGTCTAGATGTTTTCCATGGGGGAATGGTTTATATGATGCTGGTTCCAACATGGCGTTCCTCATTGCCTCCATCCTTGGAGATATTTCAAACCTGACTGGAAAAAATCCTGGGCAACCTGCTCTAGCTGACTCTGTTTTGACCATGGGTTGGACCGGATGATCTTCAGAGGTCTTTGTCAATCTCAGCCATGCGGAGATTTGGTGACTGTCAGTGGTAAGAATGACAAAACTAAATGGTAATGTTTCCTTGCTTTCATTTTGACAGGCTCTGTGACAGTTTGCACCAGGGTTTCCCAACCAGCAACTTCAGCCAAAAGCAGAAGTGCCGGGAGATATGGGGTGACCATGTCTGCGTGACTCTAGACAGAAACAATCCCATGAAGAGGAGGGGACCCAAGAGGTGGGAGGGAGACAGGGGGGCATAGAACAAGTGACAGAGAGATAGGAAGCAAGAAGAGGGACACAAGGTGGAACTACAAGCCCAGTTTGGGGGAAGGGAGCTGGATACAGAGGGGTGTTACAGATCGCCGATATTCTCAAGCAAGGCTTAACTACAGAAAATTTGGGATTTGTTGGTGAAGCCGTAATCAGGGGAAGAATATATATTGGCAAAAGGAGTCTTTTTTCTTCTAACTACCTTTTTGAGTGACATAAGCCATGCCAGTAAAGGGATTCTTGCATCTATACAGAGGGTGTTGCTGTCGTATCTATATCAATTAAGGGTGTGATTTTTTTCATGCTTGTGACTGAAACAGCTTTGTCAACAACACTTTATAATTTAGACCTGGCTTGAGAGCTGTCCTGGCTCTTGAGCAATTGCAGAATGTTGGGGATTTTAGAGTGAACTCCTTTATTGTTGGCAAAGAAATAAAGGGACACAAATGCAGCATAGTAATTTTGAATAGGTTTTTATATATATATATTGTTATTCACAGCACACACAGAATTTCTTTTTTGTCTGGAAAGGTGGTGACTGAAGAAGCAAAAATAGCACCCTCATAGCAGTTGTGCAGTTTCATGGCAGGGCATCCACTGAAATATAAGCTCTCTTTGTAACCAAAAGCTGAAAGGTTCCTGTTATGACCATATCCTAGCTAGAAAGGGCTTCTGATATAGCTAGACTGTCAGACACTTCCATTGGAGGCTAAGTTTATACTGGCACAGAAAGCTGATAAACTGATACAACTTCCTGAACAAGATAAGTATAGGGCAACAGTACTCTTTTGTAGATAAAATGGCATATACATCAGGGGAGTTGCTGCCATAGCGGTGCTGGTTAGGAGAGGAAAGTGCGGTTTCCTTGCTCTTTGTCTTTTTTTTTTCTCTTCACAATCTTAATCAACATAGCAAAGCCAGCAAAACTCAACTGCCAGGCTGGTGTCTTTCTCTATGTAATTTATTCCACCCTGAAAAAAGCCAGCTGTTTTTGTGCAAGTCTTGCCTTTTTTTCTTACCGGAGATCCCTGTATTCGGTCAGAACAATAGCTCTGGTGTGGCTAAAGTGATAACTCCAAGTATAGTGACATAACACTGTTTAAGGAGGTGGTTTCCCCAGAGGACAATCCTAAAATCCTGCTGATACTGAAAGAAAACAACCTGCCTTCCTCCCTCCTTCTTATGCTTGCTCTGGAGCTTGTTTGATGCCCCAGTAAGCTATTCCAGTTCACTGTACAGGCAGAAAATGAATGCAGCAAATAATGATGCACATTTTTCTGCCAGTTTAGTGAACCAAATTGGTTAGCATGGAGATCAGATGAGCACCAGTGTCTCTGCAAAGCAAGAAGCAGCAGCGTACATCTGAGATCAAGGGATATGAGTTGAAACATTCTTTTTTTCTTTTTTTTTTCATCAGCATTAGATTAATTTAACTGTCTTGCAAAACTTCCTAATGCTGGCTTAAACCTGGGTCACAAAATGATAAACCAGCATAAGAATGTCCATCCACACTGAAAAGTGCATTTTTCCAGCTCATTCTGAATATCAGGACTCCTTAAGCCTGTCTGCACTAGAAAGTATTTCTCAGTGTGGCTTGACTGGTACTCTCCCATCTCTCTGAAGAGATGCAGTTTATGAAAGTCACTTGCTGAGGCAGCTCAAACCCAATTCCAGGAAAAGGACTTCCTTTTGATATCAACATCACCAAGTCTGCCTTAGGCTCCTTGTTGCCACAGCCATTTTGATCAGAAAAGGCATTTCTTTTCAGGCTCGTGTAATCAACAGGAATTGTTGTTGTACTAGTAAAACAGTAAAATGGAGACCAAGTTAAAAGCACTGTACTTTGAGTGCTTCTGCTGGATAATAAAGTAAGTGTTTCCTTGATCATACAGAAAAGGGACTGTTGTCTTTAAGATGGTGTGCTTAACATTTATCAGTGGACCATGCAGCAGTTTCTGTTGGAGCGGCAGTTGCAGAAAGTGATGCCTCTTTTCCATGCAAGGTATTCTCTTCCCATAAAGCTATTAGCTTTGTTTTTTTCTGTAAACTGATAGACTGTCAACCTTCACATCAGTGAATACTTAGGGATTTTTTTAATTGCATGCATTACTTTGCTGCTACCTTGTTTGTTATGTATGCAAAATCAACCCTCCTTAAATTTTAATTGGCGAATTTAATGTGTTTGGCTTGAAGTCCAAATGGGGGTAAAAAAAGTCTGAACAGAAAACAGTTTGGAGAGTAAATAATAGAAGGTTGATTTTTTTGTTAGTCCCAGAAAACTCTTTGGTTGGAAATATTCAGGCAGCTGCCCCATGGCAGGGTAATATTTGTGAATGCTGGAAGTTGCACAGATATTAATAAGAATCACTGCACATCTGCAAACTTCCCCCTAACAATATACAGTCCATTGGTTATTATTAGTTGCTATGTAATACTCATGCATCTAAAATCATCCAGCATGAGTGGGTTTGACCAATTTCTCCATAACAGCAGTGACTAAATTTGGTGGATGCTGTGCCTGTTATGGAGCAGAGGTCAGGGTATTCCTTACCTTTAACTGAGGGGCTCTTTTAAATGGTACTTTATGTGCCACAAATGCTATGTGCTCAGCACCAGAATAAGAGTGACTAGCGAAAAGGTGAAGCAAACAACCCACAGTCTGAAGTGGCTGGGTGAACTATTCAACAAATACCTATAACAAATAAAAGCAAAATCCATTTGCAAATCATTTGTTAATCAAAACGAACTGAATCCTTAACTGGCATAATTTGTAGCTAACAGTTTGTGAAGCTCTAACGGGCAAACAAACACTCGAAAGAAATGAAATACCATGGCTGATTTTAATTAGATTTTTTTTTTTTTTACTATTAATGCACCCAGAGATATTAATTTGCTTCTCATTATGAGTGAATTAACTGAAAAAATATGAGCTGTGAAACTATTTATTTATTTATTTATTTATTTATTTATTTATTGTATTACAGAAATGGGAACAGTCACCTACCAGGGCAAAACAACCCACTACCCATCCCTTCAGCCACGTGTAGCCTAAACCAGCAGTTCCCAGGCTGTTGTCATTGCCCAGTGGTTTTACACAATGGTATAACAAGATGTCTGCAGAGGCTAACTGAAGGTTATCAGCTTACTAAATCTGTGTGGTTACTCTGATGGCTAGAAAGTTGGGTTCACAAGTTTGGGAAACAGTAAACAGGAGACTTATTTCTCAACCTTCCTGAAATGTGAAGAGTGCGATCACAACCACCCAGTATGTGTATGCTTTTAAATGCTTGTATTGGGAGTCTTAGAGGTGTGCTAAAAGAGACATGAATGCCCTTAATAATATCAACTGCAGGTGCCGTTTGAGCAAACATTTATGTGTTTCTCTGGCAACTGAGATCTTTATGTGAAAGCAGAACTTTTATTCAGGTCAGGATGTTAGGACCAGAACATGCTCTTTCCAGTTTTATTGAGTAGTATGTGAATCACTATATTTCAGTCTTTAAGATTTGCCCTGATCCACTATTGAAGTAGAAACCCAAGTGGAGTAAGGCTCATTGTAACTTATCATCATTTTATTTTTCACAGTCTCACAGTGTTTGCCTGCTTGATGTATACCCCCACTGTCTTTCCCAGACGTGGATGCAAACTGTAGGTAAGGGTGTGCACACTTTTTTTTTTTTTTTCTTATGGCTGCTGTGAAGTTACAGTAGCAATATAAAGACGACAAGAAGTTCATGACAAGATAAAGGACCCTCGTATGATTGGACACTGAGAGGTGTACCAGACTTTCTCCTTTTGCTTGCCACTTCTCTTTTTATTCTTTGATTAAAGTCTTTTTCCTTTACTTACATCCTCCATTAAGATGTCTCAGTGTCATTTAGGGTGTTAATTGAGAGGAGGTTTAAGCTCATCAAGGCGATTATAAGTGATAGTTAAAAATTTCTATATATGGCCTATGCTGGAATCAGCACAGTAGGATGCCATTTTTCTTTTATCTAACTGACATTGGTAATAATAGATGAAATTATTACTAAATCGCAGCTGCAGAGATGATATCATGATTTTTTTGTGTAATCTTTGATGAAAAATTAATTTTTGAGAGGGATAATTTAAAATGATTTAAATAGTATTATACTGAAGTCCTTACTGGTAATTAACACCAATCTTGTCAGAAGTGAATCCACTTTTGCAGCTGTTTCTAAAGATACCTACAGTATTTGTAACTTTTCTGGGAATGAAATTATAGTGTTTGGACTTTATTTTTACTGCATAAGGACCATTAAGAGAAAAGGATGCTAATAGAGAAGGCTTTGTTCTCCAACAGGGCCAAATTCTATTTTGCATTTGCACTGTTTCTCTATGTGTGCATTTAATTAGCTATGCTCAGCATGTAAGCAGAGCTTAGTATATACAAAGTAGACTTTACATGGTATTTATATGTATGTGTTCGCATGCCAGTGTACACATAGATATGTATATCTTTATGGGTTAGCTATATACGTATACGCAACTTTATTTGTGAGGGGTTTAATTGGTTGAACAGATGGCTGATCAGAAATGCTTCTTCATCTTCATCAGTGACTCGTCTTTCTTTCTTTGCATCGACTTTCATCACAGTGGCAAAAAAGTGCTCTAACGAGAAACAGCTGAAAATAGATTTTTCTTTGTACTTTCATCATGCTTTAAATGACAGAAGTGGATTTTTTTGTCCTATATATAAAGACCTGCAGGAGAAGGTTAAAAAAGGAAATATAGTGAAATCTAAATAGAAAAATTTGAATGAGAATATGGGAGAGCCTCAGATTATTCCTCTTATCTTCATATTTTACTTTCTTCTTTTTTAAAGTACATGCTGATTTTTGACAAGATATATAGTCGTGGTTATTCACACCAGCTACAGTACCTGCCAATCAGTTTTTCTTTTCCTTGAGTTTGGTGCAGAAAGGGGGAGGGAGGGACAGTAGTTGAAAGATGACACAATGGCTTAGAGGACTGTTACTTTAGGTATTCATTAAAATAGGAGTTACATGGCCAGCTTCTGCTGTTTCTGCAATTTTATTATATTCAAATCAAAGTCTGGCTTCTGTAGGCTTTATAAAGGAAACGATGTGCCTTATAAACACAGTGCAGGGTTCATGTAGGAGTGGTTCACTTACAAGCAGATTCACGGCTTGAGTTTATGTATAGATAAGTGAATAACCTGTCACATTTTTAATTTGAAAGAACAAGTTATCCAATATTTTCTTTTGCCGGTATTGAAGTATTTTGCAAACAGTTGCTTTTACTTTCTGTGTTCCGTTATTGTATCAGCTTTGCAAATTGGTAAACTGAGGAATGCTTTGACTGAGGGAACTGAGAGAACATGCAGCTGGTGGGGAGTCACATGCAGGAGTAGAACCTGGGGATCCTGGCCTCCTTTCTCCAGCAGCAGACCCAAACCTTTGGAAAAGCTACTTTTTGCATTTTTAGATCTGTTTGAACTGCAAAATGGAAGAAAGACCCCTTGGTTTCACCGTAGTAACCTGATGGCTTTCTCCATGTAAAGGCTAGTTTTTGTAGGCTTCCTCCTCATAAACTGGGTCAAAGATCTGCCCTTGTGCGCAGTGCAGCTGTGGAGGGAGCACGGCCCACAACGAGAGTATGGGGGGCCCCTGAGAAACATTTCTACTGCAAGATGTGGTGACGCCTGGGGCTGCAAGCAGAAGGCTTTTCAGCAGAGGGAACAGCAACAGAGGAAGACTGCAGTACTTCAGTACTGCTAGGAGGGGTCAATCCAATGCAGATACTTTCAGGTGAAAGGGAGAAATGTGTAAACAAGGAATTTCTGGAGGTTAAGGATGTGTAGGGAGCAGTAAGTATCTTACAAGCATGAGATACAGGAATAGGCAACTTCTAATTTCTATCATTAAAAGACTTTCTGAGAAAAAGAGAGACTGGGGTTCAGGTACAAGTGTACATGACCACCATCTGCCTCTTTAGTTTCAGTTCTTTGGACCAGGACAGTCGGGAGATAAGAAAAGATATTATTAGAACTATCACCTCACAGCTTTGATGTGGCTGGTCGTATGCTTAAAAGAGCAGTCAAAAATTGTGCCAGAATTTTCTTTTTCCCCCTTAACAATTACTGCAAGATGAGGAGGATGTTTGTGTGCTTGAAGGAAAGAGAAAAGATGCTGGGAATAAGAACAGCAGCTTCAGATTTTCTGAGCCTTTCTTTTCAGATTGTGACCCCTTGTTTGCAGGCTTTGAAACCCTGATAGGAAGGGTGTGGGTTTAGGAGGAGGTAATCTTGGCTCAGGAGGTCCAGCAGATGGTGTTGGCAAATGGCACTGTGGGCTCCTGCAGTGTGGTGCAACACTCTGGAGGTGGGTAGGGGAGCAACGAGGTTGTGGGAAGCAGCTGGTGGCAAATACACTCAAGATGGCTCCAGTGAACAACCACAAACAGCTTGGTAGGGTGGAGAAGGAGCAGCATATAGCTCAGAGTAAGTGAACCAGTGCTGCGTTTCTGTCCTGCTTCAGGAGGATGTGTGAGAGGCAAAGGTGGGTGGCTGACAGAAAGGAGGGTAATGCATTGCTGTCCTTTCCACCTTTACCTTTGTCGTGGTTTAACCTTTGTGGGGTAAATCTTTCTTAATGCAAGCCTAAGGACTTAGAACCCAGAAAGGCTGCCATTAAAAATATGTATCTTCATGACTGGCAGCACTCAGTTCCCTTTCATAATGGCATAAATCCATAGGCCTTGCACTGAAGACTGTCGCACCCTGAGGAACCAAGTATAAGTGAGAGCTGGTCAGGGGACTGAGCTGCCTTCCTTCTCTCCCTCTTCTCCCTCTTCCCCCCCCCCCCCCCCTTCTTACCATCTCTTTTGATGGTAATGAAAATAATCCAGGAAATTCACATCAACCGCTTCTTTCTTCAGAGAGATTCGTAGCTTGGAACAAGTAGCAGGCAGTTCTTTCTAATCTATTGATGCTGATATGGCTTCAGCTAGAGAGGTTTTTAGGTGATACTTGAGGATAAAGCAAGAGCGTGGGACTAAAACAGGCAAGAAACATACACTTGTGTTCTGACTTGTTCAAAGCACTAAGACAGGTAAGAGGAAGGGATGTGCAGCATTTGCACAACAGGTAACACCAGCTAGCAGCTAGGATATTACAGGCGTGAGTTTATGCAAAACAGCTTCACACAGCTTTGCCAATGTATCTCAATCCAGAGCTGCAGTATTTGTCGCAGCTGTGGACCTTTATCTGCAAAGCCTTACAAAACTGATTAACTTAGTTTTATATATATATATTGCAAAAAGATTTTCTACAACAGTGAAAACAAGCAACAAGAATGCCACTAGTCCCCTGCATTTCTCGCAGGCTCATGATATCTCTGGATGTTGTTTACCTTGCCTCCCTATCTCATAATGTTTTTCCTTTACTTCATAAATACATAATCTTAAGTAGTAACTATGAAGTAAATGGCTATTCAGGCCTGGTGGTCTCAGGCTTCTGGCTGCAGATATGGGGAAGGTACACAAAAAACACTCTTGGTCGGGTGAATAAGACATCCTCATTACAGTCCTTGAACTAGGGTCCATGCCAAACATTCTGTGCTGTTGCTTCCAAGACGGACAGATGGGGACCTTATAAAATAAGACAGGATGCTCCTTCCTTGCCAATGTCTAAGCATGCTGTCTCCATACCTGTTCCAGGTGTTGATGTAAAGGAGCAAGGTGACTCTCTTGCACATCATGCATAACATGCTCGGTTAAACAGAATTGAATATGAATTGTCACATCTTTTGCTGTTGCAAATCAGTGCCATAGTCCTTCAGTCCCTCCCTAATTAGAAAGGAGTATTCATTTAACAACTTAAAATTGAACTTCTTGACATCATATCTCTATACTTTAGGCTGTAGGTTTGGGGTTTTTTTTCAGTGATTTAAAGATAAACAAGGAAAAAGTGAATGTCAGCTTAGATTACATTTTGGGTACTTTTTTAGATGTAAAAAGGCTTGACAGTTGTGGATTGTGGTGGGGTTTTTTCCCCACTTTCTGTACCTTCTTTTCCCTGTTATATATCCAATTCCATTTACTATCATCTATGCCTGAAATGCTGGTGAAATGATGACATCATAACAGTCTAAAAGATAAAGAGAGGAATCAATCAAGGAAAGTAAAGGAGTTTTAGTGATAATTTATGTTACTTTTTGTTTTTTTCTTTTGTTAACACCACTGAGCTGTACTGCAGTATAACCTTTTGGAGAAGGTAAGTTTAAATTCTTTCTTCTTTCAGCATCCTCTTCAGTCATCCTGATATGTATTTTTAAATCGCTAATCAATTCAGTGATTAAAATACAGGAAAACCAAAACTGACATTTAAAAATACCTCAAAGAAACAAAACCCCCAAACCTCACTCAAGTAACAAGAAAAAAAATAAACTTTTTGGCATTCTTCATTCATTTATCATGAAGTATGAGCTATATAAAACTAACTCTGGGTAAATTATTCGTAGGTCACCTTTTAAAGAAGCTCCTGAGATAGTAATGCATCCCCTGAAATGAAATGACAAATACATTTTCTGTGTTTTATATGAGGCATGCTTATACTTTAAAAACATTTTTACACTGGTTTTAAGGAATGATAAAGATACTTCAGTGTTACGTGATGTTCAGTTACTCACAGCATTTTCTGGTGATCTTAACTACACACACACACACAAGTGCAAAAACAATCCTGAAAATGCTTTGGCAGACTTCACATGTTAATCACTGCAGCATGGTTTCAAACTAATGAACGGAGTGCAACTGTTTCTATATAAATGTCTTGCTCTGGAATATAAGTGAAATAGAAATTTAGTGTAGTAGTTTGGAAGACTGATTAATATTTACATTTATCAGCTGAAAAGTTGCAAAATCTTATAAAAAGGTAACTTTTACGGAGTACTTGTTTCCCTGTTAATGGGCAGCACTTAGCCATCTAAACTCAGCCTCTCCTTCTCTCCCCTTCCTTTCTTACCAGAACAATTGTGTTGCTGACTGTAATGACAAATTCATGTATGTTTTTCTTATTGTTATGCCATTAAGATGACTCATTTGCAGTTAGACTATATCGCTTCCTCCTTTTGAAATGTATTTTGTTATTTCACAGTTGCACTTTACTTTTTAACATAATTTACTTGTTTTGTGTATTTTTAAACTCCAGACGTAGTGCTAAACCCCCTATTTATTCTAAGCTGTTCATGAAAAGAACTTATATGCATCACGGGATAGGTAGATGTACCCAAACATTCATCACCAAATACACTCCAAAGTATTGTTGTTCATTGTTTCCTTCTACATATTCAGGAGATATTTGATCCAAATGTATAACAAATATGAAAACATATAAAAGCTTTCAATTTTCTATAAGGAAAAGAAAATATGGAAAAATAGTATGGTGTACTATACTTAGGGGCAGTGGTTAGGGTATCTGTGCTGGAGAAAATAGCAAAATGCAGTCTGTCTCGTTTCTTGGAATCTTATGTTTAATACTTCTTCAGTATGAAAATCATGCAAAATTACTTGAAAATGGCTGTCAAGTGTTTGATCATAGCAGTGTAGAATCCCCAAGAAGAAAGAAGAAAAAATATTCCAGTAAAGTTTTGAGAAGGTTTGAATATCAAGTAACAGACTGGGCTGCTGTCTTCATACTTCTGGTGCGTTTTTAACTAGGCTACCTTGTGTTCTTTTCTTTCCTTTCCAAACCCAGTATTTAAAAGTCCCATATGGCAATAGATATTGCTGGAATAGAATGAATACTGTTCTGGAATCAATTTGATCTGACTTAACTTTCTATATTTTAAAATGCAGCTGAAATATTTTGCCTTCTCTATATTTTCTTTTGACCTGATCCTTAACCCCTCTCCATCCTTCTCTCATCTGCAGCCCTCCATATGGCTGTTTATGTAAAATGCAAAACTTTCTTTTTCAATCCTTTACTTATGGGCGGGCCGGGGGGGGGGGGTGGGGTGGGGAGAGGAGATAGTATGAGTTATTCTGCCCTATGGCATATGTGCTTAGATGGCAGACGGAGGGAGACTGGAGGTGACATATTCTATATGTGATAATACCAGACCATTAGGTGTGTGCCCTTCATTAATAGGACAACGATGAGAAAGAATGTGAACAGAAAAAGACCAGAATTTTACTTGGAACTTGTTGATGCCAGAAGCATTATTTAACTTTTGAAGAACAAAGTTGATATTTGAGCTTAATTTTCCCTTGTGATCTGGACTGATGACTCTGCCTTTTACTGGCAGACCCTTATCACAGGAGTTAACTCCTGCTCAAGGTCAATAAAAATCTGAGCGGCGATACTGTTAGGGAATAATCCCAAAACGTGCTTGTTTTACTTCATATCCTGCTTAGCAGAGACTCCACTGCTACTGACTGACAGCTCTTTTCAGCCATCAGAGATTTTGTGTCAATAGGTCAATAGATTTAATATCCTGGGGATATCCCCTTCAGATTGCTGATCGGCACCTTACAACAGCCAAAGGCCTGACCTCGGACCATTTGCAGATTTAAACTGAACCAACTGGATGTCAAACTAGGACTTTGGGAGCCTAATCAGTACAAGGTGCACAGTCTGGTAGTACAGCCATGATCTGAACTGGGCAGATGCTGAGTTCACCCGGACCTTTTATTACCTTCTGTAATGAAACTACAGAGAAAGAAAACCATATATTCCTGAGCTGTTCTTTGCTGGGCAAAAGTGTTTGTAAAGCTGGACTAATATTTACAGCTGTACAAAAGCTACATAGATATGGAAAACTAATTGTTAGCGAGGAAACTATTTTTTTTGTTTCTTAATGTATTTTTAATAGTGTTTTTGATTGATACTGCAATATGCCACATGTATACTCTCTTCTTGCACCTAGTGTCATACAGAAAGTAAATGTGACATTATGAGTGACTAAGAAACCACATAAAATTTCATCAGCTATCTAAAATTTCTTATCATATCCATAGTTATTTCAAAATATTTTAATAATAATAATAATAATTTCCAGCTTTCTTGAGAAACCTCTAGTTTTGCCTGATTTCTACTGGAATCAAAGCACAAGAACAGACCTTTCTCAAATTTACTTTGGTTTTATTTTTTTTTCCCTCCCAAGGTGGCTTTTGTCTTTTTGTTTTCATATTATAAGCCAGATGATAGTGATTTTAAGGTCCAAAGACATTGCATTCCCACAAGTTTTAGGAAAATAAGTGGAAAAACAGAGACGGGATACCCAAATCAGGTCCCTACTGAGAAAGATACACCTTTATAAGCTAAAATGCATTTTTAGTCAACAGAAACTACGCATAGGATAGAGACATTACCAATGACCCAGTTACAGTAAAAGCTTCAGACTCAGCTTGAACCCCATTAGATAATACAAACATAAGTCAGGAAGCCATCAGCTTCATGAGTTGTATATCTCATTGTTTCCTTCTGCGAGTCCAAAGGAAGGTCTTGTGCAAGGTCACCAGAAGCTCAAGGATGTGTCACTGACAGCTTGAGGGGAACTGGAGTTGTTAGCATGAGTAGCACTGTCACAGGAGGATGTTTTTTCCTCTGTTCCCAATGGATCTCCAGAGCTTCCATACACTAATTAATGATGGAGGCTGCTGTTGTGGGAAAATAATATAAAGGCCCAGATTTTCTGCTGCAGGCAAGGAGCAAGGAGTGCTAATTGGGAGGGAGGTGTGAGCAAAGATGCCACCTCACACTGACTGATCATTAGCTGGCTTTTGTCCCTTGCCATGAGTTAGAGCAATCTGAGGTTGACTGTAAATTATGTGGACTGCTAGTGGCACCAAAGGACCGTTATGTTAGCCAGGCCTTGCTGGTGTGTGAGACATAGTTACTCAAATCTGTATGTTATCTGCCAGGAAGCAGAAGTGGAGAACATCATACTTTGATTTTGAGAATGGAATAGGGACTAGTTTGGACAAGTGGGAGGAAGCATTAGGTCGAAACCTAAGCCCTTTATTGGGGTTTCTGCTTTCACTTAAGTCTTAAAATTGTTCAGAGGCTTAGATAAAGGGCTCTTTGCAGTAGGTATTGATGAACATAAAAGGTTCTCTGTTCGGATATAGAGCAGTGCTTTAACTCCTGCTACTGTCTGAGTGGAGTGGGTACTGAATCTGCTGAACATTCCATGCAGTGCATTAGGCTGTGGCTGCAGAAGAAAATCAAACTTCTCAGATGTTCTGCTCTAGATAATCTCTTCTGACCAATCTATACAGTGTCCCTTTGACAAGCTCCTTTGTGCTGTGGTCTTCTTCCCCTGCAGTTGTCTCACAGGCCTGACGGGATTTGACCAATATATATGTGTACATCAAGGACGACAGGAAGAGAGAAAAGGCAAAAAAGGAACAAATTATATGCTCTATGTCTAAAAAAACCTAAAGGGCAGTCAAAGATATGGAAGTCTTACTCTGAGTAGGGTTTATGAGATTTAGCAGAAATGTGAGCTGTCCTGTCAGCTTTGCATTTGATTTTTTTCCGATCATATTCTATCACAGAGAGTCAGTGCAGAGACAGAGTCATTACTGTTCCTGCATGTTATGGTACTTTGGCACTAGGCCATTCTGTGCATACATGCCAAGATGCTTTTATAAAACCATTTAAAAAGCAGTACTAATTAGATATTTAGAGGACTAGAAATCCTGAAGGTTAAAATACCAGTGAAGCAGTTATGACCGCAAGTGTGTGACATAAGTAAGCCCATAATGGGCTTTCTTCACTGGTGAAAGCAAACGCTATGATCCCTACATTTCTTTTATAGCAGAACAGCTCAGACTGTTACATGTTTTTATGTGTGTGCTACTATTCCGTACATTTGTTTTCATTTATTATCTTTTTCACAGTTGTATTTAAAGCCCCCACCATCGTACCTGTTACTGCACGCATGAAAATACAGTCTCTACCTTAAATTGCTTGTAATCTCTTAACCTTTCAGTTTACAAATATATTCCAAGGCTTATTTTAAGATAGCAGATAAATGTTACTAATGATGTAGAATGAATGTGGGCATGACATGAAAAGATTTTTATTTATTTTTTTTTATTATTTTCATGTAACATTTTCCATATCCTGCAAACTTGAGTGTACACTGGGATAACTTTATCTGGGCAAAAAAGATGACCAAGGAGAGAAAGTCTACTATGTCATGAATGGCTTGGAGAAGGTGGAGATGGAAGATACGTTCAAAGAAGAGGAACTAGGAGGCAATCAGTTAAAGGACTGGGGAACAATTTACAAAGCAAAAAGAGGAGAGCTGCTTGTACTTTCCCACAAAATTGTGACTGGTATTAGAGAATATTGTGAGGACCAACAGGAGGATTGGCTTAAAAAAAAAGATTTGACAAAGTCATGTAGGTCAAACACAGAGTTATTGTGTCTTCCTTTTGGGATTATTAGAGGCCTCGTGTAACTACCTAAAAGGAATTTGTAAGTTGCCAAATCATGGAAGCAGGGAGGGTATACTTAGGGAATGACTATCCTATTACATTTCTTCTCTAAACATCTGATACTATCAGTGGTCAAAGAAAGGACACATGGACCTTTGGTCTAATCCAATTTAGCAGCTCTTTTACACAAGACACTGATCCCTGTGTATAGTTGTGGCTGACAGCCCATGTGAATAGTGGTGATAAGGTTTAGTCCTTTTTTTCACTCTGTGAATACATTTTAAAGACCTTAGTCCAAAGCTAGAGTGGTCTGAGAATAGAAGAGTTAGTAGAGCAAATATTCCTGCAATGTGACATGAGGTTGCAGCCGTGGAGCTGGGCCATCCATCCTCCTCTCCCCCTTTAAATTGTGTCTGTGTCTGCCCCTGCCTTCTCTGGTTCATAGTAAATGTGACTTCTGAAACGTGAAAATTAACCCAGGAAGCTGAACAGAGCTTTTCTTTGCAGCAGCATTTGGCCACCTGCTGTATTAGCCTGGTCTTACACCTTTGTGTAGAATTCACAGCCCCAACAGCCCCAAGACTGGTAGTTGTTCATCTTTCAGCTTGCTTGGATTGTAACTATTAAACCTCACCGACTAACTTGTGATTTGGTTTTAGGTGATGGGAAAAGAGGCTGTTTCCCCAGCTGAGTGCAGAGTACAGCTGAGAAGTAAAGGCGGGCATAATTCTGTTATTTGCCTCTATGTTCTTTGATATTCTGACCCCGCTGTTCTGCCTCCCAAATAACTTGAGACTCCCCTAAATAGTTGCAGAAGGTGTCATAATCACTGGAAAATGACATAATCACTGGAAAATCACAGGCATGCAAAATCCTTCGAGCCTGAATGGTCTGAATGGTAATGAGTAGGTTGCTCATGTAGTCATTGAATTTTTCCTGGGTTTTTCACTTTTTCTGGCATCACTTGCACTGTTTTTTCCCCCTCCTCGTGTTTTCTAAATACCTAACATCGCCATAGGCTTGCCAATGTGCAATCCACTGGTGCTTGTTTATGCCAAATACCTGCAGCACACATATGCTTACATATACATCTAAATATCTGAAATGGAGGGTAAAATTATTGTCTGGGCTGTGGTGATTCAGCCTCACTGTGTTTGCACTGGCACACCAGCAAGTCTGCATGGACACAAGCACACACAGACACAGGCACACACAAACACACATGCAAGCACAGGAATGGCAGGGGGAGCAGAAAGTAAATTACACAATTACTAGACTAACGGAAAACAAGACGATAGGATTGTACTGTTGTACCTGCAATGGTGTTTGATTCAGAGGCTTCTTGCTTTAAATGACATATTATCAAAGTTATCCTGTATGGATCTCTCTACTTTTGTTCCCCAAATTTTGTAATCCTCTTTCAGCTTGAAACCTCGTTTTTCTTAGCTGTAGAGTATAATATAATAAAACAGGGATGCATCCATCTGTGAGTTGCACTTAATCTGATATGTGCACTGTGTATACATATACATAATACTTTTAGATAATATAAAAATGCAGTACCTATATAGGCATATGTATATATGCACACACAAATTAATACTTTGATGTATTTAGCGTTTTCAACTAATTATACCTTGCAGTCTCATGTTAATTCCCATTTGAAACATTTGGCACTATTCCTCCTAATTCATTTATATTAATGAGGGGAGGATCCTCTGAGCAATAATCAGTTAAAAATCATGACTAGCTTTGTTAATAAATACCAGATTGGTACATGATACTGTATTGGCTTGTCCTTAATTAGGAAGCACTGGAAGGAGTACCAAGAGGGAAATACTCATAAATTTTTCTTTTAAAGTCTAACTGCTCTCTTTCTGGTATTTGCATCTTTGAAACAGAGAGAAAAATGATAACTTTGAAACTTTTAAATTCTATTTCATTTAAAACATCTTATCTTTTATTAAGATACACGTTTGATACAGAAGTTTTTCCAACCAAGTCCATGTAGAAAAAGAAAAATCAAGAGAAACATAAGCAACATTGCTAAGTATTAGGTAATTGAAATACTTAATTCAAATATTAGAAAACCAGAAGTTTTATGAAGCGTTTGGGGAGGCTGGATGGCTCAGGGAACTTGTAATGAACTAGTGAAGTCTTCATCTCTAAGTGATTGATTGCAATTGCATCTAGAAAAGACTAGAAAGTCATTTGTGTAAGCCTGTGTGCAGCAGTGACTGGGCCCTGCTTTCACAAGCCAGGTCTTCCTCTCAGCTGGGAGCCCAGGAGTGAATGGACATCAAAGCAGTTTTGGCAGATGCTAGCAAGGACAGGCATGCAATATCCTTCGAGCCTGAACGGTCTGAATGGTAATGGGTAGGTTGCTCATATAGTCATTGAATTTTTCCTGGGTTTTTCACTTTTTCTGGCATCACTTACACTGCTTTTTCCCTCTTCTCGTGTTTTCTAAATACCTAACATCGCCATAGGCTTGCCAATGTGCAATCCACTGGTGCTTGTTTATGCCAAATACCTGCAGCACACATATGGTGATCTTATCTGTAATCAGTAATATGAGTTACCAACACAGGAAAAACTTTAACTAACAATACTTACGTTTTGAGATCTACTGAACAACAGAAAGACAGGGACTGATGACGTTGTTTTATGCTATGATGGAAACTGAAATAATCACTTCTTCTTATCAGGATCTTTAGAACAGGTTAGTTTGAAGCCTAAATCATGGATGTGCTGATTTGGAGGGCAGCAGCACTGGACTCTGCTCCTGCCAGGACAGTGCTGCTAGAGACAATATGCCAATATAAGCCTGGTTCATGTTTGCTAGGTGAGTTAGAAGATGACCTAACAGGGAACTGTACCTATATTGCTTATACACTCATTTTATCTGAAACTCTTTTTCAGTCCATCCATACAACAGCCTTGCAGCCTTTCTTTCTGCCACATTCATTGACATCTGTACTTTTGGAAGAGAAGTCTTTGCACTATGACATTTGTGGGGGTGGGGAACATGGGATGGTTAGTTGTGGGCAGGCATTTGGCTTAGTCTAGCTGAGCACTTCTGATCTGAAAGGCAGGAGACCAGCATGAGATACTGCTGTCAATTTGTGAAGTTGTGCCTCCATTTTCCCCTCCAACATTTGTTTGTCCAGTCCGTTTATCCTGAGACCAGATAGAGGCATAGAATGTTTCTTACAGTGTCTTTATACAGCTCCTGACACAGTGAACTGAACCTCCATTTGAACCTCCAAGAAGTGCTAAAGAACAAAATGTCCTGCAATGGCTACAAAAGGAGAAAAAACTCAAGGTGTAGTGTGCAGAGACTGACGCCGTGGGAGGGACAGGACCATGGGACCATCCCATTTGGGTGTGAGGAATGAGTTTCCAAGGCACACAAGGGGCAAGCCTATTGAGAGGAATTAAGTGAGAACTGGTATCCTCTGATATGGCTGTGCTTAATAATATCTTCTGGTATGGCTATGCTTAATGGGGATGAACCAAACCCTTAACTGGTGGTACAACATGGCAGGCCCTGGGCACTGTGGGAACAAGCGGAGGGCTGTCACGATAGGGTACAGTAGAGATACAGTGAAAGTGGATCTGTTTTGAAAAACTGGTTTTCAGATGTTTCCCTGTATCAATACCCTCCAAATATCGCTTAACATCCATTACATCTTCTCCTTTTATGTCTTTTCAACGTCTACTGTCTTTTTCCCTTTTAAGACTTCATATCTCCTGAACCAATACTTTCAGAAAAGCCGCTGTGTTTAGGATCAGAAAGGCCTGAGGAGGTAATTGCTGAAAGCAGGACAACATTTTATGGGACTGGGTTTTCTCTTCTGTTCTAACAAAATCTGAGCTCCCGTTGGTCTCCTCTTTCTCTGCTGCTGAGACCCCACGTGAGTTTTGTCTCGGGTGGTTGGGAGGGAAGTGCCAGGGGACAAGGGAGAAGAGGGATTGCTGGGACTGGACAGTGTGGGGTGGGTGCTCCACTGAGCACTTCCCGATCCAAGCGTCTGGTTACACGAATCATCAGTCCTGCTTATGACTAAAGAAATAAACATCAGTACACTACGGATTTCTAACTCTGTTTAGCAGTCCTGAGCAGAAAGTCTCACTGTTTGTCAAATAAGAATGAGGAAAAAAAATAATAACTGTGAAATTAATTAATTTTTACTGTTTTCTAATTGCCCTTAACAAAGGATAAAATATTTCTAAATGACAACCTGAAAATTGTTTAAAAAAATGACTTGACATGATCCTTTAAAATTTACCCATGACAGGATGATTGCAAATGTATATCAAACAGCTGCTTCAGATGCAGGTAAGCTGCTATTGAAAAGAGATTTAATCCTAACTGTTTATGCCTGCTTTTGATGATAGTGCAGTTGAGTATTGTGTTATTTAATAATGCATTCAAGCACCTGTTTAGAGAAGGTATATTCCACTATGGTCCAAAATGAAAACAACCCCATTACTTGTCAGGGTTTCATTCATAATTCTTGTATCATGCTCTGATTAGAGTATACATTGAACCTCAGATGAGCATTACCTAAGGCACATTGAGTTAAATGCACTGTATAAACTAGGCACAAACCACAAAGCTACCTTTAACTTGCATAAAACAGCAAGTAGAAATTGATTAAAATATGCATTCTACTAATATAACGGCTGGTCTCAGTATAAAAATTAATTAATGTTAATAGTACACAATCAAAACTGCTTTTAGAAATCTTCTTAGAACATTAACTAAAATGTTCATCTTTTTAATGCATTTGACTGAACCTCTGAGACTAAAAGCTTTGCTTCCTCCATGCAAATGTGAAAAAAAATCACAGCCTGAATTTTCAAGTGGTTATTTTATAGCAACCTCCCCCAGCCATTTGCTTTTGGATTTCTTGTTAACCTGAGCCTGGTCCCAGGCCATGTGTGAGGTTGTACTATTAGCTACTACAGATTAAGGTGGCAGCCCTGGGAATCGAGGCCAATAACATATGCAGATTGAGCCACAGAGCAGAGAAGGAGATAACTAAATGAAAAAAGGGGAAAGGGCATTGTGTTTAAAGAAGTAGCTCAGCGATATTCTAGGCTGTCGGCTCACAGTTATTCTGAGCACAAGGTATGAATATTTGTCAAAAAACCCTCCAGGACACTCTCTTCCTCACCGCCCTGGTTTGTTTGTTTGTTTTTTACATTTGGGCATTTTACATTCACTTTATTGGGGTGAATTTTCTTTAGCCAGTTTCATTTCCGAATCATAAAACTTTAAAGAGTCACTGCTGTGGGCACACCAAGGGGCTAATCCTCTGGCTCCCACTGCATCTTGTGAGAGGCGCCTTGGACTAGCCTTGGACTTTGAGCCTCCAAAGCAGCAATTCCCTTTGGATAGTGTCAAATCTGTCAGTAGCATTGATGTCTGTCTCCAAGAAAAAGCCTTCAGTCTGGGGTTTGAGTAATAATATATGTGGTTTTGATACATGTATTTAATGTATATACACACACATGCGTGCACATATATGTATGCATATATATAAACTTCTCACTACTCACAGGTACTGTTTTTCCTGTTCTTATCCTATTTGTCCCCTCTCCTTCCTATTCCATCTTTTCCTCTCCATTTTTCTTGTTTCTCAGAATCCACCTCAAACCTTTCTGAGTTTCAGGTCCTTTTTTCCCCCTCATTTCCCCAGAGACGTCTCCATCTTTCTAAAAATCTAGAGACTTAAAACCAAAAAAGGGCTGGCCTTAGAGATATGCTACCAAAACCTACAAAGAGAGCAACAGCTTACATTGTAAAATGGTTTTGTCCAGACCTTATTTGCCAAGAGCTCCAACAAGAGTTCCCAGAAACCTGGCACCTTGACATATGTGGTTTTTCACACTTCGAGCATCCATCATATTTTTCCATTTATGTTTTTAGCAATGTGTGGGGATGCAATTTAATGGCATATTTTTTTAAAAAAAAATCTTCATTTGAATGATATAAACATAAGCAAACTCCCCACTTTGTGGATGTGGTCAGCAGTCCTGGAAAACAGGAACGCAGCATTCAGTTTCCAGCTCCTGCATGAGCTGGAGACAGCTGCTTGCACTCCTCATTTTCCAGCTTCCCCTTTTCAGAGGAAAGGACCACAGGTTGTTTCTCCTTTGCTCCATCTCAGTTTTGTGGAAGTAGTTTTGGTTAAGTTCTTCATTTCCCTGAGGAAACTCAGGGAAGTTTATCCAGAACAAACCATCTCCTGCCTTCAACACCCGCTCCCCTCTGCCTGTGTGCTAGTAAGATCAGCTTCGTGGTGGCTAATTGCCATCTTCTCAGCTTTGCTTTGGGTACATATTTCATTGCCCTGTACTTTCTTTACAGGTGCAGCACATTGCCTTTGTTCTCTTCTAGGCTTACAGTGACCTGGGCCATCTCAGCCATGAATATCTGTCACTGCTGTCAGAGAGATCCAAAGTGCTGTTCCTCCACAGAGAGATACTCTCAAGGCAATCCCTGATGCTGTCTGTTCCATGCTTTTTTCCTTTCCTTATACATTTTAATAACCAAAACATTAACATACAGAAACATTTCATCATAAGCCAGGTGAGAGCTAACTAGCCCTTTTTTTAATTTTAATTTGTTCTAAGTTTCAAAGACATCTTAACATTGCAAAATCTGAACAGATGACTTAAGGAGATATTATTAATGGAAATATTAAGCAATTAAAATCAAACCTTTAATGTAATTGAACAAAATATTCATCCATGCTGCCAAATGGAGTGAGTAGTTACAGGTTTTGAGAGGACAGATGGATGTGTGGCAAGCCATCTAACTTCCTGGGTAGCTAGAGATATCAGCAAGCTACCTAGAAAGACATGGCTAACTGGACCTGTGGGAGACTCAGGGCTAAATGATCCTAAAAGGAAGATAGCTTTCTTTCAAAGGTATTTACTGTCACACATTAGAGAAACTGCTAATCATTAAAGAATTATCTATAAGAAGAAAATGCAATCCATGGTTAGGTACTTCACAGTTTCTGTCTGGGATGATGAATTATTGGTAGCCCTGAGAAAGGCTCCTTCCTTTTCATTATTTCAAAGCAGACAGAGATGAAATCGTAGGTGATGAACGCAGCTAAAAGATTGGTGAAAGCACACTGTGAAGGGGGTGAGCAGCAAGTCTTCTGGCTTTGGCTTGAACCTATTTGAGAACTGGTAAGAGCCTCACTGGCTATTCCAGTGGCATTAAGCAAGATTGCTACGAGATTCTCCGACTTAAGGAAAAGCTCATTCTTTAAAAGAAGTGTTTAGCACAACACTGGTCCAATGGAGCAAATATTTGATATAGGGAATCCTTGTACAATGTGCATTTTACTTGAAAGTTTTACTTGGTCATATCATACCAAATTACATAAAATCTAATACGAGTGGAAAAAAATCATAGGTTCATCAGTCTACTGTCTTTTAAAAATAACCTGCAATAGATGTTTAAAACAAACAAAAAAACCAATTAGAAGAAAGCAAAGTAGATTTTTCCCAAATACAAGTCTCCAGGTTTTGGTAACGTGTTGTTCAAGGGGATTCTGAGCTGAATGGGATGAGTGATGTCCCTTGAGAGACTTCTCTTTCATTGTTTCCAACTGTTCTCTGAAACTGTTTATACTTGTATCATCCAAAACATATTCTGGCAAGGAGTTCTGCAGTTACATCAAAAGAGATACTTCCTTTGGTTATTTTTAAAACTTAAACTTAATATTTCACTTCAGATTGGCCATCCAAATTACTTTGGTTCTTGTTTTGGTTTTTTTAATTTTATTTTTTTTTTATTATAATAGCTAGTTTAGGACCTGTCATCAGTTATTTGTACTTCAGAATTTTTTTCTTTATATAGACTTGCATTTGATTTTACTTGCCATTTCACTACCTAACAACTCAGCATCATATTCTTCTTATCTAAACTCAACCCTCTGATTACCAGATACCTAATCTAAGCTAGATCTGCCCTACGATAGGCATGTAAGAGAAACACAGTGGATATTTGGCTGAAAATGCCTTTGTTTTATTCACTGCTTATAGCATCTCTGTTAATTAATTTATCTATAAGGTTGCTAATTCTGGAGGTTTTTTTGCAATATTTCCAACCAATCTGCCCAGCAGATAAATTAGACTTACTGCTCTGCAGCTTCCTGGATCCCCCTCCGCACTACAAAATGCCTTAAAAAATTTGTATCATATTTCCCACCTCCATTCCTTTGGTACTGAGGCCAATTTAAGCACTAGGTTACACACCACAGTGAGTAGTTTGGCAATTTCATATTTGAGTTCCTTTAGAGCTCTTGCATGAATACCATCTGGTCCTGATGATTTGTCACTATTCATTTTATCGATTTGTTCTTAAACCTCCTCTACTGACACATCAATTTAAGACAGTTCCTTAGATTTGTCCCCCCATAAAGAATAGTTCCAGTGTGGAAACCTCCCTAAGCATCTCTGCAGTGAACACTGATGCAAAGAATTCATTTAGCTTTTCTGACATGGCCTTATCTTCCTTGAGTGTTCTTCTTACACCTGTAGGCCTGATTGACTCCCTGGCAGGTTTCCTACTACTGATGTATTTGGGGGAAAAAAGAAGAAAAAAAAAAAGGTACTATTATTTTTATGCCTTTAGCAAGTTATTCTTCAAAATTTCGTATCTCCTGCATTCTTTTGGTTTTCTGTTTAGGTTGCTACAGTTTATATTATTTTCCATTTTCCTTTCTCAGAAAACATAGCAGGAGACACAACAAATAAAAGAAGCAAACAAGTAGGTTATTTGGAACAGAGTAAGTGAGACAAAGTAACAGAAATACAAGATTGTTAGGTATTCTCGAACAACCAAGAACACCAAATGTCATTGCTTCCCTGGTCTCCTCCAGATATTGTGAAAAAGGTGAATTCTACTAATGAGATAAAATTATTGCTACCTAATATTTGATAGATTCATTAAGGGTCTTGGCAAAAATATATTTATTTCTAATTTAAATATTTTTATCAGAATTGAGAAAAGTTGCCTGATATTTCTCATATCCATGACTCTGTGAAAAAGCCACATCAAAGGGCAGTAAATTTTTCTGGTTTCATTTTAACAGAAAATGAAGTGATTTCAGACCAAAGAGCTATTGCAATAAGCCTCATAATTGTATTAGTAGCAAACTTTTATTGTTTGGATTCAAATGTTTTCATCCAGCTTTCAGCTCAAATTTTCAGTTCCATTAATATGTTCTCTCTTTCAGTTCATTGTCACTCTAGATTTTCAAGAAGGTTTCATTAATGTCAGCATCTTATTGTCTTCCTTTTCTCCCTCTTCCTGTATTTTGTTTGGAAAAACAGAAAATAGTTCAGTGTAAGTGAACTGTATCTGAATTCCATCAACTGAGCAATAAACATACATGAGGACTTGTGCACATAATACTGTTGTATATTTGCTACTGCAGTGACATAAAGATTGCAGAAATAGTGCAAAAAAGATACATAAAAAGGAGAAAGAAGGCTGAGACAAAGCCAACCATGGGTTCCCTACTGATAGATCATTTGCAGTAAATATTTATGAGTATGCCAGAAATTTGGAGGAGGAGAAAACAGGAAAAAAAAAGTGGCTGAAAATAGATCTTTTCCAGCAATTCAGCTTATGTTGCTCACAGAGCTTGTTATGAATCCAGGCCAAGGACAAAGACCCAGGACAAAACAGTAGGGCACAAAGATAAATCTTTCCCTCCTTTTCCTTTACTCAGTGCAGAAAAAAAAAAGAAAAAAAAGTGAGATAGTCTGAACTATAAACCTCTAAGAGGTGCTCCACATCAACACCAACTACAGAGCAACGTAAAAAAAAAAAGTTATTTGAGAAGTTTTTAAGGGGAAATTCTTTCCTCCATATGGTTTCTCATCTTGACACCATGCCTCGTGGTCAGTTTTGACATCTAGAAGGTCTTTGTGTGAGGCAAGGGACTTAGATTTACATCATATCTTTAGCTTGAAATTTACTGCATTAGCGTTCTTAATAAGAAACTGGAGAATATTTCTGCTTTCTCTTTGCACCTTGGAAGGGCAAAGAACAGTCATCAAGGCAGCTGTTATGGTGCACTCTTGAACACAGGAGCATCAGAAAGTTTGTGTGGCTGGTTATCCACTGGTCGTTTCTCCAGCAGAGCTTTTAATGGACAGAATTGGTTGTTTGCAGTTATCTGCCATTTTTAAAACTTGAAAGAAGAATAAATATTATGGAAGAGTTTTCAGGATTAGATAGATCAGGTAGAAAGCCTCCATTTTGGACAGATACCTGAGGCAAGGCTGAGAATCACAATTAGGGGTGTAATTCTTGTTAACAGACTAGTGCAAAAATGTTCCATTTATTCTTTTTTGTGTGCATAGCAAAATTTTACTGTGTGTAGGTATTGAAAATGGATTAACATCAACTCTTTGCTGACTAGATTGTGTCTTTCTGAACTCAGAGGAAGTGGTGGTTGCTCCTGTTTAAGGAATTTGCCATTTCAAGGCAGTTACAAGCACATGTAACTTGGTTGTCTCAGAAAGTAACAAAAATAAATATTCACCATAAGATGATTGCTTTGGGAAGACACCATTTGTTAGAAATATTGCTTCTTTCTAACAAATTAATGAGAATATAAATGAGAGCTAAATACTTTTTATTTATTTGTGTTTACCTAGTTTTCCTTTGAAAAACATATAACTTCATTGCCTAGGAAGCAAATACCTTTCCATTATAGTGCAGAAGGAGGCACAGATAGTGGGGGGAGAGGCCAGCTAAGCTGACGCTCCAGCTCACATAACCTGTAAGTGGCCACACAGCTTGCAAGAACCCTTGATCCAGAAGGCATCAGGATCTGGGTCTGAGAAAGGCTAAGCAAGGTATTAGTATTTTTTCATGCTAAGAACAAAAGAGGAGGAAAATTAGTTACAACTTCTGTGCTTCACTGCTTTTAAATTATAAAATTACACATTAACAGTTAGTGTTCAGATGTTTGAAGTACATCTACATGTACATCTGAAATTATGGATGCTCTAACATGGCAAAACAGATCTTTTTCAATTTAGTGCTTGCAGTATATTTAAACAATTAAACATCAGATTTCATAGCAACAAGCCTTTTCTCTTTATTTTATTAATTTATTTTGCTTGAGAAAGTAATTAATCTGTTGCAAAAGCACAGAAAATGTTGCTGTTGGCTCTGTACTGTCTAAAGTTCTAGAGAACAACTTATTTTTAATTTTGCTGTGTATGATTCCGTATAACATAAACTGTTAGTAGTGCTGCAGTGTACAGTGTCTCAGTGGATCACGAGTGCGCTTAGGTCTCATTGTCAGGGGTAAAAAAGCTTATGGATTCTGTACCATAATAAATTTTTCTTTGATTCTTCATCTCAGACACTATGGATTGTTTGTGAATACAGTGTTGTATTGGCATGATAGCACGTAGAGGGTTTGATGAGTCAGACACCTTAACTTGGCATTCTACTGTTAGTTGTTTCTCCTGTTTACAAGCGAGTTACACTAATTTAATGATTCTACAACTACATAGAAAAATTACCAGACCACTTGAAAATCCTCTACCAGCATTCTCATTCATATTAGAGTAACATTCTCAATTATAGTAATATATGCCTGATGATTCACTTTATTGCAAAACTTAATCTGGATTTCTTGTTAATCTACCTTGTATCAGTGTTTAACACCAAATACAAACAACTGTCTCAGATATTGATTGTAAGAAGTAAAAAATAGTAATAATCAGATTTGATCGTTGCAAATTAGCCTACTATCAGTAGGGACAGCAACATCTGGTTCACTTTCTGAGAAGGGATGAATAAATTTCTATGAGTTGGTAGGTGACAGTGATAGTGACAGAGACATCAGTAACCCATCTCAGGCCCAGACAGTGATCATCTCATTGCAGAGGAGTATATGCAAGCACTTGCTAACTGAAGAAAGTAACAGCTGCACTTCATTTACAGAAAGTTATCTTACCTGATTTATTGGCTTGCACTCAGGACAAGCTTTTCATCTGCCCTCATCTGTGAAGTCAAGTTACTGTAATGGAGGCCACCAGCAGGCTAAGAAGGGAAGGAATTTAGAAGTTTGGGAAAAATGCATGTCAAAATCTGTTTAAGACAATATGAAAAACTGCTCACGTACATACAAATAGGTGAAAATTCTTTTTCAGCTTTATTTACCTGAGAATGAATTTCAGTTTGAAGAGGCCTTTATGTCGTTTCAGGCAAAGCACCTAAGATATAAGCAATTTTCAACAAGAGTAGTACACATTTGTCTTTATAACAATTTGTATGTAACAGCTTTTATGCAAATGACACTAAAGTGGCACCTTTTTTCTAAATTGGACATTTTTATGGTTATAATTTTCTTCTGTAATAACAGCAAAAAAATGGCTGTCCCAGTGGAGTTGAGCATTTCATCTCTAGTGCTGTTTTGTGAAGTTGGAATGACAAGTTTCTTTCATTTGCGCAAAGAATGACAAAAAAAGTCTTTTTTGTCATTCTTGTCTGACTTGGTTGAGGCAGTTACACTTGGAAGCAGCACCAGTCCCCTGACACCAACCTCTTCTCTGCCAGCAAGAATGGTATCATAAAGTCATAATAAAACTTAAAGGAACTAAAAAATATTGCATTCTCTCTGTTTCTGCTGTTTGAAGGACGTAAATTACTTTGTTAGTTTAAGCAGTAGCTGCTTTGGTTTGGTCTTTGGCATTGATTCCCACTCATTCTCCAGATGTCAGACAGGTGACTTTTACAGACCATGGTCTTGGATTTAATTAACTACGATACAAGAGAATTTATGTATTTCATGCAAACATCCTAGGGCATTAGTATAATAAACCAAGTAAAATAGGCAGGTTCTTGTTGCTTAATTGCTATGCAGTTCTGCAACAACGATGTGAGAAATTCTGGGTATTTAACAATGATTAAACTCTATCTCAGTTACCAATTAATTAGTGATCTGTAACCAAGAAACTTTGTGATGGATGATTTTACCCCCGTGAAGTGATAAATTGGTAGACTTTAATTGAGGCGTACAATAAGGTTAACAAAGTCAAAGTTGAAGTCAGTCTGATACTTCATTCCATAAAATAGAATCTAATAAAATATAATTAACTGTACTATTTATTAAAGAAACGCACAAATGTTCATTTTAATGTGAACAGCCAATAAATGCTAAAAAACCCTTGTGTCTTTCTCTGTAAACTATGTATATAATAGCTATATACTTTCTATATATAAACTAGTTAAATCTGAAGTCTTCTTTTAACTACTTTTCTGTTACTGCTGATTTTTTTTTTTCTACTACTCAAACACTGCCAGTAGCGCTCCTTAGCACTCTGCACATTGGCTTGGATAACTAGCACTAGGTTAGGAAAGCCCATACATACCTGAGTGCAGCACTTTTTCAAACAAAACTGTCTAGCTGGCTCAGCCTGGATCCACAGACCTTGTCCTTCACCACACAGAAGTGTAGGGTCACATGGAAACAAACTCATGGTTCAGCTACACCTTGAATCCCCCCAGCCCAGAGTAGTCTTCCTGCTGCTATCCCCAGCAAAGGCTGTGCAGGAGTCTATCACTGCGTAGAGCATAGCTACCTTCCTTGTCTTGAACACAAACAGAGCAGGGTACTCAGTCAAGATTATGTATTTCAGCCATTAGGCACCAATGCTACATTTTGAGGAACAGAGTTGTCCACTGCTTAGCTCAGCCTCCTAAATGAATGGGAGAAAATCCCAATGCAGGAGAAGAAAGGCCCAGAAGAGCCCTCTGCTTCTCTTCAGCTTGGACTACAGGCAGGGGAGGCAACCTTGCTGGCAGAGGATGCTTTAGGGGTAATGGAAGAGCCGCTATCATTTTCTGATACAAAAAGCAGCCTTCCTTTGGAGACGGGAGATCAGAGTTCAGACTCCCTGTAGCACAACCAAAACGTTATGCTGCTTGTAGTTTGCCACATTTGGCACCTGAAACTGATCTTAAAGCTGCTGTGGTTGTTAATCCATTTGTCCTGAAAAGAAAAGTCATTGGTGTTGATCCTTTCTTCCAAGAGCCAAACAACTACAGTTGGTTGTCTTCATTTAGCTTTTTCAGGTCTGGACGTCTAGCATGGACAACTTGCTCCACTTTCAATGCAGAAGGTAAAGCTATCTTTGAAACAAATCATACGTAGTTTGTGATTCATAAGTCACTTGGTACTTGGGGCATGACATAAACCTAACCTTACTTATTGTATTAATGAGTAAAGTTCAGCACTTCTTTTTTTTCAGAATGCTTATAGCCTGAAATGGTTTGCATGAAAAATATAGGGTGTTCTCTCTCTGCTCAACAACTCCCGTCTTTGAAGTTCCTGTGTTTTGCATTGTACATTCCATTTCAGCGATACAGTATCTATAACATATAATAGCTGAACTGAGTCAAAAGAGACTTGAAAGATCTTAGAATTCCAGCTAAGGCAATGCTGCAAAGCAATTAAAGCAGTAACTGTGTATGCAAAAGGATTTTCCTGAGAATAATGACTGGGGGGGAGGAGTTGGTTATATTAATACGTATATTAGAATGTTGACCCTGAAATTTTACTTCTAAATCCCCAGAAAAAAACTCTGTCCAGTATCATTAACATTCCTATAGAGAGATACGGGTAACCTCCATCCTCCTATCCCAGAAAAAGAAAACAAAGCATTGTGGATACAGCCAAGCAGGTGAAGTGTTTTGTATGTTTGGGGCCCTCCCACAGAAATCATGTCTTATATTTAATCGTTTGGATTACTTAAATAATTTCTCAGTTCACCATCTAATTTATAAATATCTGCTTATGAAGAAGCACTTCTGGTATTATGGGGGGATGTTAATGTGTTATTTACACTTAGAAACACAAACGTCTTTTTCTCAGCAAAATATCAAGTAAATACTTTGCGCATGTAATAGCATCTTTCATCTGAAGACCTCAAAGCATTTCAGCTTTTACAAGTGGGCAAACTGAGGCAGATAACTCATGAGGCTGCATTTTCAAGGTCACTCTATATTTTCCTGGTGGAGCTAGCAATAGATACCCTTATGCATTGATTACCAATCCTGAAGCAAACCCCACTGGCCCATTGCACTGCATGAGCACTAATAGATTATTAATGTTCTGAAAGTCTAATGGTTTATATAGTTTTAAGTACCTTTTGGGCTTTATAATTAAGAAAATATGTGTTAACATTACTATTAAAAATATATTTTTTTGTCAAATATTCAGTAGAATCAAGTTAACAAATGCTCGCCTTGCTGTCCCTGACAAAGAGTGATGAAAACAGCTCAAACAGGATATTGAATGAAAGGACTGATTTCATAAAAAATAAAGATTATTTTTAAAACTCTTCTAAATAAAATTTAAAAATGTTTGAAGCACTACATCATCAGTCAATAAGTAAGCCTAGAAAAGGATGCAAGTTTTAAAAAAAGAAAATTTATTTTTTTTATTTTGAAAGTCCTAATCACCTCAGACCTAATTAGCATTTGAACCATAGCCTCTTTGCGCTTTCCTGGCAGCGTAAAGGAACCTGGAAATGTGGGTATATGTTAATATTCTCTTTCGTAATGGCCCCAAAAGGTCTTAAAAGTCTGGGAAATAGATATTGCTTCAATGTTACCTTCTAGATTTCTTAATACTTAAACTCAGTAGGAAAAATAAAGTAATATGAGTTCTTCTGACAATGTTTTCAGTTTCACATGCTATATTTACATCTGACTGAAAGGCTTTTTGGTGCAACCTCTGCTAACCGGAGTGATCACTGCATCATGAATAATCAAATGAGATTAGCCAACTGTGTCCAGGTCCAATTGTCCTATTATTGTCTACAGAAAAAAAACATCCTTTGATTTTAGACTACTTTATAGTCTACTACCATAATCCCTGCTAGCCAATCACCAGAAAACCGTCCAAATTCTGGTGTTTTTTTTTTTTTCCTTAAAATTTTGAATGTTCTTTATCCATTCTTGTTTATCTGCTGTCTATCTGTAGCGTTCATGACGGTACACTATCCCTATCATCCTGGTATGTTTTGTGCTTTGTTAATTATGAAAATCACATGGTGATTACAAAGCCTTCATGTGCAAATCAGAAAACATGATGCACAGATACAAATAGCCATATACTGCATGTGTCAGTCACTGCAGGATCTCAGAAAGAAAGCTCACGATTCCCCTCACATTATTTCTCAAAAGTATTAGTTTTCTATAGCAAGGTAATGGACTGAGGAAGGGCACAGATCCTCATCTCTCTTACCTTGATGTAAACTAGAAACAGCTCCTCTGAGATCAGTGCAGTTGCTCTGAATAAGCAATGGAGATCAGAATCTGGCTCGGGAACTTTGCATATTCACTATTAAATTTGGAAAAGGAAACCCCTGTCTGTCTCAATTTCTCAAGTGCTATCTGTATGTTACCAGGCACATGCACATTAATTGTGTGTTTTAAAACTTTGTTTGGTTGAACTTGTCATCCTAGGCTAAAATTGTGTGACCCAACTTGTAGTAGCTTTTGCAGTGAAGGTATCATTTACTGTTGGGTATATTTTACTGTGCTGTTATAGATCTTTTCACTCAACCAGCTGTCTAACATGTTGAATAGTCTTTCATCTTGTCAAACACTTCCATTCCCCTTTCTACAGCTTTCTCAGCCAGCATGTACACACCTAATCAATCTAATGCCACTGTCTCCAGACTTTAAAACCAAAAAGCACTGCCCAAACTACTTTTTTAAAGAGACAGTTATCCTTTTCCAGAAAATTCATCATCAAGAGGACTGATAAATCGTTAAATGAGAAGAAACACTTCTCTGAAACTGTTACTCTAGGTCTAGCCTTAGAGCCCCAGTTCACTCAATGAATCTGTCATTCAGTAGAGGCTGTTGGGGGCTTCCCTTCACACTGATCATGTATATATTAATGTAATTTAATTTAATAAATATCTTACCCATAGAATTGAGCTTAAATCCTCTCGCTTTTGCTTACATATACTTTTCTTTTTTGTCATTTTTAGACAAACAAGATTAATCTGTCTCAATCTGTTCAATGCCATTTTTTTCTTACCCCCACCCCCCCACCCCACCACTCCTTTATCCTTCATCAATGGGAACTCCATTAGTAGATTGATATCTACATCATACAGGAGGCAGGTGAAAAAAAAAAAAGCCATTGCCATTGCTTTCAGGTGCCCCCTGCTATGTAATACAGTATATACCTTATATGGTATGGAGTATTCATTAGGGCTGCTTTTATTTTTATTACTTTTATTTTTATTAGACATATTACCTCCTGAGACTGTATGAAGTGAACCATGTCACTGGGTGAGATTACTACTCAGTTAATAGCGGTTCTGAAATCAGTCAATTGGGAATAGGCTATGTTGCAAGAACCTCTAAAATGTGTATATGTGCATTGGGGGACAGGGTAGCTCTCCGAAGGGGAAGGTTTTTCTTCTGTTACCGGATTCTCCGGTGGAACATTTTTCAATTGCATGCTCATTTCTATATGTGCTTTTAGTTAAAACAGATAACAACACCTGAAACAAACACTTTTATAGCCAGCAGGTATGCATGACATAAAGAGGCCTGAACAAACAGGTAGAGGTGGGTGCTTTGTATTTTCAGTCTGGTTTTGAATTACTAAGGATGGAGGGAGGTAAAGACACTTCAACCTTTAAGCCCCTTTGACATTCACAAAGTGCTAAAAGTCAGCTGGGGTCTCAGCTCTGACAAATTTGCATCTCTTTGAATATGACGCTTGAAAAGCCAAGCCGCTAGATTAAATTTTGCCATGGAGAAAATGAGAAAGGCTTCCATCTCCCAGGTCTACTGGGAGGATCTTTATGGTTGATTTACTTTTTTTAAATAAATGTTTCTTTATGTGTTTTCTCTAGTTTGTGTCCAGCCTTCCTCTATCATGCATGCTGTAACTTGTGCCGGTTATATCAGCCCACAGTAAGTCAACCTGGGCAGAGTACAAGGTGAAAGAATATTTCAATTTAACTGCATACCCCTTCTGTGTTTTCTGATTAAAATTTGCAAGCAAACCTTGGAATAAACTATACCTGACATGACTTCTAAAATAATTTACGCAGTTTATAAACCAGGGGCTAAATTCTACAAACCCTCTCTCTGCCATTTGTATGCACGAGTGCTGCAGGTTTGCACAAGTGGGCCCAGCTATGTAGCTGAAACCTTGCTATAGAGGACAGCAGGCAGAATAATGATTATAGTGAACCCACAAAAATAATAAACTGATTGCCCATTGAACAAAATCTACTAAAGTATGAATTATCTAATGAGCTGCTGCTGTGGTTCAGGCTGACTTATCCTGCATTAAGTCAACGATGACACCGCTGACTCCTGTGGACTTGTGGCAGGAAGGGTGAGGGCAGGATTTGGCACTGGTTTAGGTGTGGAATTGTTTCAGTTAATGACGAATTAAAGGGTGTAGAGGCAACTATTTAGAGCTTTATGGAAGCCTGTAATATGGATTCTGCTTACTTGCTAAGTATTTATGACAACTCCCAAATATATAACCATCTCAGGAAAAAAACTTTTCAGAGATGTTGAATGTAAACTTTGTTTTAACATTCATTGAAGAAATCCCAAGTACACTGCTGTTTTCCTTGCATTATTAAAGAAGGCTAGTGCTTGAAAACATACCAGATTTTACAACAAAACTTAATACCCCTCCCTTGTATCTACATTTTCTACTACAGGAGTCTCATTATTTTGGGGATTTCTAAAGCAGAATAAACATTTTTTTTGTAAGCCAGGAGAAGAATCCCTCAATGCTTTACTTTTTGTTCCTTCAGTATATGTGAAATGTGTTTATAACAAAGATCATACCCAGAGCCAGTAGGAGATGTTGTGTGTGAACGTGGGTTTTTTTCCTTACACAAAAATTGTTTGCAAACTCTGTACACAGCATAAGTTATGAAAAATCACATATAGGTAGTTTTTCCTTTTTTATTTTTATTTCCTTGCTGGGTTCTTATAATTTTCTGGCAGATCACATTACATTAGAATGAAATGTGATCTGTAGTTGGGACTTAGTGATGCATCCTGCAGCTTTAACTCAGTCACTTGGGTTCCGATTTAGCCCAACATGTGTCTCTTGAAATAACTCAGGAGAGCAGATTGATGATATACTTAGCAGAGGAATAACAGCGTTGGAGACTGCCAGTACTAAACAATCCAGTTATTAAATGTATCTAAGCATCTGAAGAAGTCGCCTAACTTTCTGGAGAAAAAAAGGAAAAATATCTATCTAGGAACGCAACAAAGCTCCTGTTGATGTTCATAGGAACAGTGAGGTGTACAGAATACTTTTTAAAGGACTGTACTATGTGTCCAGTTACTGAAAACTGATCCTGAGCATCTTAACCTCAGACTCTTACCATCATATCAGGGTCTCATTCAGCTCTGTTTGCTTCAGCTGACACCGTGGCATTTCAGTTGCAGACACAGAAGTATTCTCTCTTCAGATGAGGAAATTACTCCTTTTCATCAGCCAAATGGTTTAAAGCTTTTATATAAGCTTTATTTATCCACCCACATTTTCTCACACCTTTCAACATCCCTTACTTTTGGTAGCTGTGTTTTCCCCTCTTGAATCCAGCTGCTCCCTCAGTGGTCTCAGGCCAGCTCCCACCCATGCTTGCCCTGATGCTCTGCACATTGTTCCTGCCTGTTCCTTCATGTCATTCCCTACTTTCAGAGACAGCACCTGAGTGTGGCATTTTACTTCTTGGAGCATGCTATCAGCCTCTGGGACTGTAGCACTTGGATAGCAGTGGGACCTGCCAAGTGCATCCTTGCTGATGGAAGAAAAGCATGCCAGTCCCACCCAGGCATGCACCTCCATGGAGCAGGAAAGCTGGGGTGTGCAGCAACCCCCTTGCCACAGCACCAAGCCAGCTAATGCGGGACGGTGACTAAACACAGCCTAGTAGGTTCAGCATAGCCTACATGTTTGGTTCTGAATTAGGCCCCTAGCTCCCAGCAAGTCCACTTCCAGCTAGGATAATGACTTGGATGCCTTTTTCTTAGAGAACGAAAAAAGTGAGTGATCTGGGAGCCTCTGAGAAAAGCCCTTCAGTACCTCATTTGAATAGATCCTTATGCGATGTATTGGAGTTTCTAGGACAACTCCCTTCCAAATGGATCATTACAGCGGTAAAAGCCAGTTTATTATTTAACCAATTCAGGCTGAGTGGAGACTGGAGAGTATTAGCACTTGCATTGATTGTAAGTAAGAGTCTAGTAATTAATGATCAGAGTTTTCAGCAACAGTCTTGAGGAGAGAGTGCAATGTACCCAAATAGGTATGACTGAGGAGGTTTTAACTGAATTCAGAATGAGCCTGAAGACAAGGGCAATGAAGAGCAGGACATTCCCATAACCCATTGCCAATATTTTGTCACAGATCTCAAGTACTCTTAAATGACAAGTGGATTAAACTAGGCCCTTTTGATCTGAGTTGACACAGTAGTTTTCAGCCCTTATATGCTGCTTATTATCAGTAGATCCCAGAATATTTTACAGAGGAAAGCAGTTGGCCCAAAAGCCTCCTGGGAATTGCTGTGAGTGGTCATAACGCATACGGAGAGGGTGAAGAAACGTATCTGATAGCCAAAGTCTGGAGGAAATACACAGATACAACTGGAAAAGCCCACCCTTGTCTTCGTCCTGCCATGATGCTCTGGGTAGAAATGGTCAGGCTGTGGTGCTAAACAAATACCATTGTACATATATAGATATGCACGGTGGAGAAGTGGCTTGGAAACAGCTCTTTAATACTCTGCTTTGAGGGGATCTGCTAAATTCTGAAGCTTCAGGATTTACTGTGGTCACATTTTCATGCTTACAGCAGTAGGCATGTTTATTTATTTTAATGAAACCAGAGATGATTGAAAATTCACATGACTCCAAGACTTCAACATTTAGAAAGTCCTCCTTTTTCCTACAAGATTATATTCTAAAGGGACACATTTAGGACACATTTCATCCACCCTGTGACAGTTATACAGCTGTCTTTCCTTATCCAAGACTCTTTTAAAGATTAATTTCTTCTATAATGCTTAAAGTACAGGTTAAAAATAATAATAAAACCCCCTAAGTAAATAATTAATAAAATCATAAATATATAATCCAATTAAACAGAAACAACAACAACAAAAATCCTCCCAGATCGTTTTCGTGCTTGAGCTCTTAACCATGTTATATATTTTCTGTATTTGTCCTTCAGATGGCATGGTCTTCAGAGTACTAGCTTAATTTCTGATTCATTCAGCAGAGAGTACATGGTCAGCATATAGCAAAAGAACACCTAATAATACACAGATTTGTGATAGGTGCAGATACACACACCATGTGTACTTCTTAAATGGCTATAAATCTGAATGTGTGGATGGTTGCTCACACATTTAAAATCACACATGTAAACAAATGAGGACAGACGCACGCACATGCAACGCTATCATCATAGCACCCATCCCAGGGTTATGCAAATCGGTTGCTTTGCGCACGTGTGTGTGTGTCAGGTAAAACAAATATCCACAATCTTAAATTAACTCTTTCCAAATAATAAAAATCTTACTATTAACATGACACGTTGAAATTCAAATGGACAAGTTTATGTTCCCTTCTGCCCCCTTCTTTCTGTTTCTCATTCCCTCTCTCTGCCTCTCCTTCTCTCTCTCACTTTACCTTCCCAACGGCACTATTTTATTTCAGAAGAAAACTTATGAAAATTGTTGAAACACATACTACAAAGCATTTGCTTTTTTTCCCCTTTCTTTTTTTTTTTTTTTTTTTTTTTTATTTCAGCAGATAGCCCCCAAAAAAGGCAGGGATGTCAAAGGCTTCGAGTCCCCCCTTTGACATTCACGCAGTGCTGAGAGTCAGCCGGGGTCTCAGCTCTGACAAATTTGCATCTCTTTGAATGTGACGCTTGAAAAAAGCCGGAGCTGCTAGATTAAATTTTTTTTTTTTTTCCGTCGAGAAAATGAGAAAAGCCTCTATCTCTCCGCCGAGTCTACTGGGAAGATCTTTATTCTGATTCTTGTTAGAATTGTTTATCACCCTGACAGACCAGACTCGGACGAGATAAAGGCGCTGCTCCATCACGGGGCCTGACAGTGGTAGGACATGCAGAGAAATGAAAGGAGCAGGGGAAAATATTATTAATAGATGCCGACTTGATTTGCCTCTATGGCACGTCAAGGAAGGAAGGGAGGGGGGAGCCATGGCTTGATTGCAAGCCTATGAAGTTCTGTCCAAAAAAGAAGCTATTTTTCATTAAGTGATAGAAGGGCTTTTTTCATGTTCTTTCCTGAGGAGCTGATAACTTATGCAGTTTATTCTAACCCTGCTGATTTCTGTCAGGGAAAGAAAACTCCTGAAAGATGGCTCCAGCTCGTCCTTTTCAGAGAAGGAGGCTGTCTTGTCAAAAATGGTAGCAAAGCATTAAAGCCCTGGCCTTGACTCCTGCAAGGTCCCTCGGATCTGATGGGTGTGCATGTGTTGGTGAGCATGGGGGGTCGGGGAGGGAGGGCGGCATTAGGTATCCACTGTGGCCCTCTGAGGGAAAGAAAAATCAAAATATATATGCAGAGCAGTGCTTGCACGTATGCATGTGCACACATGCAGCACATATACGGAGGCTTTGTGCATTTGAGCATACATGCAGAAACACGCGCTCTGCTGCCTAATTACTCTGCAGTTAGTAAAGGTTTGTCCAATATGAGCATGTGTTGAATTTGAGAGCTGAAGGCTGGGTGTAGAGTCAGAGCAGCCTCACTCAAAATGAACGTTAAAAAATAACCAGCTCCCTGCTACCTGCTGTATGTCAGGTCTCACATAGAAACATGACCAGCAATACCAGCTCAGGGGCTCCTGCAGCGATGCTGACTCTGCTGTGACTGTCTTGTGTTCTGGGGAAAAATTGCCTCTATGTGAACATTATTTCAGGTTTTTTTGGATGGGGGAAGTAGGAGTGAGAAATACTATTTGTACTCATTATGGCCATGTTATTGTTATTCTCGGGTCCTTCACATTTGCAGCTCTGACCATTTTGGGCATTCACTGCAATCACAGTGCTGCATGAACACAGTTCCTTGCTTGTAATTACCTTGTTCTTCTCCAGAAAGGATTGTGTTTGATCACTATCCTAACTGAATTTTTAATTCTGTATAAATTAACTACTGGGGCAACTCTTGCCACAGGGCAAGAGAGTAGGTCTGTTTCTGTGAACCTGCTTTTTGAGATTGCTTCCTTCTGGATGCATCCTTCAATGTGTTGAGCATCTCTAGAGAAGCTATGAATGCTGCTGAGCACTCTGCTTTCGGTAGCGTGGGAGTGCTTAGCAGCTCAACGGAATTACTCAGCGCTTTGCTGGTGGAAAGACTTTGGCTTCTTTTCTGGAAAGCTCATGGACAGTCTGAATGTCAGGCAGTCCACTTTCTCGTCTTTCACATTTTTCCTAAAGAGCTCTTTCTAGTAAGACCAATATGCTTGTAGAATCCTAGATCTTTTCCATTCAGGTGGCAATAAAAGAGGAATTACTGAAGTTGTATGTAAAAGTTTGAAAAAAATTAAATACCACTAAGTGCCAAGTCCACACAGTGATATGTCCATAGAATTTTAATCTTCGTCTTCTGTTTCTCCTGCCATTTGCTTCCCTTGTTTGCTGCATCATATCGACAGCTGAAGGGAAAGTTTTTCACTCTTTTTTTTTCAAAGTGCTTTAAGAATAACCGGCAGTATCTATTTAGCTAACTCTCTGCTATGTCTCTCCCATACAATCAGTGGCACAGTCACATCTGGAACTGATTCATTTTAAGATTCAGGTGTAGATGATAAAGGGTGGCTGCTTCGAGGCAGTCCTGAAAACACCAAACTTGGAACTGCACAGAGTCTTAGGTTAAGGTGTTGCCCAGTGTGGGGTTAGGAAAGATTTTTATCATATTTGGGTGATCTGCCCAGCCTCTCCTGAATGCTGCTTTTGATACACTGTAGCTTTTCTATTAAAGATCCTAAGCCTGCCATAAAACTTCAGGCAGCTGGATGTGCCTGGTAGGAGGATTATGGACTGCTGTGTGCTAAATGTATGTGGCAAAGTTATCCATATGCTGTTATGAGACCGAGTTTGAAAACCCAGTTATCCAGCCATCTATTCTGTACTACACTGGGTGAGAATCCTCATGCAAATCAATTAATTTAAAATTGAGGACACTTTACTTCTGAATGGTTGTCTATGTAGCAGAATAGCAATAATGAAATGTAGGGGTGCTGGAGAGATTGACTAGGAGGAACACAGAGGAGAGCACTGACTTTGCTCAAAAGATCTCATGGTAAATAGAGGGGATCTGCTAGCTGGGAAGGGGAAAGCAGCTCTTGTAGGTTGATGTTCTGACATGCAAAGACACTGAGAGCCTTCAGCTCACGTCGTTTCTACATTTTCTGTGTTGTGTATTTACTGGACTGATGCTTGTGAATTCCCAAGAACCTTGTGTGTGGTTATTTGTTCTGACTTCAGAGGTTACAAAAATATTTTGAGAAATCCTATGTTGTCTGTGCGTGAGGAGTCTTCTGGTAAAACATGATGACCAATTACAATAGAAAGCCCCTATAGTGAAATCCTAGAGGTAGCGGGTGAGCTCAGGGTGATGCTGTACTTGGTTCTGGACAAAGCAAAAGACAGTCTACACACATCAGACAGCCAAAGGATGGGAGAAAAGAAGTATAGTGACTACCTTTTTATAGCTCAGGATCTGAAAGCTATTGGTACTGAGCAGCCCAAGATCACACAGAATGTCTCTGGAAGGGTTGAATGCTTGAACTGAATCTTTAGTCCTGGTTCAGTTTCTCAACCACAGCACAGCCCTTCCTCAGCCCAGTTCAGGGTGGCCACGGTCTGTTTTGGCTGAGCCATGCTCACCATATCATGTTTGTTGTAATATAGACTTGCAAAACAATTTAGAAAGGCCCCCTTTTTTTATGACTACAACCAATTTACCAAAATTCTGTGAGAAAGTATAATGACGTAGATAGGGATTTGCCTCTTTTTTTAACTGCAAATGTTTACATTGCTCCAATAACAAAAAGGGATATTGTTAATGAAACTTTGAGAAGGGAGGTTGAGTTATGCATCCCCAAAGTCCTCCATTTGCATAGTTTTAGAAAGTGGATATATTTGGCAGGCGTTCTCTTTATTCAGCCAAGGGTTTGGCACATGCCAGAGTACAGAGGCTGAGTGAGCATCATGCAGCAATTTAAACTGAGAAAACAGATGTGGTTTTGCATTTTCTTATGTGTGGAGTCTCAGGCTACCATGAAAATCTCTTGGGGTAATCAGCACACCCAAACTGTTCAGTTCACATGTTGATACCTTACAGTTATGTTACAAAAGGAAATAGTTTACTAAACTTTTTTTTTCTATTTATTTCCCTATTTAGTTATGTTGCTGCAAATTAACTCAGTCTTGTGGATAATTATAATTGAACTTATGAAGATTCATTTTATTTCACATAATCATCCAGAAGTTTGGGTCCCTAAAAGAATTATCCAGATCTTTAGTTCTACAAGATGGGAATGAAAGAAGGTGACATCACATTTTTTGTAATAATTCCATATGAGCAGACTGCAAAACTTAGAAGAAGGAATTTTTCTTCTGGTATTTCAGCACTCTGAGTCTGAGTAGGAGCCTACACAATGTGCAAAAACTAATGAAACAGTGAGATAGCTAAGCAATGTTGAACACAGCACAAAATGTTTGCTTAGAAATCAGTTCAAATATAGACTAAAGAACTGGTGATTGGAGTGCAAATTTAACATATGGGATTTAAGACCTGGTCCCATATCACTGGCAGTATTCCCTTGATTTAAATGCATGTCAGTTCAGGTCAATAAAAGGCAATTACTTTTTTTGTATGACGATAACTATAAAACCCTGAGCAATGTCTGGAATGTGTTTGTTGCTGATTTTTGTCTGAATCAGGTGAGGAAAATAGTAATTTTTGCATTATTATACAGTCTTTTACTAGATCATGTTAAGTGCGATGGATTCAATTTGTTAAAGTAGGAAGTTAGGGCTATTAAATCACTATTTTTGTGTAATTATGGAGAACACACACATTTGTACTTTATGATAGCTATTGGTTTGCTAGATTTTTTACAAGACACTGTGGAAACAGTACTACTAACATGTTCTTAGCACTACAGTTTTAACGGAAAAAGTAAGTGTAAGATCGCTTCAGGGCAATCTGCAAACAAGGCTTAAAAAGTAAGAGCGAAAGTAGCTGTCAAGTTACTAGCTGCCCAAGTAAAATGCACTCATCCACGTCCAGCATGGCTGCTGTTGGGAATGTTTCCTCTTTAGTTCCTACTTTAATCAATCTAAGTTGTTTTCTCACAGAAAGTTTTGCATATATGGTTCTAATTTATAAATGTGTCCCTAAAGGAATTAATTAACATTTTATTTTTAATATCACCTGTTACTAGAAGGGAGTTAATACTTCATATCTATTTGTCTATAAATTTGACCTTTTTTGTCTCCTTCTGAAAAGAGCTGCAATCAGGCTGAAGGTTTTGCAAAAAATGGTGTCAGCAAAAATGCTTTAGCAGATTATATTGCCTATTTCTGACATTTGGAAAGCAGATTTCAATAGATGTAATAAATGTAACCGTCTATCACAACTGTCTACTTCGGCTCCGGTGAGGGCCAAGTTTAACAACACCAGTTCAGGGAAATGTATGTGCAGGTTCATCTACTTCTGCAGAGCCTACAAGGAAGTGCTTCTGGGACGCCCTGATTACTGACAGCATCTTAGATAAAGGCTTCATTAATCTCTTCTGCTTCAAGAACTCATTGAAATTTGATTTAAACTTTGTTTCTCCCCACATATCAAAGTTTGGAGAGGTCATTCGAAAGAAACATGTTAGGGCAGCTGAAGTGGCTTCTTACAAATAGCTACCATCCCACTCTAAAAATAGCATAAATAGGAGAACTGTAAAAACCCCTCTCTTAAAACCAGTTTTCAGTATCCAAGTAACTCAATTTCTGAAGTCATCAGCTTCAAGTGAGGAAAGATTGACAATACGTGTGCTCTTTTTGTGGGGAGCAAAAGTGGGGGAAAGCTGTCCTTTGATTTTGGTTCATATTCAGGGAACAGCCTGGGTTAATAATTTAAAGGTAGGAAGTTAATTTATGCATCCCTGAAATCCTCCTTTTGTGCAGTTTTAGAAAATGCATACATGTGACAGGATATCTCATTGTTCTCAGGATGTGTTATCGTGTATATGTGGAGTAGCTTTAGTGCGATATGAAATGCAAATTTGCCTCACTTTGTTCTTGCCACTTTTATGAATATTAAAAATATGGATAAAATAATTGTGAACACTTTTGGAAAAGGTCTTTAGCTCCTGATTTCGGTGCTATAAAGATTTTATATCTGTGCATTAGAAAAAAAAATTTGAAAATTTTACCAGCTTATATTGACACGAATGTAAGAAATTTAATTGAAAATTTGCATTTTGAGTGCATTCTGAGTGGAACCTTATGATGGCATGATACTCTAGTGCCAATAAATAGCACAATAGCCTCTCAGGCCAAAACACTATAGTTCATTCAAGTTAAGTCAAACAAAACATAGCCATTTAGGTGATTTTAGACCAGCACTAACCTCCTTTAACATTGTGTTTATAATAGACAAGGGGTTAAAGAAGAGGTTATCCTAGACAGATAAGGCAGTTAGCAACACAGAGGGTACCACCAGCGCCATCATTCTGAGTGCTGTAAGACTATTCCTCCCAACACCAATCCAGTGGATTAACTTGACAAGAAGCCTTTATGGAACACAGCTTCCATTCTCACTAGCAGATTCCTAGTTGTAAGGGTGGCTCTAAGGCTGCCAAAGCATGCCTTGCTTAACATTGTTAAGTACTACCTTTGTAAATTATTTCTGATTATAGAGATATGCTGAGCAGTGCTCCAGACACTGAAGCCATGTTAAATCAACAGAACAGACTTGTTTAAATTATTGTGGGAGACCAAAAGGTCAAGTCATTATTTTTGCATATGATTCTTTAATGTAAAAATAAAAAACCAGAGACTTTGCTTCCCCAGCATTCATTGATGTTGTACCTGTGCATTAAGTGCAGACTCGAATACTTCATACAGCAAGAAAAAGAATTATGGTGTAAGTACTAGAACAGACTATTGCTCCACCAGATTATGGAACTGGTCTTTTAATTTAATAGCAGTGTAGCTGGGAAGCTACAAGAACAGAATCCTTGGTCTTATTTGTTTAGATTATTCAAATAATAGGATGAGTAATATTCACAGCTTGGGCTGAGATTCTTCTCTACTTTAACTCTTCTGAAAACTGGACCTGTTTCAGGAATTAAATATCTTTTCCTCCATGTGGCTTTTAGGCTGCAGTTATAAAGCTTTTCATCAGCATGTAGTGACTTTGCTCATTTCTTTGACAAAAGGCTGATAATCTGCACTAATGCCTTTGGCTGACTCATATGTTTAGTTCCCAACTGACTTTGACTGACACACTGAGGAATATTAGCAATATGGAAACAAAGGTTGGTCATGGAAGGAGACAGACAAGCATGCTGGGTGAAATCCTGCGTATCTGTACTTCCATTAGAGTTTATTTCTTTCTGAGGCTGGACTGCTTTTATATTACATTCCCTTTTCTGCTAACACAATTTTCAGGTCCTGGGCTGTGATCCCTGTGGTTAGAAGCTCCTCTCTAGACAGGTAGTTCTTCGGATTATGTGTTCTCAGATGTAAAGTTTCCCTTGAGTATGAACAGAGCCTTATCCCTAGAGGGCAAGATATGAAAAAAAGATTAATTTTCCTTTGAAAACCATTCACTTCCTGCACGTGGAATTACAACCACTTGGCTAGCTATCTACTTCATGAGCAAGGAGAGGGCCATTTCCAGCTTGGACTGGGTTTTTTTCTTCATTCTGATTTTGGGATAGCGCTCTCTGGGGTAGTTTAGTTCTGAGCTTCTTTTCCATAGTAAACACTTGCAAAAGCTCATGCAAGTGGAATGTCACATCCACATCTGACATCAAGTCCCATGCAAAGCAACTATTTTTGACAACAGCAACAACTGCATGTAGACTACACAACACCTTTTATTCCATGTATCAATATAAGAATACATATCCTGAGACATGAAGATGGTGATGAGTTCTGTACAGAAGAAATTGCAAATAGTGTAAATCTTTAGGGCTCATAATAACAGGTGCCAAAATGCTAAGATGCAGCTAGACATAAATTCAGAAAGATAAACATTGGCTGAAACTAGCACATGGACTGTCTCTGAGCAAAAGGATTGGAGGTTGAGGGTAGGTTTTGCTATTAATTTAGACAATCTTTAAAATAAAATTTGATAGAAACAAAATTCAACTAGAAAATTTTAAAATAAATTCAAAGCAAAAATTTGTCATTTCAAAGTTTGAAAACAAAGTGTTTAGCTTCCATGGGCAATTAGAAATTATTTATAGGGAAAAGGGGCACACATGCAAGTCAGCAAATGTTTTGAGTCAAGATGATCTTACCTGTGCAAAAGTTAAACCTTCTGCTTAAATACTCTGATTGCATTAGGCAAATGTATTCCTTCAGTTTCTAGGTGGGATGTCCACAAGCACAGGCAGGGGACTGGCTTTGCTTTGTAGAGATGGCACAATATAAAACTTTTTTCATAGCCGGGAGAAACGATGGTTAGTGGACCTCAATGGAGCTTTTGGAGTTATGCATGACAGAGGCCTCCAACACATGCACATTTAGTTATTGTAAAACAACAGTCAGAAAAGTCACTATGTGAAATATTTACTCCTGTTATAAACCCAGTTTCTTTCCTGGAGAAAGCTATACGGTCTTTCACATACGTGGGATTCAGGCAGGTGTTTAAGCTTGACTCTAGTTTATTGGCAGGTGATTTTGAGGAACAGTGCACTTAATAAAGAAAGAAAACATTAAAGAATTCCCACTTGGAAATACCTACCTATCTTAATAAGATAGCTTTACATAAAAATCCAAAGCCTTTTGAGATTAATGAGGCCCGTTTACTTTCCATTTCATTTTGAGCCCTCTTTACTACATGAGTCGAATCAAAAGGCTGAGAATGTCAGTATGGGAAACTGAAAAAGAACTTGATAAAAAAAGTAAAAAGCCAGTTATTGAGTTGGACTTGAAGTCTGTCTATCTCCCTGCCTTTGCCAGGAGGTGATTGGGAAGACTGGAAGACAATTGTTCTTTTCATTTAAAAAATAAAATGGAGAAGGAAAGAAGAGGTCTGTATCTCTGTGACTCCAGGGACAATTGCATACACATACAAGCAAAAGTATAAAATATGTGCAACGTTACACATCAGTTTTCAGTGGTGCAGTGGTATTGTATAAATGGAGACATAAACCTGTCAATTCTGATTTTACTGCTGGGAGTGCCAGATGCACTGTCCAGGAGCTCAAACACACCAGCCTGTGCCACCAGCACAAGAGACCATGTCAGGGCTTTTCTCTGCTGCTTTCACTGTTTTCGCACTTGATAGACTCACATTCCCACAGTGTAAGTGCCATGGCCTCCCTCTGTGAGTTTTGCTGCTTTTGATAAAGATGGTATTGTGTATAACAACATTCATGTTTCTTAAGAGTTCCCATATCGGCTGTAAGGAACTCCTTAGGTGCTGACCTAAAACAGATGCCATGAGTGCTCTTTTTTTCTACCCTTTAAATGTTTTAATGGTTTTGTGTTTTAATTTTACCAGTTATTTAGTCTAGTCATTATATCCAGCTTCTCTTTCAGGAGGAACACGGGAGACATGGAGAGGTAACCTTCTCCTTTCTCTCTTTCCAAAGGCAAATTAAAAGAAAAGCACAGGAAAATTTATGTGCCATAGTGTAACTGTGGACACTACTCTGCTTTGTCAGGACATGTCAGCTCTGTTTCAAACATCGTACAAAAGCGTTGTGCTAGGGCTGCCTGCCACCCACTTGGGGAGGTGCAGTGATCTCTGGTTCCTTCGTTGTCACCACTAAAATGGCCGTGAACAAGGCTGACAGCGCGACCTGGAACCCACAAAGGTGTCTGAATGTATAAAGATCTCAGGATGAAAATAAAGTGAAGATAGATTCATCTTCACTATCTTTTAAAAGACAGTTACAGAAAAGAGATCAAATTAGATAGCAAGAAGACTGAAAAGCTAGAAGGCCTGTAGCCTAGATTCTTGACACCATTAAATATTACCCTATGTTTGCACAGTTTTTATCACCTCTCTGCAATGTTTCTGTTCAATCATGGAAAATACAATGAAATAAAAAACACATGGTGGGATTTTAAAAAGCATTCCTGGTTTGTTGGGTTTTTTTTTTTTCTGAGACTCTAAGCTAAAAGTTACATTGACAACTGGTTGATAAAGTTTGACGTGCCATAGCTCGGTCTTTTTGAGTCATAGAAACTCCACAGGAGTTATCCTTCCATCAGAAAAGGGTATTACAGCTATTACAGAAAAGGAGAACAAAACAAAGCCCATATAGACGTACTCAAATCCACCATGCCATGAGAATATCACTTCCCCTCAATGACACTTTGCTGCAACTTGGGCAGCAGATTGTGTTTGGATTGTCAGGGAAACAGTCGGGCCATTATTGTTGTTGTTTAATTTTTGGTGGTTGAGGGTTTTTTTTCCCCTTCTAGCCAAAGTATTAAAAAAAAAAAAAAAGAGAGGGAAAAAAAAAAAAAAAGAAGTTGATTTCTTCAACAAGCAGCTGCAATGACAGATGGCTGATGAATGCACTACCAGCAGTTCCAATGGAACTCGACTCCGTGGGAGTCGGGGCACTGCGCACCTTCCAAAGGGCGCCACGGTAGTCGCTTGGGAAGGGGAGTGAGAGTCGGAATTTCTAACCATGGTGAAAATGTACTGAAGGAAGAGAACATGATGACAAGGGGTGAGAAAGGGAAGGGAGTGATTGAGATCCATCCAGCTGAGTCTTTATCCCCAAGGATGAATTAAGATGAAATAGAGGCCTAGAGCCATAAAAACTTCAGGAGTACTTTAAAAATAATGCCTCCTCTGCTAAAACATATCATCTTAGCCACCCACTTGCCATTAGGCTTTGTTGATCTTTCTTCCCTAGCCCCCACATGGACTCCTCCTCTCTATTCTTGCTATGCACTGTTTTCCTCTTTCCAGTTCCTCTTTTCCCACAGCTATCTCTTCATAGCCTCATGACTGAAATGAAGGAAATGGCTAGGCTGTTGCTCTTCTCCAAGCTGCTTCCTGGTGCCTGTCAGATGTCCCCCATGAGTCTTCTTCAGCACCCCAGGGTCTGGCAATCCCTGATCAGTACCGCCAGGTGATCTTCTGTGTAGTGTTCTCCTCCATAGTACTCAGACTGGAAAAAAATGGTTTGTCCTGGGCAGTTACCAGCTCTTTGTCTGAAGGTGCCCCACTGAAATGGGCAGCTAGCAAAATTTATGATCTTCTAGTTGGAGCCCAATGCCAGGTGTGGGAATTTCTCCTCTTACTGCCTGTAAGTTTTAGCTCACTGCTGGGGCAGAGACGCAACAGGGAAGGAACATAAGCCCCACTCTCTGAAAGGAGTCCACAGGCAAATGTAAGTAGACAGTTTCCTGGAACAAGCAGAATTTCATAACCTGCAAGAACCCACCCTGTCATGGTCCCCAGGACAGTGTGGTTCCCCCTTTCTTCACCTCCCTGAATGAAGAAGGAGATAAAAAGAAAAGAACTGGTGGCAGCTGGAAAAGCAGTAGGGGTTTGCAACAGGGCAGTGAGTAAACGAGGAACAAAACTCCTCGAGCAGTAAATGTACTGTGTAAACATAAACAATAGCAACAAGCAAGACATATATTCCAAATACATCTCCAGTGAGAATCAATTATGTTATATCCAATGAATCAGGGGAGGGAGCTGGTGAGAGAGAATGGGGACCTATTATTATTTTCAAGTCAAGTCAACCAGCCAAGTCTGCAAACAAAAGCATTTTCTGTCTTTTTCTCTCTGTCTTGTTGATGGCCTCCCCTTGTCTCTCTTCCTTGGCATATTTCCTGCAGTTCCCCCGCCCAGCAGTAGTTATATACATCTGAATAACACTGCAGTTCAAACACCAAAAGAATTGTTTTCCTATGGTTTCTAAATGTCTTTTCTATTTCCTTGTATTCATAATCCTGGCATAAGCAGTACTTATCAAGGGGTGTTCTACATCAGAAAACTCAAGCATGAGACTCTGTGTGTGTGTGTGTGTGTATGTGTATTTGTGTGTGCTCATGCATACATGAATATATGTGACCAGGGAGGCAAGAAAATACTGCTGCAGATCATTAATGAAATAATGATAGGTACTTCTTTTATACCTGTGATTGTAAAAAAAAAGGATAGGTTTTATTCTTATATCTGCACATCACTAACTAGTGCTAACACACACACAGAGGTGTGTTTTTTTCTCTGCATCCCCGAAATCACAAAGTGGGAAATGAAAAGGGGAGGAGGAGAAAGAGAGAATTGCTGGAAATGATTGTCTCTTAGGGTGTTCTCTAATAATGAGAAAGGAGCCCCACTTTGAACTCTTGATTCTTTGCCAGAGAACAAAAACCTTAAAGCATTTTGCTACCTTTAATTGTATTACTCTTCTAGTAATCAATAAAGATAAAAAAGGATCGTTCTATGTACAATATGAAATCACACAGGGTCTGACTATGTGGAGATAGATTCCACTTATCTGTCTCTAGGGGTAGCTTCTCTTGTAGTAGAAAACTCAATTTTTATTTGGATTTTAAAAATGTTTCAAATTATCCAGTCAATGCTACATGCATATTAAAAGATTTATTACCAAATATTCTCATCTTGATGTACTGGATCTATGCACCCAATTCCCACTAATGTTAATGGAACTGCATCTGTAAATCCCTGCACATCAAAGCAAGACAGTACCCATAAGTATTGCAAATACATAGGTAGCTAGATAAATAGCACCAAGATTAACCACCTCTGGCATTACTGTTTTGGTTTTTTTTTTCTTCTTTGTGTAAACGTTGGTCTCATCTTTCTAAGAACTCAAGATGCAACATAAGAAACTAAAGGCACCCTGGCCAAGATCCCCCCCACTGCAGCAGGGGCCCTGGAGGGCACACCTGACTGTCGAGCAGCAGCACCCACCCCAATTGAAGGGGAGAGCGAGCGGGGCACCTCCACAGAGTGACTCAGATTTTAGGTGGGCTGAATCATGCCCGGAGGTGCCTGTTCCTCTGCACTGACTATTAACCAGGGGCGTATAACGTGCCGTTAATTTAAGTACCTGAAGGGAGATAGCTTACATCAGGCCTTAAAGTATTAAGCCCCCATTCCTATCCTCTGGTATGGGGTGAGTCGAAGGCTCTTGCTCAGGGAATAAATAGGCTGCTTACCCCCTGCTGTGTGACTATTAGCCCTTCATGTTACAGGTGGGAAAAGAGACTGGAGAAATGGCAGCCATCCCATCTCTCATTCACACCGATATTAAAAAAACACGTTCATACATCAAAGCCAGATTTTCGAACATGGGTTCCTAGAGTTTAAACCTTAAATCCCAAGGTGGAATTCATAAAAAGCAGTTTGAATTTCACTGCCCCAGAACTTGAGTTTGGGTTAATTATCTAACCTTAGGCGTCCATGTTTTGTAATGTTTCTATCACGTTTTAAAATTAAGAGAAAACCAGTGTATTGTTATTATTAATATTATTAATAGCCCTATTAATTAAAATCCCTGCACATATGCCAGTGTAAATGGTAATTAAAATAGATTAAATATACTAACAACAAAGTTATGTAAACAGCACATACCATGTTAGAATTCAAAACAAACAAATGCATATCTTAAAGTGAAAAAAGGGATGGGGTAGAAAAAGTGATTACCGTGGGGCCAATAACTATATTAATTGCTAGAAGAGAATACAGCTGCAATAAAATCACAGGGAGTGCGTGCTGCACTGAAAGATGGCGGGACAATTAGAGCACAGACAGGCTTATAAATAATAATTTATAATATCTCTTCTGAAACTTCCATTTCTTATGCCTAGATTTGCAAGTGCCTAACAAAGGAAGCATCATTAGCCCCATTAGGCAGAGGAAGGAGGAAGAGGCACAGAGTAATGAAGTACAGTGGCCAGAGTCACCCAAGGGTATGGCTGCACAAACAAGTTACCGCAAGTTAAATTAAGAGTATAGATTAACAAAGTCAGCTGCTCTTCTCTAACTTCCTATTTGCCTGCTCTTAACCTGTGGTAAATGAAACCCAGCTTACCTCAGGTCTAATGAGAGGGCTAAGCCTCCTCTCTGGCTGCAGGGAGAAAAAAGCGAGTACCTGGTACCGTAAAGCCACGTGGGCTAACTCACTCTAATGCCACCTCCCTCAAAAACCTGGCTGGTCTCTATTTGTGAGATGGCAGCGATCATTTTGTGAGGTTCCGCTAACGTTGGGTTGAGTGTGGTATATAATTGGAAAGGGTTGATGGGAAAAAAACGGTACAGGGGGTGAGATACGTCGTGCAGTTCAGCGCAGAAAAGTCAAAATCTGGTGCAGATCTGCGATGTGACAGTAGGGTTCCAGGAAAAGCAGGTGGTGTGGGAACGCAGCTCCCCATTAGGACAGGGCTCAGAGAGAAGGGGATCAGTCATAGCCAGAGCCTGCATTATTTAAGGCTTTAAAATCCGAAAGGGCCAACTTAAAATCAATCTGCCACTTCGGAGGCAGGCAGTGTGAAGAATGCAGCGTGGTGTAATGCGTTCCTGCTGGCTCACAGGGCTGAGCACACGTGCTGCCGCGCTCGGAGCGAGCAGCGAGCAGGGCTGAGCAGCCTGGCTCTAAGCTCTGCGAAGAGGGTATTACAATAATTGAGCTTTCTGGTAACAAGGTCTGCATTGCTATATTTGTGATAGGCATGGGATAAACTAAGCACGCAGCCAGTGCGTGCAGCATAACTGGAGGAAGGGGGGAAGGGGGGGGAAGAGCCTCTTTGACACCAGAGTTGGAAACAGGCTTCAGCCTAAGCAATGGCAAAACTCCATTAACTTCGGACTGAGCCTGTGCTTGCCAGGTACTTTTCCAGGAGCACTGTGGCCTAACACAGTACCAACGCGCACCCAGCTCACGACCTGTGAAACACGAGTCTCCAAAGCGCAGGGGAACATAATAGAAATAATTCCAACCAGTACCGACCCCCAGCACCCTGTTTTTAGGAGCTCAGAGAAGAAATATCTCCAGCTGCGTGAGGATGCCCCTCGCCTCCTCTGTAGCTGAAGCAGAAATCAGGATGTTGGTGGCATGGGATTACATACAAATTTCACTAAGGTATTTAGTCTTTATTTTATTTTTCATCTGTTTGGTTATTTGTGGATTTTTTTCCCCTGCCCCAAACTTACTGCATTTATCACATTGTAAAATCCAGGAGAAGGTCTGGCATAGAGTGCATTTTCCCACGTGCGCTTTCCTGTGAGAATTTTTGAGAATTTTCATTCTCAAAACCCTCTTCATCTAAAATCCCAAATCCTTTGTCCAATCACAGTTAATAATATGAAGCTTGCATCAGAAAAATACTTATTTTGCAGCGTGAGTTTCACATTCCTACAGGTTCTGAATCAGGCAAATGCCTAAACATTCACTTGGCTGTGGAAGCTGCAGTGACACTGGCTCCTCCTGGCTCAGTTGCTCTCTCCGACCCACCTCACTTTCTTTCAGCTGTTTTCTGGTCGAGGCTTGATGCAGTAAGTGCATTTAGAGAAATCCAAAGGGCTGCAAATGTACAAAGGAAAGTTATTCTGGGGAAATGCTGCCCTGAATGAGGTGGGTAGGCAGTTCCTCCGCACTGCCAGTATAATGGCCTCCTGGGCTTTCTCCCTATGGCGAGGTCTTTGGCTAGTTGGTGGGAGGGCCAAGTACTTCCAGAGCCAGGTCACTGTGTTGGAGACCTGCTATGCTCTTTGCCAGTGCCTGCTGTGCTCCCGGGAAGCCCTGACAGCCCTGCTCTTACATCAGTGTTCTCACTTAACAGATTTACGTCAGGTCACAGAAACCGGGGACCCAGATAACTCTTGTGGCTTAAACTAGGCACTTATGGGCTTTAGTTTTGCTGAGCTTAGGTGGTAGTGAGCTAGGGATTTGGAGATCAAAAGCTGAAGTTAGACAAGATTTAGGTATGCAGGTCTTCTCTGGATTGAGCCCTTCGTCTAACCTTTTTGGCTAACAACATTTACTGCTCAAGAATAGGCATCTTGAAATTCTGTGGTCTGCCATGTCAGCCACAAATTAGAGATGGAAAATACATGAAAAGAAATTATTCATAAATAGGTATATATATATGTAGAAACTTGTGTGTGTCTGTGTGTATTTGTACACCCTGAACAAAATGAGGGATTTTTGCACAAGTAGAAAAGCATTTTTTAAAAACTAATGTATGATACTCTTTGTGAAGTCTACAGTCATAACAGGAAATCATGCAATTTCTGCAGAAAGATTTTATTTAAAAAAGCAGAGTGCATCTCATTGACCTACATTCAGCTTCCCCAGCATACACTGTACCTGCAGAACTTTTCTGCAGAGATATATTGTAGATACAGATCAAAGGGAAATGCTGGTGTCAGAATTGTCTAAATGTCCCTTTTTGGGCCTGAAAACCTAGATCATTGCCATGCATTTGCTCTGACTTTGTAACTTTAATCAACCTGTAAACTGTTCCTTGGACTGCTGTCTTTAAAAGCCAGGTAGGCTGCTTGTGGGGATAATGAATGTCTGTATCTATAGAGCAGACAAATGAAGCTCTCTGTTGCCTCAGAATGAAAATACCTAGTTTTTAAAGAGCTATCTGAGATACACTGCAGTATGTAACAGTAGCAAAATAAAGTTAGCATCTGTGTTAAAAGAACTACAACCCCCAACCAGCGAGATCCATCCTGTCCGATGTATACCCTGACTGTTGTGCAGAACATTTGGTCCCCTCTTTAAAAAAGGCCATGGGGGTGTTAAACAACGCCTGTTGGGGTGCTGGGTTGGATTACGTGAACGTGTCTACTCTGAATTAGACTGAGACCTGTCAAGTAATTTCTCACAAGACCACTATAATGGGCCTTGATTCACAAATGTGTATGTGAGGGTATGGAGAGCTGTAGTACGAGACAAGGGGGCTGCAAGCTGCAATACCAACCACTGCAGTGCTGAGCTTTTAGGTACCATACTGCCTGGCGAAGGTCACACAGGGACACGCTCCCGCTCTCTTCCACAGTGCCTGATTGGGTATTAAAGAAATGAAGTTGAAAAAGGAAGCATGCAAAGAGGGGAAGGGTCTAAGTTACCCTTTAGAAAATACAAAGCATGTGGAATACGAGATATTTACAGATCCACTTGGTGCCTGTCTCCTTGTTGTGCAATCAGGTAGTTGCAGGCTGTAGCTTTTTCAAGCGCAAACACTTTGTAAACAGATAATCTCTGTAAGATTGTCTTATTGCTAGACACCTTCATTAATTTGTCTGGTGGTGTTTCCAGTTATGACATACTAAAAATACTAAAAAATCAAGACAGCCATACAAAATTTCTAAATTTCTATCAACAAAAAATCGTCACAGAGTTGGAATATATCCTCTCTGTTTACAAAGATATATTTTCTTTTTAAATTTGCTAATTTTTATTAGCATGATAGGTGAAAAGACAAGTTACAAAATTACTCCCTCCTCCAAAAGTAAATATTTCAAGCTTTATAGAAAATTGGTTAAAACATGGCATATTTAGGGAAATTAAATGTCATATAAAAGTATAATCGAGAAATTACTTTGTATCACAAAATATTACCATTTCCAATGAGTTCTAATTGTTACCAAATCTCCAAACCTGTAAGGCTCTGGGATGTAAATCTCAGCTGATCTGAAAGGATCTTGGAAGTTACTCAGAACAAATTCTGTTGCTTCAGTGTTGCATTCCTGTCCTGTCATTCTGGTAGGCTTAGCCAATCTCCAAGGTCTTTAATTAACCCTTAACCCTTCCCTGAATTGTAATTCCTTTTTTTTTTTTTTTAAGTAGGAATTATTTTGTGCTACTTGTGCATTAAAAACTTTAGGTAAAATGAATGTCATTGATAGTTCTCTTTCCACACTGGGTACTACATATTCTTCCTCCTTGCCCTTAAATATCTGCTCAAGTCAGCTTGAATTTCTCCTGACTTCCTGATGGCTAGTCACAAGGCAGCCATCTCATGAATTCAGCTTTCATGGAACTTAATCATCAGCCTCTTCCTTGAAGTTACACTGGCAAGTAGAAAACATTTGCCAGAGCACGTCATACCTTTCATGGGATTCTCCTTGGGTCACACTGGCTATAGATCGTAAGAGTTTTACACTTTTGTGACTTTTGCACAGTCACTTGTTGCTAGTTACCCAGTATGAAGGCTAGCTTATAGGATCTGTGCTACCTCACTGAAACATAAACCAACTCACACGACAGTCATCCACATCGGTAATGCAGCATGTAGGAATGGCACAGGCACATCTAGGTGAACCAACAAACATGAATTTGCTTTGGTGTGCATAAAGGAAATACTCCCTTACCAGATAAGTCCATGTACTTCATTTGTACTGAAGAAGTCTAAAATCAGGCACTGAGGATCTATTTTATGTTAAAAAGGGAGTGGGGAGGGCACAGTTCCAGAAAACAGGGGAGTGGGAGGAGAATATAAGTACTAGGAGCTTTATTTGGGAAGTAGCTAAAATAGAAAAAATGGGTAAGAGAACTAGGAAAGGATTTTTCAAGAGAGGGAAGACTGCATCTTGAAAAGACCTAAAGACTCCTAAAGAGAATGCATTCATTAGCTGCATGACCATCCTTAAGCATTCAAACACATGGCAATGAGAAATCAGGTTGTAGGAAATTTGAGATTGTTTTTTAAAAAAATTCAAGCCACATTAATAATGGAGAAAATGCTCCAATTTATCAGGTAAGATAAGAGTCTTATCTGTTAAAAAGGAGGAGGTTTGGGGCTGTAGAGTTTAGTTCTCCCCTATGTCTCTAATATATTGATGTTTGTTGCCTGTAGATTGTGCTGCAGGATCTTCTAGTTTTTTATGGGATCAGGGAATCTCTTTGCATTCATTCCTTCTGCACTGGCTTGTAGGTCAAAATTCTGTTGTGGTTTTTGGGCCAGGTTCTGTCTGCTAAATTGACAGGTTCATAGGTATCTGTCTTGTCTGTTAAAGTAGGACTGAGTGTTAGTAAAAGTCGGAATATTCTGAACTATTCAGCTAGTAGTTTGGGATAAACTGTGTTAAATCCATTCAAACTACAAATTCCATTACTTATAATTAAGGTTTTTGTATAGGTTCATAATGTATACTAATTATTTATGGATAATTCCTTACCATTTACATTTAAATTTATGGATTGGATGAGAGTACAGGTACATGTGTCTCTGCCCCAGAACAATGTGTATTTTGTCATTCAGGAAATGCTAGAAGGTCCAATGTCCTTATGCCACAAACTGATGAAGAGTTGCCTTTTGGGGAGCAGCACGTCTATTTTTTTAAGGCTGTCAACTAATCCAAATCACCTCAGTTCTCTGCCATATTCTGAAAGAAAAAAAGAAAAGAAACCAAACATATATTTCAGAAACTGCTTAGTTCTTGCCTTCTGAAAAACAGTCTCCATAAACAACCTTCAGCTTGAGCATCCAGAACTGAGGCACCTGAATATCATCAGCCACTCTAAAAATCTTGCACTTGGGCAATGACTAATTAAAGGAAAATGGTCTTTCCAAAACTGGTTAAAGTCAATGGAATATACACAGTGATTTCAAATGACCTTGGGCCACATTGAGGAGGATAATTTGGCTGCTATGAGTCAAATTCCCTTGTTTTGGTGTATTCTGCAAGTGATAAAGTTTGAGAATTAGAGCACTGTCAATATGTGCTGTAAAACCACATGTCCTTTAAGAGGATAATGCTCCACTAGACCTTTTCCCACAAATTACTGTATATAATTGGACCTAAGATCACAAAGAGTGCACATTTACAAGATAAATTGAAAATTAATGAACAAATAATATAGTAATTTCCAAATCCTTATTATTTGAAGAATATACACACTATGGGGTCTATTTCTTCCTCGATGAGCATGTGTAACCCCCATTAATTTTAATGGGAGTTAAGCGTGCACATCAAGGGAAGAATTAACTCATGATTTTAAAACTGACTACTAGGATTAAGACCTGCACTTTTGGCTTTGAGTTTAAAATGTGGCATATCTTTTGATATTTATCTCTTTTTAATTGTGTATTTGTAGCTGAAGCAATTTGCAAATCATTGTTATCCTATCAGTACAAGGCAAAGATAAATTGCATTATATACCCTACTTCTTGGACTCCTTGATGTTCTTTTCTGATTAAATTGAACTGTACCAGCAGTATCGTAATTAATAATCTATGCTGATCAAGTTGGCAGTGCTAAGGCCGTTTGGTATCTGATGGCAATGAAAAATTGTTGAAGCAAGGTGTGTCGTTTGTTTATTTTTTTCAATAATGTGAGAAATATACAATTAATAATACTGAGTCATTAATATTGTCAGATAATGTGAAACCTGCAATTTAGGTCTGGACAAGGGAAAAAAACATCCAGTTTAATAAGACTGCTGAGGCAATTCATGAACTATGATGTTAAGCCTATGTAAAAAGGATTTTACTCCTTGGAAAGAGATTATAAGACTCTCAGATGGAAGCTTTCAGTCCCAAATGAATTGGATGCTGGTGCCAGTTGTTGTTTCTACATCTCAACTCAGGGCAAGGATATTTCCCTGTGCCCTTCTGCAGTTGTCCATTAATGAATATTAGTGAAATGGCTTCTGTAGATTTTCATAGTCTTTTAGATATTGACCCGGGTGTTGTTCCCCTTCTTAGAGCAGGAATTTAGTCTTTTTGAAGTGTAAACCAAAATGGATTAAATGTATACAGAGAAAGAACTTCTAATTAATTTAAAAAAAAAAAAATCCAAGGTTTTGCTTTTTTAAATACATTATCCAGTTCATTTTTTACACTGAAGCATAGCATTGTTGTAGTGGCAAAAAACTCAAACATGAATAACAAGGAGGTGACTAGTGTAATCTTAATGGCAGAGCTGAATGAACTGCAAAAAGAAAAATAACAAAAGAAGTGGTGGAAAACAAGTTAAAACTTTTAAATTCTTTGCCTTTTATGTTGGCTGGTTTTCTTGCCATAATTAGAAAATCCACCCTAGTAGCAGATTGCAGTATATATGTTTATTAATCTGTCTGTTGCTCTTTACACTATTGCAAAGTAGAATAATTTTTCATTTGCTTGGCTGTGTGAAAGTACAACTGAAGGAATGCACTCACAAAAGCATTTACCCAGAGGTATAGTCATTAGATAACCCTTTTAAATTTCCCTTTATTTTGTTCATCTATTCATTTAAATCTAAATGTTTCAAACTGTTGCAGCTTCTAGCTGCCACTCACACTGCCTCAATCATTTATGACCACAGTTTAGTGCCATTTTGAGCTGGGGAGCCTGGTTAGGGGCAGAAAGCCCTTGGTCTCAGCAGTGAAAATCAGCCAAAATCATTTAAATCCTATCAGCTTTATACTCTCAACAGTAACTTGTTATAGAAGGTTCTGTATTTCTGCACTTGCTATAAGATACTACCAAAGGACAGTATCAAAGGCGCTCAGTATCATTAGTCAGTTATGACAATGTTAAGTGAGTGCCTCTCCTCTGGTTATAGAGATTATATTGGAGATAAGTTAGCTTCACTGTTTTTCTGCATCTGTTGATCAGAGGATGAGAAATCTAGAAACTGATCAAAATGAGAGTGTTCTGAGTGACATCTGTAACAACTTTTGAATAGTAAGTAATGTGAAAAGGGTTCAGCAAGAAGTCTCTTGAGAATTTTCACGAGAGAAAAAATTATTATGGTCTATCAAAATGAGAGTTAGATGCAACAATTAAAAAAAAAGTAAAAGGATAGCCAGAGCAACCAATGTATATTAACAATTTTGAAACAGGCAGTTCAAGATGTATGGTAGTTACAATGGTGACTTGTGCTTGTATGTTCAGTCAAGACAGAGTTGCAAAAGGGAAACATATTAAGCCTTCATCTTAGAAGGTACATTTTTAGCACTTTTTTGTCCTTCCCCCTTAGATGACATGTGGCTAAAAAAAGTCTTATTGGATGTCAAAAAACTGTTTTATAAATAAGATCTCTCCTTACTGGGTGGTGAAGGTTAGAAAACAAGTAATTAAAAATGAGTCTCTGTTTCTGGAACGATTGTTGGGTTTTTCTTGTTTTTCTTTTTGTCAGATGTTAACAGACAGACTTCTAATCTTGTTCAGATATGGTTGGTTTTTTATTTGCCCATGAAAAATAAGACCCTGAACAGTGCAGCCTTTCAGCAGATACTGAGACCTTCCTGGCTTCATTGCATCTGCATGTGCTGTACCCCTGTTGCATCCTCAGAGCAGTTACTATTGCAGTGTGCAGTACAGCTGAGGGACAAATCTGTTTGCCACTGTCTGCAGAGGCATTCAAAAATGTTACACTCAAAAATTTCTCAGCTAAATAAAATAGGGCCAATGTTACTTTGAGGCTACCCTATCATCTTTTAGAGGTTGTGACAATGTAGGGAGGTCCCTGATGACTGGAAAATGCCAAATGTCATGCCCATCTTCAAAAAAAGGTAAGGGAAAGAATCTGTGGACCTACAGGCTGATCAGCTTCAATTCAGTCCTAGGTAAGACTATGAAGCAAATCCTCATGGAAGACATTTTTAGGTACATGAAAAACAAGCATTTGGAACAGCCAGCATGGGCTTATCACAGGCAAGTTGTGTCCAAAGAACCTGGCTATAACAAAGTGACCAGTGGCTCTGTGGGTGAAAGGAAAGCAGTGTATGTCATTCACCTTGGCTTCAGAAAAGTTTTAAAGACAGTCTCCCATGGCATCCTTGTATCCAAATAGGGGCTATCTGAACAGGGTAGGCGGGAGAAAACTGAATGGGTCATCAGACATAAAGGATAGTAATCAACGGTTCGAAGTCTGTAGCTAGCTCCTCAGCAGTCGGTTCTGGGGACAGTGAACAACTTGGATGGTAGGATAAAGTCCACCCTCATCGAGGTCACGATGACACAAAACTGGGGGGCCACTTGATATGGTGAATGGTCTCACTGCCATTCAGAAGGATCTTAAATTAGATAGAGTTGTCAGGAATACCATGACATTTAATAAATATATAGGTAAAGTCCTACACCTAGTTGAAAATAACTCCAGGCTGGAGTGCAGAATTGACTGAGTAGGAAGCAGGTCTTCCAAAATGGATGTGTGTGTCTTGGTGGATGACAAGCTGAACACGAGTCAGCAGGATGCCCTCGCCACAGAGAACACCAGCCACAGACTGTGCGAGCAAAATGCAGCCAGCAGGTCTGTGGAATTAATTATTCCCCTCTGTTGGGTACCTGGGAGGTCACACCTGGGACAGAGTCTGTCTTTTGGGGATCCAGCACAAGAGACAGACTGACAAGTTGGAGGGAGACCTGTGGAGGGTCACTCAGCTGATTAAGGGAACGGGGCTGAAAATGTATGAAGAGAGGCTGATTGAACTTTGTTTGTTTAACCTGGAGAAGAAAAGGCTAAAGAGGGAATCCAGCTAGAGCACACATGCAGCTCAGCTGCAGCTGAAGGGACGTGATGGAGAAGTGTCAAACTTTTCTCGGAGAGTTACAGCAAAAGGATGAGAGACATATATATGAGAGGTCACAACTTACAGGAAGGGAAAATTCAATTAAAAAAAGTTTTCACAAGGAAAGTGGTTAAGCACTGGAAAAGTGTCTGATAGAGGCTGTGGGGTTTCCATCCTTGGGAATTTTCACACTTTCCCGGAAAAGATCCTGAAAAACCTGGTCTAACTTGGAGGTTGGCCCTGATCAGTGCTGGCAGTCGAACAACTTTCAAATGTCATTTACAATCTAAATTAATCTATGATTCTATAATTTCACAAGAAAGTAACTTTCTTACTTATTTTATTTTATTTAAAAGACAAAAAAAACCCCAATGTTAAAATGTATAGCTTGAGATATAATTTCTAGAACCAAGATTCATTTGGGTTTGCTATTTTTCTTCTTCAGCGATTTTGGTTAAGGGTGGAAGGAAAAGAAAACAGAAGAGAAAAAAATATATATTCATGACAGGGACTTACAACTATCTCTGTAGTTATCCAATTATTCATAAACTAATATTTCCACAAAAAAAATTTCAAGATTAAGCACAAATTTTAAAAAAAATATTCACTAAAAACCTGTGAATTAACATCCAGCTTTGTGCACTGGTGAACCCAAGCTTATTAAGTGCATTAAATGCACTGCTGAAGCCATTGCTCAAGAAATCTGTGATTGTTAGAATGCAAAAATTTGTGAATAAAAGCAAGACAGTATAACTTAGAAAGACCTGAGCAAACCCACTATTTTTTAAAAATTTACTTTTGCATAATTGCTTATGTGAAACTCATTACCTTTATTATTACTTTTCAGAGGAGATGAGAGTACTATTAAGGATACTTTTTTCACCTGAATGTGGTTGGTATTTAGTAAGAACAGCTGTAAAATCCTAGTGATTGTGAAAGGAAAATGGTATGCTGTGTCGGAAAGCAGAAGTGATTCTTTGCTGTATTTTTTATTGGCTTATGATTCAGACAGCCATTTGCTGAGAACAGTATCCAGTGCCTGGTATTTTTATTTGGAGATTTGAATGAATTAATACCCACACAGAACGCTTGCTTCCAAAAAATCCTGGTGTCCTTTTGTAATATTTATAGTTCTGCCTCCGAGTTTGAAAGGATGGATTGCATGTGTTATGGTGAAAAGAGCCCCCAAAGCCACTTGAATTTCCAAACTGGGTTTCTGCTGGGCTTCAGATAATGACCTGAGTTTCTGAACAAAAACCATCAAGGTTTCAAAACACCAAACCTCAAAATTTGCCCAGCAATGACTTGATTTAGTGCCACTGCAATCATTTGGCTCTTTGCCATTGCCTTCATTAGGCTCACTATCATGACCCAAAAGGTTTCTAGCATTAGCAGGAGAAAAAGATATTTAGGAAACCCTCAACTTTTTCAGCTGTGGTGTGATTTTTTGACAGCACTAGCTTTCTCTCTTTTTCCAAGCAGTTTGCATTTGAGGGTCTGACATAACAAGGCTGCCGTAGCAAGACTACACAAATATCACGGAAAGCACCAGGAGAAAGGCTTTGTATAATCTTCCCTTATTCATCTGAGCCATGTAGTTCTTCATCAATGACACTGTCAAAGTTTGTATTGCGCTCACATTGGAAGAGGAAGCTTCATCCTCACAAACCCAATAAAAGTTGATTACATACACATGATATCTATGGATTAGAGGCAGGACTCTTGGATCCTTTACAAAGGAAGTGTCATGTTTCAGCTTCCATAGGGGGGGTTATGGACATGTGTGTGTGAAGTCCCAGAGCTCCATATAGTCCCTTTCAGCAAAGATCATACAAACAGAACCAAGTTCTCTTTAAAGCACAACTGTAGCATTATAGTTAAGAAGAGTAAAAAATTCTCACTCTCCATCTTCAGGGCTGCCTGAAGGCTGCCAACAGAAATTAATGACTTTCATCAAGGGGCAAAACACGGTAGATATTCCTAGTTAATAATAATAGAACAATAAATTATATTAGTCCAAGCAATTTGGAATGGCAGTTTGCGAGGAGAGGGATGGTGCCCGACCTATGACTGAAGGGTCAAATATTCTAATGGGACCAGCTAAACATCAAAGACAAAAGTCAGATTTTCAAAAGCAGAATTCAGCAGAAAAATCTAGAAGATGTGATTCATGGTAGCATAGGTATAAGAAACAATATTATTTTCCTTTGGAACAAGCAGCTCACTTGAAATAAAAAGCTTTGTGAAAGAAGGTGATTATACAAGCATGTGGACATACATGAAAATAAAAGGGTGAGAATCCCAACAAAGAACAGTGTTCTCTGAGCAAAACATTTCTGTTCTTTGAAGTGGCATTTCAGAAAATATTTTTGATTTTCTGTCACAATCCATCATATAATTATAATATCAAAATATAAAAAATAAGTGATTTGACCAAGCTGACATAATTCTTCCTCCTGAGAATTTTTATTCTCAGAAAATTTTGAAGTCTTCAGGATTTTGCAATTTGAAGGATATCCAGTTTAAAAAAAAAAATCAGACTCTTTCCCAAAAAAGAAATTCCATTCTTTTTATATCTGAAATTCTCTCCTTCAATCGTTTTTGCTTGCCTATAAAGACACAGAGCCTTCTCAACTTACTCAAATGTTCGGTTCCAGAATATGTGTTTCCTAAGTAGACATGCTTTGTAAATACATTTCTATTATTATAGTCTCCCAGATTACTACCATGTAGACTCTTCCCAGCACTTTCAACCAATTCCTTTTTAAAAATGAAGCAAACTCCACAGCTAATTGATGAATCCCACTGAAACGAGCACCACAGAGCAGGTTTATTTCATAAAGTCAAACAAAATAGCCTTTTGTAATGATAGAAGAGGTTTTGGCATAGGCATAGGTGTAATCACCAAAGCCAGTGTAAATCAGATTCTAGAGGTTAAAGGGAAGCACCTGACATTGTAAAATGTGTAATGAAATATTTTTCATATAATCATTATTTTCAGAAAGGTAGTCACCTTGATTGTTACAATACCTAGTTGAAGGTAAAAGATGAAATATACGTAGCAGTCTGGTATACTGCTATAGGGCCAGGTTACCTTTACTGAATCTAATAGCGTCCTTCATTCCTCCTATTAAGTGGGTGGGAAAGAGCAGCTGGTCTTTAAGTAGTCAGACCGTTGGATAGATGGTAAACTACATGCAGGAAGAGGAGGAAACCTCTTTTGCCCCTGAAGTTGTAGGCTGATGATGCTCTCCATAGGTTACTGCAAATTTAGTGACAATTGTTCAGTTCTAATCTGTTTCAATAGCTGCAGCACTCTCCTCTGAGATGCTCTGAGACATTGAAGATATTTAGATTTTCTTACGGCGACTGTTCATATTTTCTTTCTCTCTGTTTTTTCTGCATGAAATTTATGAAAATGTCTTATGTTTCAAGACTGTGGAAAATCACAGGTGATACCCACGCTTTTAATGCTGTAGAGAGAAAGTTCTTGGGAACTTTTTACACTATATAATTGTAATCTGCATATATTATCCACAACCTTCAAAGCTTAAAATTCAGTAAGTATTCTAGGTTACTGGGTACTATACAAATAAGTACAAATATGGTGTGAATCCCAGTTCTCAAATGAAGCACCACTAAGTCGTATGTCTAGATGCTGAAATGGACCCGTGACCATGTGAATACCGATGTTGAGCAGTTTCATACCAACTGGGAAGCTTGCTGTAAAGCAGTAAGTCTGCCCTGCTCCTGGGGGAAGGAAAATTATCACATACGAGATTTACAGATCCTTGCTTGAAAAATAAACCCTGAGAAACTTTAATCTGAGATTTCTAGAAATTTGGTAATACCAAGTTGCATCTAGTTGGAAGTTATTTATAGCAAATAGCCTTTCCGTGGAATACTTTTTTCACATCGGTTTTAAAGTATTTTCCCCCTTCTTGAAAAGGTACAGTTCTGAAATTCAGGCCATCAAAGCAAAAAGTTCAAACATCACTACAAAATATGTTTGAGATAAAATATTAAACATTCAGTAATAAAGCCACATAAATGATTATATAACTCCATAGGTTAAACATGACCCACTTAAACAAATAGCTGGGGCTAAAAAAGAGAGTTTGTAAAATCAGTGTATTTATTCCCAGTCCTCTGAATGACATATGTTTAAATTGATCTCACTATCAACTCATATCTGCTTCAGCACAGTCATCTGATACCTATTTAAATGAATCTTGTCTGAGGTGCAAGATCACTCCTGGGTGACAATTCCATTGCACAGTGGGATGTATGCTAATATAGCTGAACTCAGGGATAAATTCTTGCTGATCCTGATTTCAATGAGAACAGGAATTTGTTGACTCTCTAAAATGAGAAAGATCAAACTTTGAAAAAGGAAGCAATCTGCTGAGATCTTCATGTGCCTTGATTTCAAATACAGTCCTCAGTTTTTAGGGCTCCTTTTAAATAGGATAGGTTACTAGAATAGGGGAGTCTCTGGACAGTAATCCCAAGTCACTTTTGCAAGGGAGAAAGAATGTGGAATAGAGATAAGTAATAAGGGAGCAGAGGGAATTGTAACTTAATTGATAATTAAAATATAATTAAAATACATTAAAGGATGATCAAATAATTCCATATATGTAAATATAAAGTATCAAGCAAGCTGTATATATTGGCCTTATTTCAAGGGCACTTTGCAGTTCATTACTGTGAGTAAGCTTCTGCTTAAGTGCTTTCTTAAAGGGATTGGTCTTAAGTTCCTATTTAAGTGCTTTCTTGAAACAGGGCCGACATATAAGTCCATGCCATTGTACTAAGATACTCTGCCTTCTCTCACTACAGTCACTTATTTCGTCTTGACCATAGTGCAACATACTCCTCCAGGTAGAAGCCATGGCTCTACATTTATTGCTAGAGTAGTCTTGCCAGCTCTAAGTCCTGAATGGGTTTTTCTGGGTTTTCTGGTGTTTCTTCAACGAGCTGTGTAATACTACTAATACAAATAACAGTTAATAAATCAATCTGTTTCTTCCAGGAATTTTGCTAGGAGGCATTAACCCCTTCTCACCATCTCCCAGGCCACACCCCTGCACTCTTTACAATGAGTGCAGCATATTTTTTATTTCTTCAACTGGCATTTGCAATCTGTCCTGACATAATTTACACATTTACACATTTTACAGAGCAAAGCACAGTCATGCAATTTAATTCCAAAAAACATAAGCATAGGAGACTCGGCACACTCGATTAGCAAAGCATATGATCGAGTTTTGCCAGTATGATATCAAAGGCACACGTTTGATTTGAATTTGTGTCAAAATGTACCTGCTGCTCTTCATTTCAAAACAGACATGTGCTGATGTGTTAGCCCATATTCACACACAGGGGGCTTTTATATGCTGCAAACTGCACGTGTAGACCAGTGTCCTTTATAAATGCACTTTCTTTCCCTTCCTTTTCTCTTATCTCAAGGCAGCTGGTCTCCACATCCTTAGGGAGAGGGAAGGCCTGAGACACAGAGAAGGGGAAAGCAAGAAATCAGTATTCAACTTAATAAAATAAAGTTCTGACCCAGATAAAGTCATCTGGGTTCTTCCACTGATCATTGCCCTATTGAGCCACCATTCCAGTTCTATTATTTCTTTTAAATAGGGATTTAATGCTCATGAATGGAAGGTGAATGCTTGAAAATGAAAGGTGATCACTGCAGTAAAGGACAAATCAATACAGAACCAAAGTGCTCTACTTATCCACAGGGCAAACTAAAGTGAAAGGAAATGTCTTCAAGACTCTCTCAAGCAGTTGTACTAATAGAAATGATGATTAAATTCCCATAATATTACACTAGGACTTAAAAAAAAATCAGTAATTAAACACTTACTAGAAAAGGAATTGGCAGCTACCTGGACTGTGGGCATTTTGTTGTTCATTTTCCTTTAGCTTGATTGAAAAGAAAGGAATTTGATTTAATTTTGTGAATTTTTAATTAATAAAGATTGATAGCTGCAAAGAGCAGTTTTAGAAGGACCAGAAAAAAATTACTCCCCTGCAAGTTATTTAAAGTTCAGTTCCTAGGAATGCAAGGAATTGAGTACTTTTCTTGAGTTCTGGGTCACATAAGCATAAATGAGTATATTTGGAATAATAGCTGGAAAGTTAGTTTGTTCAGTAGGTGTGAAATGGGCTTTTTTTAACCTCTAAATGTGATTAATATTGGAGGTTGTAAATAACATGATAGCAAGAGAAGGGCTCATGTTTACAGGTAAAATATTTTTTAATTCCATGGAAATTGCAAAAAATGAAAATAGAATTTGGGCCAGGAACTTTCTGTGCTAATCTGGGACTGACATTTGGGGGCGTTGGTGTCAAAAGATTTTGGTTTTGGGTCATTCTCAGCAGTAGATGAAACAATGAAGGATTCACTCTCTTTGATCCTCCAGCAAACCCTGATTGGTTGGAAGCAGGGAGATACAGTTAACTTCACAAAGTCAATAAATGTGGCCATCTGGGAGAATGCAAATTTAGACAAATGTGATATATGTGGGATGACACTTTTTCCTTAGAACATGCCACACCATAAAAGCATTAAAAATACATTCATATGACCCAGAGCATTTGATTAAAGCCTTCAATATGCAATACATTCAGTCCCAAGCAAACCAAAGGGGACAACTTGTACCAATTCCAGACCCAGTTTCATTCAGGTTTATTTTTCTACCTCCTCAGCCTCTTCTTTTCAGCATCTCGGTCTGTGTTTCCTTTCAATTCAAATAACCAAGTGGAATCTGTGTAAAAAAAACACAATCCATTGTGCCACAACTCCTCCTTTATGTGGAAAATTGTTTTTCCTCTTTCAGTTCTTTACGTTTCATCCTGTCGAGCCACAGGCTTGAGAAAAAGTTAAGTATCTTTGCACATGGGCAACTTCTCCTGGGAGCAGTCCCAGTATGTCTGAAATGAGTAAAGCTGAGCTGATTAGGACCTGATCCCTGCAGCTACTGGTAAGAATACTTTTTGTTCAGCAGTGTGTCCTTCCCCAACAACAGGAACATCACTGGGACTCAACTAGTTCCCAGACAGGAAGAAATCCAAAGCTGCTCACAGCTCTTTCCCAAGTAGCACAATATGCAACGCTGTTATCGAACACCCCCCAGACAGAGAACTGCACACTAAAATTTATCTGTCAATGTGTGTCTAGATCCTTATCATTCACAGCGTGTTTTGGCATTATATAAAATGCAATGTATCCATAGACCGGACAGTGTCTTGAACATGCTCACTCAACCAAAAACCCTAAGAGTCTGTTTTAAAGCAGTGGGTGAACTAACCTGAGCTGAAACACTAAATCTACGGTGGCCAAATACCTCTGTTTTCTGTTCCACGGCAGGCAAATGAGTAAAACCAGGGATTGCCTTTTCCCTGCAATGTACACAGCTGGACAAACATATGGTACATTAAGATTTGCTCCTCATGTAAATACCTCCTGCACTGAGCACAGGAAAAAAGTTGGGGAAAAGTGTGTGTCAGAGCAGTATATCTGTGACACAGCACCTCCTGGATTCACTTTAGATGGAAATTGAAGGTTCAGCCCAGCCCTTACTTATATTTTTCTTTTTTGTTTGTTTGGTTTGGGTTGGGTTGGGGTTTTTTTGTTTGTTTGTTTGTTTTTTTAAAATATTTTGTTTTGTTCTGTTTTGTTTGTTTCTGGTTTTGTTTTTTAAAAAAGTAGACATAGTAATTCTCCTTAAAACAAACACAGAGGACTTGTCAGCTTCCATTTTTTGTAAGTTTTATTTTTGGCAAATTACCTGACCATTTGTATTGAACAAAATAACTGAAAGCATGAGCTTACAGACTTTATTTATATTAAATAGTTCTTCTAGCAATAGTAGAACTAGCTACAGGATTAAAATTTGTCTAACTAAACCTTTATTTTGTGTGATAGGAAATGTAAGATAAGGAAATAGATCAAGCATCCTGAAGTGTGGCTCAAGATTGCTACATAAGAAAAGTTGTGTTTACTTAAAGCTACTTGTTTTTTCCAAAACAAAACACTGCCCTGTGTGCCTGGTCCTCAGCTGGTGTAACCTGTCATAGCTCCACTGCCACCAACAAAAGTGCCTCTGTCCCCACATACGGCTTTGCCGTAGGTGACCAGGCTATCACATGGTGGGCATCGCTGTAATACTGAAAGGAGGTGGCAGGCTGGAGGCATTTACATCTGATGGGGAGGCCTACTGGAAACCAGGGTGTTAAGCAGAAAGCAGAGGATGTGCCTGCTACTATCTGTGTTTTAACAAGGTGAGACAGATGTAGAAAAAAGTGAAGGTTTCTGAGTAGGAGAAAAGGGATGGGGTGGGGGACTCTCCCTTTGAAAGGGCAAGAGTCCCAAACCCAGTTTCTTGTAAAGTCTCTTGTGATCACATCTACCTGTGGTTAGAGAATTAAATATTCCACAGTGCCAACCGTGCACTCATTTGTTCATACTTTCAATTCACACTGGTCCTTTAATGGCTCTGTGCAATAACGTACACAGTGCTAACCACCACAGCCTACTTCATCTGCACTTCATCAGATTAGCATTAGGTTGAAAACTCCAAGACAATATAAATGAGATCAATAAATAGTGCAATCAATCTCAGCTAGTTTTAAGTGTCCAGAGAGAGATTTAAACAGAACTCCTGTAGGCTGACATTGCTTTACCAGCAGAGAGAACACCAAACACATTGTATTGATGCTAACACGTGTGTTGCCCCTTATGATGCTTCTTGCACTTAAACAGCAAAGCCAACAACACTCTTTCTGTTGATTTATGGATGCTTTGGAATAAGTGTTTAAAACATTGTTTGAATATGCAGTGATAGAAAAAAAAATGCATCTATGCAGTTCTTCCTTTTCTTTAGTTTTCCAAAAAGGTTGAGTTTTATCTTGCCTTGCATTTCTTTTTACATTTCCCAGGTATTCAAGCACAGACTGAATAATCTTTGTCCAGTTCTGAGTGCATTGTCAGTGACTAAGGGATAATGTATATTTACAAGTTTTGCAAAGGAAAAAGAAGAACCCAAAATGCTCCAGATGAAGAAAACAAACACAACATCCAGATTCCAGAGGTTTGAAAGAACAGTGATAACAAACTTAGAAAAGCCAAGCAACATAGCACAGTCACAAGTTCTACAGAAATTAAAGATGGAATTACTTGAAATTCATATGATGAAAAACATATAATACTGGGGGCAGGGGAGTGTGGAGTGGATCTTTTGCATGGTATGGGTTTGGGACTATTCTTCATCACTTTGTCTTCACACTGAAAACAAAGCAGTTGCAGCAGCCTCAGTCTGGAATGATGACTCAAGCCCTGACATACGTTCCAGAGTGAAACAGGGCAAGACAGTTCAGAACATTCCAGGTTTTGTTATTATTGCAGTTTCCCCAAAATGGCAACAACTCTTTCACTGGGCTAAAAGAATCTTCCTTTGCTTGACAAAACTCAGAGGGAGCTTGTTTTTTGAAAAGTGGCAAAGCAGGTAGGACATTTTTATAGCCTTCCTTTCTTTTTACCTTTTTGTGACCCCTAAGAAGTCACAATCCTCCCATAGTCTAATCAGCATGGGGAATTGCAGGATGAATGGGCTGGAAAATTCCTTTGCAAGGCAATAATAATTTTTTTTTTCATATATGAATTCCAGCTTAGTTCTTAGGAGCTTAACAAAGTGAAGTCATGGTTATTGTTTTTTAATTTTGTTTGGTCCTTCATAGAGCTTTTCAAAGGCACTGGCTTTTGCATAAGTTGTAAGTTTACGTTAAAGTCCTATGCTAGTCTGTGTTACACATTTTAGTGCATTCTGTACTGCCCTGGGAGCTAACCCCCTCCCCCAAAGAACTCTTTCTCAGCCCCTTCATCTGTAACCTTTCTGCAAGTAAATGCTAATTGAAAAAGAAAGAACACCACTAATCTTGGAATTTAAATGCATTTAACAAAACCAATCTCAATCTAAATTGTTGTTTCACCATTCCCTTTTCCCCAACAGATGTCGAGAAACTGCAATTCCTATTAAGAACACTTGACTGTTTACTCAGCAAGAGAACTTCAGGCTCAGGCTGCATCAATCTAAATGCGTTTCAGGACGTCAGTCTTTTGAAAAGTGCAGACTGTTAGTTGGTTATTTTTAAACGTAATCTTCACATAAAAGAGTTGCTGCATTTTTTCTTTTCACTTTGTCATCCCTCTATCCCTCCTCACGCTTTTATTATTATTTTTTTTTTTTAAATTATGGCATCCAACATAGATGTCCTGAATTTTTATGTCCCATTCTGTTTAAGTTTCTCTTCGTGTTGCTTTATTTCATTTTTTTCTTCCCTTCTTTTCAGCTTTGACTGAAAGGAATATTTGTAAAGATTGTGAACATTATTGCAGGAAGGGAAAAAAGATTCTAAAAATGTTATTTAGTAAGTATGTTAGACATCAAAACATGAATATGTTTTCTTACTGAGCTTTACAGTAAAGCCCCTGTGGGCTTTGACCACAGACTTAAGTTATCTGTGCAGATAAAGACAACTCTGTGTGGTTTTGTTGTTTTGTACCCTGAGCATCGCTAGTTAACCATGACCAGGAAAAGAGACATCTGTCTCATTTCCCCCCCACACCCCGCTTTTTTTTTTTTTTTTTCTTATCTCTTCAGATGATCCTTCAGTTAGCAAATGCAATATTAGTATTTTCAAATATATCCTCAAGTGATAATCACTGAAATGTAGCTTAGGTCTCCATTCTGCAATTAGTGTCTGGCTGTAAATGTGCATAGTTACACTGGTATGAATCCCCATTTAGCATGAGTCCTCCAAGCATGTTTTACTGTAGAATAAATTTCGGTTGATTTACTCACCAGGTTTCAAAATAAGGTGGGTCAAGTCCTTCACTTGCAGCAGGGGAGCTGGCAATGCTGCGGGCTGCAGGCTATGCTTTGCACCTGTGTTGCCACAGACAAGTCTGTGGTGGCTGGGGCAGCCCCACCTCTGGCTGTGTGTTGCCTGAATGGGGATGCTGCTTTTTTAAGGTGTTTTGAACATCCTCTGTTTTCTCTGTTGAAAGCAGGTGGAGGGAATGCTCTGGACCACAGAAGGTCAGGCTTAGCTACATGGCTCTAAATCCCACTATTCTTAAGTATTGCAATGCAGAGAAAGTCAGCAAAAGCATGGGGGAAAGGGATGCGGGTGAAAAAAATAGCTTAAATTATGAATGTTAACAGGCAGCAGATAATTGGGTGCATGGGTGGGTGTGTGGGTGAATGTCTGAAACTGAACTTTTGAACTCTCAAGCAGAAACCTGCTACTTGCTGGCTGCAATCTGTATGGGCTGACTGTAAATTTTAATAGCATCTGGACTAAATAAAAGTGGTACATCTTGAATCCTCCACTTAATAAAGAAGAATTAAACACAACTAGAAAGTAGATGGCTGCCCATCTGTTGTGCTTCTGTATATAGACTCTATAGGTAGAAAAAATGGGGGACTTGGGTTGCAGAAAGAAGACCTGGTGCCAAAACAAAGGGTTGCTGGAAAGAAGTAGTCTCAGGAAGAAGAAGGTGGCCCAGAAAGAAGACTGGAGGAAAAACCCTGGAAGTGAGGAAAATCTGGGGGGGTCAAGGAGATGAAAACAAATGGATTCCCAGGCACAAGGACTGACCAGCATGCTCTTCTGCCCAACTCTTCCAGGCCAGCAGTGATCCCTGGCTGGAAGTGAAGTAAAATTTTAGCAAACATAATGCTGGGGAGAGTATGTATAACTGAGTGTGTGAAATAATCAAGTTGGGTAAAAGCTCTGATCTTGTTGATTCTTGAATAAATCCAGTGTCCAGATCCACCATGTGTTGTTGGTTTTTTGTCTCATTTGTGACAGAAGAGTGAGGAATGCAGAGAGAAGCATAAAAAAGTGATACTCACATGTCATGAGCATTGAATATTGTTTTGAAAATAGGTGTTTCCTTAAGATTTCTAAGAAAAATGCAAATATATAAGTAGAAAATCAAATAAACTATGGAATTTGATTAAGATTCCAGTAAAGATTGCAATACTTCAAGATACCCTAAAATGGAAGCAGTTATAAGGAAAAAAAATAAAATTAAGCCAAATGAAGTGGAATACACAAGGAAATCTCTCACAATGGCACTCTAATTGATAATTTTGCAGTTTTTACCCCAGTTCCATATCCAGAAATCCATTGGAGCCATTTACTAGTGGGTAGAGTAGGCAGGAAACCATTTCCCATCCTCAACATGTCAAGATATTGGGGAAAAAAAATCATTGTGCAGAATGAAAAAGAAGAAAGAAAATGTTGAGGAGTTTTTCATGTGGTTTTCAAGTCTTTTTCATGGAAGAATGTGCCCTTCCAAGAGTTCACTTGGTCTCTGAGAGCTCCAGAGCAAAGTTAAGAAAGCTAAACTGAAGTTTATTCTTTTCTGATGCAAACTGCAGTGGAAACAATAGATTATTTTATACTCCAGAAATCTGTTATTTAAAAAGTTGTCAGTGTTGACAGTGTCTTTAGAATTTAGAAAACTATCAAACATCACAGAATTAGCAACAAATCTCTGCGGGTGCAATAATCCCCTCTCCCCTGAGATCCCTCAGAGCAATCAAAAAGACTAGGTTAATTAATGGCCCATGCAGCTGCTGGACATCTCTGTCTCCAAATTCATAACCCTGGTGTGGACACTCAATACCTTGAGTCATGCCCGAATACGTATTCAGAAGTCAATTTAAATGAAGTCCTAGTGAATTTTTAAGCTTGAGTTCTGGACCTAACATTAACATTGTCTTTCAAACTGTGGGAAGAATTTTTCAGTGTCTAAATTCTGTTTTCAAAAATGATGAAAGCAGTGAAGGTTAGAGTCTGAAAGGAATTTGAGATCTCGAGATGAAATCAGTGGTAGTCATATAAATAACTACTCAAAATCTAGCCTAACCATTAGGCAGCAATCAATTTCTGGTTTATAGGGTATCTGTTGTGAAACATAAATACATTCCCTATTCAGTGGGCTCTTCAGCACATCCATCTGCAACAGGTCCTGCTGTAATCTGTCACCCAGCTAACAGTGCTGGATAGCCATATGCCATTACAATGCCATTTCACTTGTCAACCTTTGTTTTAATGGAAAGGAGGCTCACTCCACCAGTGACTTGAAGACCAATGAAAAGCAACATGCTATACAGCATAAGTAAAGAAATGGGATTTGAGTATCAAGCTCCCTGCATTTTGGAAGTCATGAAAAGGAAATCAAATAATAATTTGGCAGGTATATATTAAAAGTTTGTGGTCCCATGATATCACGAACTCTTTGCACCAACAAGGGGTATCTGCATGGGTACAAAGGGTCTGAATTATATATACAGTTTCTCAGAAAAGTCTGTGCCATACAGTAAGTTTGTAAAACCAAAAGCTGAGGGTTCTCCGGTTTCTTTGTATGGCTTTCTAAATTGCAGTAACAACTGATCATCCTAGCAGCCATGGCAAACACTAATGCCTATGCAATAAGGGCAATCTACTTTTGAGACACTGCTGTTTAGATTACATAATTTAAAATTCAAAGCCGATATATAGAATCACCAGCACTTTCAGTATAGTTAGAAATGTTTTTGTAAATCAGATATTTTATTTTATTTTATTGTCCAAAAAATAGCCTTGGAAACAAAAGTAATTTTTTGAAGAGACAATTATAACTGAACGATTTTTGCTTCCAGAATGTTAGAACCAAAGGAACTGAGGTTTGTGGTTATGTTCTGCTTTTCCTTCAACATCAGCAATCCAGGTGTTTGCTTGCTGCTTATATTTGGTTCAGCAAATACATTCATTGTGGTCACTGTAAGGAAAATTCCTTTCTCTGTGAGTGTGTTACTCACCTGGGTTCCCCTCTGACCTTATTTCATAGCATCGCAGTCCAGTGAGAGAGTAAAAATTATTCCAAGTTCTTGTTTTGCATGAAGGATTATCATCCTCTTTCAAGCCCTGATGTTAAAGGTCAACTTGTAGTGTTTTGTTTCATTCTCCAATATAATTTCAGTTTAGGTTTGTGCCTATTTATGGGCTCTGTGGTTGATTCCTTTCCTCATTCCAAAGTGAGAAGACCCTCAAATGCCTGCTCTCTGCTCCAGTAGCGGGCTGTGGGGAAGAAACAGCCTCTGCAGAGGGGCAGTAACAGGAGGAGGACGGCTGGGTCTCTATCCAAATAAGCCCCCGGCTCCTGCATGCCAGGCTGCCCTCATGGCACTGGGACGAAACGTGAGAGCCTCTCTGACCTGTGTGGCAGCACACCAGAAGCTAGAACCTGCCCCAGCGTATTGCTGTCACTCTTTTCTCTGCGTGGTGTGGAGGATAAACAAAGTGGCCTTCCAGCTCTGGAAGTGCACCATGAAGCATCCAGCCTGAGACTCAGGCACAGCCGCCTCACCCTCCACAAGAAGGATCTCCCAACAGCATTGCAAATAAATGTTTCAGACAGAAATGTTGAACCTGGAACCCATCACAGCTGTTCTCTTCTTCCTGCCGGAAGAGGAAGCCAGTACTTCTGGCTCAGTGATCTCCCCAGCCACATTCTAAAGGTAATTCAAATGGGAAATTTGCCCTAGCACACAGTGAAACACATCTCTGTTCATCTAAAAGTACTCATTTCATTCATTGTCAAGGGCCAAACCCCAACTTTTTCTTGCCACTTATTAGTTGCCATGTGAGTTACATGGCTATTTTTCTTTTTGGCCCCAAGACACTGACAAAAGACCTGAGGAAATCTGTTATTGCTGTGGGCAAACCAAGTCATCTCCCACCCTAGCAGCACAAATAAAGTGCTGCTCATACTTCTTATCTACTGAGGTTTCTATCCAGAGTGAACTGATGCTTTATTTCAAGGTCAGTTTGCTGTATGTTTGCAAACTGCAATTAGAAGAAAATTTTCACTTTAACAATTAAATTTATGCTCAGACACAGCAGTAGAGGGCTAACCGGTAATGGGTAAGAAAATAACGCTGAAATCTTTAGGAAATTCACTTTAAAAGATCTCTTGGTTCACGTAGAAGTAAATACCTGTACGTTTGATAATTATTCCAACTACCCCAAATTTGTCATGCTACAAATTGTCTGAGAATTTTTTGGAAAAATCCTTTTTTTTTTTTTTTTTTTTTTTTAATTACATTCTTCATACACCGTTCCATGAAAACAGTCAGAAAAATTTTAAATCAGTTTTACTTCTCATAGACAATAAAGATCTTTTATTTCTGGACCTGGGTTTAAAAATTACATATGTTTATGTTTCATTTTTATTCTGCTTGGCTTTAAGTATGTACTTAAATGTTTGAATTAAGACTTTGATAGACAAAGCAGCAAAAAGCAAAACAAACAGGTTATTTTAGCCACCTCACCTTTGCAAATCAAGAATCAGACCAGTTTGGACCCCAACTGGTATTTTCCACCAGTGGTAGCACTAATGCAATAATTCTAATCAATTAATTCTTATTCTAATTAATCAATTAGAATAATTATTTAATAGCAAAGTTTTAAAAACAAATTGTACAGTAATTTACAGATGACTCTTGCAAGGCATATCTTTATTACTGGCTTCATTTAAGGTGACAGTGAGAAAGGCAGAAGTTTGTCTGGTGTTACAGAATCAGTTACTCTGGTTGGAACTAGAAATTGTGGCTCTTGTGTCATGATCAAAACCCACAAAACAATTTAAAGACAATGGACAGTTTACTGGCCAATGTTGTTCAATGAGTGAATTATATTCTTACCTTGTTCCCTGACTAGCCCAGAACTTTCTGGAGTCATTTTAGATTGTTAAAAGTAAAAGTTTACCTGTTTGGTGAATCAAATTAAAACCAAAAAGAATTAAATAAATATGATGAACTTTCACAAACGATGAACTACTTGTAAAAATTAGTATGCTTTCAAGAAGCATTTGATTTAATTTAAACAGCAGTTCAAATTAATACTCTTCTGATTTAAAACAAAGAATAAAAAAAGGAACCAGATCTACAAGGTATTTACCTTTTTTATTCCTCGCCTCTCCTGTAAGGGTTAGTAATGTGTACCCCTCAGAGAAATACTGGAGGGTTCATCTTTTATGCCAAATGAGGACCCCATATTTCATGTTAGGGAGCACTCACTCAGAGCAATGCCCACATTTTTTATGGATGGACTGTTCATTCACTTGTGTGAATAAAATATTCAGGGGTTCAGAACTCATATCCTTTTTCTTTAAGGTACTGCACAATTGTGGATAAAAGATAATATCGCAGTGAAAAACACTGCTAATTACCATTTATTATTATCCGTTACTATTCCCATTTATATCTCACTATTTTTAACTTGCTCATAAAAATTTCTATTCCTACGACTTAGTCCAGATTGTATGATAATAAGTGAATAAATAATGCTAGTGCTTTCCTATCCTGTTTTCCTTTTTTTTTTTTTTTTTTTATGAGAGCAGATTTCTAGATGTGATTCATCACTTTGTGTTCCCCACCCCTCCCAAAAACACAGCTATAATTCTGTAGACATTGCTAAGTATCTGAGGTGAATGTTTGGTAGAAAACTGCCAGCATGTGACAAACAAACAAATACGTAGACAAAGTAAATACAAATACAATTCATTCTGCACATTTTGCCAGGATTCTGGGAAGATTTTTTACTGACCTGAAAAAGGATTTAATTTTTTTTTTTTCTCATGTGCTATTTTCTGTATGTTGTGTCACACAAAGCATATTCTGTACAATCTGTGAAGCCTCACGTTAGACAGAGTGAAAGTTAAGTGAATTTTAGGAGGATTATTTATTATATTGCAAATCACAGCCTGGCGTAGTGCATTTCTTCCCTGAAATATGTTTTTAGCACTTTGGAAGTCCCTTTGTATGCATCTGAGTCGATTAATTTCTCTGCAAGCATACGTGCTACTCAATACACTTGTTATGTGTTTGCAGCTCTCAGTGTGTAATGAGACATTTTTGCTGTTGCTGATAATTCTGTAGATTCCATTGTACCCAGACATATGGTGTCAGTTGTTTGAGGGCTTTAGAAACCCTCGGATTGGCTGTGATGTATAAACGCAATAATCCCCATAGAAAACTTCGGACTTCTCGAACCAGAGATTAAAATCTGCATGTTCACTTGCAGACTGGGGAGTTTTAAAAACAAACGGGCCCTTGTAGATAATTTAACATTAATGGCCCGAGTCAACAAGAAGTGCAAAACATTCAGCCCCCAGGAAGAGTGATACAAAGTCTGAGCTGTGCTTCCACAGGGTATGAGCCAGATGGAAATATGGATAACCAGCATTTTATCAGTATTCAGTGTGTATTAAATTAGTGTTATTAAAGGACAACTTTTAAATACTTTAATAAAGAAGACTGATGATCTGCCTTCCCTCTGTAGTCCTAATCCAAAGCCAGCGGCAGCCAGTTGAAAGACCCCATTGATTTTGATGGGCTTTCTATTGAGCCTTATGTCTGCAAGCTGGATGAGAGGCAGCTGCAGGGAACTGGAGGGCCCTGGTTTAGCAGATGCTCCTGCCTTCCCCTAAACCCATGCAAGCCGCCACAGGTCCTTCAATGCACATGCATCTGGGGTAAAATTGTTATTTATCACAGTCAGTAAGAGTTTTACCATGGACTATGTGTTGATTTCAAATTTTACTCCTGTATGAGCAGGCCAGTTTATTTTACTTGCTGTTCTGCATATTAAATATCCCCGATGAGGGTCTTCTGCTTGCATTGTCCCTGTGGGCCTGTAAGCAGCAGAACTGGCTCTCATGTGTCTATAGCCCTGTTACCTGGTTTGGACCATAAATAGAAAATTTCAGGTCTCAGGGCCTCGGCGTTAAGTGTTTGTTATTGTAGATGCCTAAAAATACAAATATCAGACAAAGGCTGAAATTTGAGTGAGTAAGGACCATTTTGCCTTGCAATGTCATGGCCTTCAACAGTGTCTCACCATGGCTATGCCAGGCTGTGATATAATTTCCTCAACATGACTGACTATGGATAGTGTTTGAACAAAGTAGCAATAACATTTCCTCCATCCTCCTCACACATTTACTTTCATGCACCGTGGTAAAGATTTTTATTTATTTTTAATTAATTAAATTTAATTTAGTATCACATTAGTGGAGTCTTCCAAACAATTTAATGAACTACTGGCCCTCAACTTATTTTATTCGTTACTTATATAGCTCTTGTGTGTAGGGCAGCAGTGCTCTGAGGTCCACTCCGATTGTTGTGGATGCAATACAAACACAGAGTTAATCAACGGAACAATGGGTAGCAATGTCTAACTTCATTGCTGTTGTATATTGCAGGAGTGCCAGAACGGGTGCAGCCCAGCATTATGTGACCAACTAGAAATTATCCCCATCTTTTTCTTTCTCTGAGAAGGCTCCTGAAAGCTTTTGGGTGAGCACTGGCCAGCTGCTGTCCAACAAACAGAAGTCAAATACGCAGCACGAGAGGAAAAATCAGCCTGGTTTTACAGCCTTTGTGTAGGTGCACAAAGAAAGGTAAGCAAAACGGGAAAGAAAAATGGGTCCTGATCTTTAGTTTACCTTTAATTCCTTTAGACTAAATGGATCCTTTAGGTTATGCCAGGAATAATACATCTTTGGCCATGAACAGATGCTTTTCACTTGTAACACCTGTCCACTTGCAGTCCCTCCTAGCATTAATGCCAGGGGAATTTCCAGATGAGCTGTTTGCAAGTTTTTCTTTTGTTTGTTTCTTTGGTTGTTTTTTTTTGTGTGTGTTTTTTTTTTGGTTTGGTTTGGTTTTTTTGTATGTGCTACTGGAACACCACAAAGGGGAGTTACTTGGGTGGAGGATTGACTTCCATTCATGTCTATATTGTTTCTACCCTCATGACCTTGTGGAAGATGTCCAAATGAGCAAGTTCCACCCAGAGTTTCCCAAAACCACAAAATGAGGATTCTCCCTCTTTTGAAGTTGGGGTGGAGGAAGAGGAACTGAGCCTTTTGGTCTCTTTTTCTGAAGACATCCCTATCTCTCAGCTAAAGTTCAAAAGATTATTAGGGGTATCCAGGTGAAGCACTCAGACAACCAAAAAAGTAGTTTATTCAATGGGAAATTTTCACCTAAATGTAATTTTACCCTCAAAGGATTCTTTTTTAGATGACCAAACCCAAAAATACTAATTCCACTGGAATTATCTAGGTCAGAAAAATACAATTCCACAATTCACTCAGACACAAAGGTCAAAGGTTGCTTGGGAGGTAAAATTCTCTCTCCTTGTTGTTTGGATCATCAGAAGAACAAGTTGTACTGTCTGCTCTGATTGCCACCACTGCAGTCTCTTGTGTTCATGTCAATATTGCTGCTGTCTGGAACAGAAGAAAATGGCATATTTGACAATGGGGACCTTCCTCTCTTGAGCCCAAAACAACCTAATTTGGGTATGTAGTCTATCCTTTCCCTCACATATGTAGGCAAGAGACTGTAGCTGATATCAGAGGAGTTGCACATGATGGGTTTTATTCTGTGAATAGAAAATATTTGGATTCAGAGTGGTAGTTACTTTTTGCATGCAAATGCCCTGTTTCTCTAACATAAAGGGCTCTATAAGTTGCAGATAAGTGTTTTGTGAATCAAGCCCTAAATCCTCTCTTTATTTTAACTGGAGACTTTAGCCAGTGGATAAGCACCATCAGACATTATTCAAACATTTTATGGCTTGCAAAGGAATTATTCTTTTTTTCTTTTTCTTTTTTTTTTTTTTTTTGTTTTGTTGGGTTTTTTTTAACACTTTAAATAAGAGAAAACAAACAGTTTCTTTGGAAGTGGCCTGGTTATGGATATCTTCTTTCCACCCCAGTGGCTTGATGTGACTGTTAACCAGCATTTGGCTGTTTTATAACTGGTACAATTATTTTGTCAAAGGTTGTAGGGTTTTTTCTTCCTTTAAAAAAAAAAGTTAGTTTACAGTTTATTAACTTAGATTACTGCTAATAGCTCCCATGGGTCTTCCTACTGAAACAAGGACCAGGATAACTGATTTCTTAAGACCAATCTGGAAGACTTTAAAACGCATTAATAGCTATCACTGAAACAGCAGGAGGAAGAATAGTCTGTCATTTGGTTTTTTTGTTGTTTCTTTTCTTCCTGTTCTCTGTATAAACTTTTCCCCAAAACTTTATCTATTTATCTATTATCCCCTCTCTCTTTCTCTCCCTCCTTTTTTTTTTTCCCCTTCTTTTTCCAGCTATTAACAGGCTAAGTTTTCAGTGAGTGCAAATAATCAGCAATGACTCTTTTTGACTGTTCAGGGAGCACATTAGCACATAAATAGGAAACAAAGACTGGTTCTAAGATGTTTCAGGGAAAAAGTGAAATGATACTTTGAAGTGTGGAGGCCTGAAGTCAAAACACCCTTTTTGAAAAACTCTAGAACAGTGTGCAGTATCATTCATGCTTAACATTTTGGTTTTAAACATTTTGTCTTTTTTTGTGCATAAATACCTCTAAAATCAACACACAGAACTTAAACACGTAGGCACGCAAGTGTACTTTACATGCCTTCGAAGGCAGCAAGCATTTATTACATCAGTCTGCCAGCAGGAAAGGTATTTCCCTTCTTCCACTTCTTTGGCATGGCTCCTCCAGTTACACCTTTCTGTCCTGTTCTTCACCTTCCAGGCCAAAAGATGAATGCGTGGACAAAGGCTGAGCAGAGCTGCTTACTCAGTGTGTCTGAACTACTGTCTGGGAAATCTGCTGAAGTGTTTGACAGAAGGCTTTTCCTTACTTTTTTTCCCTTGCTGTAGTTGCTATAGTGAATAATGGAGGAAATTTTATTTGCTCTGGAAGGACTGTAAGTGGTTAAAACAGCTGCGCTGTTTGTTATCCAGGTATTAACACTGGAGTACTCAGCACCAAATGTCATGAGGAAGTGATGAGTCTATATCTGCAGGAATAAGAGTGTGGATATAAACAGGGAAATTATAATATTCTGAGTGTTCTCATCTTTTCTATGACTCGAAGTTGTGGTGTTAGGCAGTCTGGAGCACCAGCCATCCAGCTCAGATGCTGGATGAAATTTCATTTCTTCCTTCATTTCTTTCCTGAGTAGTGGGAGTCATGCACTAGTTACATGTATTGATTTTCACGGTTCTCATGCACTGCCCGATCTGAGAAGTAACCTTTATTATGCTAGGTGGTATACAAAGTAATTAATTATTAACCTTTCCTCATAGATTTTATAATTAAAACATTCTTATTTTTATTATCTGGAATCAAGAGGAATTAGGGTGGGGATGGGAAGAAGGGATACTCCTCTAATACTGTGTCTAATGGGAAGATGCACATAACTCAGTGGTTTTGAGACCTGAAAAGATCAAGCAAGTCCAGCTTAGATGTTCCAGTATTGTTCTTCCCACTGCTTTGCAGAGAGTTTTGATCAGATGCAGCATCGCACACACGTATGAAGTAAACTGAGACAGTTACTAAACCCACCTGCTCCTGTCCTTCAAAACCAGGAACAGGTATTTGTTAGCATCACACTTTGAATTGTCCATGATATTATTAACCAGAATGCAGCATGTGAAGAAAAGACCTAACCTACCTACAGCAGTGGTGTCTATATTTATAAAACAAGAAATAAAGAGAGAGTATGGAGCTACTTCTTAAGAATAATTTCTAAAAATTTTGCACGGGAAATAGATTAAATTATGCAGAGCTCAGTTATTGGCATCATCAGGTACTATAAATCAACATAGCTCCTACAAAGCTGGGTTTACCATATTTACAGAATGGTGCTGAGGTCTGTATTTTCCTTAGCTGAAAAGGTTTGCAGACACATATTTTCATTACAAGTTGCTTCCAGGAGTTTATTTCCAAGCTCTTCATTGTTTCAGTAGAAAATATTTTTCAGTCCTGAATGGGGGTCATATCAGTGTCCTCTTTCTTCAGTACGTTATGATTTTATTTTGTATTGATTCACAAATGTATATTGAAAGAACCAATGTTACAAGATAGGCAAGTTACTGCATAATCCTGTTTTCCTGGAATGAGTTTTGCATATAGTTCTCTGGTGTGTGAAAAAATAGGTCCACTTTGATAAGAAAATCAAAATGTTAAAAAAAATGACCAATGGATTTATTGGGAAAATACATATGTCATTTTCTACTACCAGTTCTGTTTGACACTTGGCTGTTGATGTTCAAGCAGTCCTGTAGTAAAAGTGACTACTATGTATGACAGTATGGTAATGAAATGGCATACTTTTCTGTTACACTGAAATTTCAATAAGGGTGGAATTTTGCCTCAAAAAGAGGGCAGTGATCTTCTCACAAACACTGTCCTTTGTCCTGAGGCACACAAAATCCCCAAATCCCTAAAATATTTTATCTAAAGATAATTTTGCACCAGCCCAGGCATGAAAAAGAAAAGTATATCAGATGCAGCTAGAAAAGTCCTGTTGCTCAGGGAGAAGGTAAATTAAAGGTCTCTATCTTATCTGTATTTCAATTACAATTTTATTTTTGGTCCCTGGCAGTGCAGACAGTTGAAGTCTTGGGAAGTGGAAACACTCACAGGTGTACGAAAAAAGAATCTTTAATGGTGGAGATGTATATATTTGAACTATGTTGCTTTTCATGTGGGGTATACATGACATTTTTTTTTTTAAAGTGGGCTTTTATGGAGGGACCCATCTGTCTGAGTTCACCTGAAGATTCCCTTTTTTTGTCTTTTTTGTGTGGTTTTGTTTTTGTTGTTTTTTTTTTTTTTTGGTGGTTTTTTTTTGGGATTGTTTTTTTTTTTTCTTAGTAATAATGACCTAGTTTAAGAATCTGCAGCTCTGTTTGGCTTATTCCAGGGGTCAGACCTAACAAAACCAGTTGTGCAAGGACCAAAATACTTAATCACAAAGGACTTGATCCAACTTCCATTGGGGCCCATGGTGCATATTTGTATCCAGTTTTCTGGGAACTGGGTGACAAAGTCTTGAGACAAATAACTCTCAGCTCTTGGGCACCTGGGTCCATGGGTAAAGACCAGAAACTTCCATCTCTTTTTGAGCTGTTCAATGATGATGTAAGTCTCATTCTTGCTGAAGGTGTTACCATGTCATCGGCTGCTTTTGCAGCTGGTGCTGTATATCCTAACTGCATTACCAAAGACATCCAAGACTGAACAAGCTCTCATCACAGATATGAAATTGAACTTCACTGGTACCAACAGTGCAAAAACGGTCAGCTGACACCACCACTACTGCTGAGTATGCAAATAGCTAGTTTGTCTTCAATAATAAAGCATTTATTCCTGCAAACAGAGAACCTCACAGGTATAGTTTGGAACTGATTTATCAACATATTCTCATGGCTCAGCAGGCAACAACCATAAACTTGGTTTCATGGGACAGGCAGGATATGCAAGTGAATCTTGTTCTTCAGAAGGACCCTAGCTTAACAGGAGGATGACATAACATCCTTCCTTTGCCTATATTTCTATCATGAGCACCACGGATGGGCAGATTTTTGTGGCTTTATTATTATCAAGAGACTCTGGGAGACTGGGAGGGACCGGTGGTAGAAGAAGCACTGTCTCTCATGAGCTAACCCCACCCAGGCACTGGAGTTTATTTCCCTTAGGTGAAGAATAGTTCAAAAAACCCAAATGCCGCTGCCTTGGAAAAGTGGTGAAGCCTTTCATATTAGTACAGACAAAAGAAAGGTGAATGAAATGGAGCTCACCTTTATGGATCCAGAAAGGCTAAGAAAGATTGTTAAAATCCCTTAGTAGATTTGGGGTAGATATGAATCTGAACTGGGTTGTGATAGCTAAGACTAATATGTTCGGAGCTTTACTGCAGACAATTCTGGTCTTTTTCGTTTTCTCCCAGATAAGAAATGATCCTGCTGACTGAGTTTTCAGTACCTTCTGATTTTAGCTGCATCAATGTTATTTTAAAGTAGAGGTTTAACATCACTGTAAAACTAGTGAGAGAGAAAGGCTAGAGAAATGCAGAAAATTATAATAGTGAAAAAAATGTAAAACCCCAAAATCTTTTCAAGTCTCGTTATTATTCACTTGCTTTAAAAAAATAGGCGTGAACAAATCCAAATCTTCTAAAATAGGATGATTTCATGTCTGGGTATGCACCCATACACACACATTTATACTGTCTACTACTTATGCAAATACAGAATATTCACATATTTGTGCCTGCGTATATCAACATAGAGTCCACATATATGCAAGTCTTATTTGCTTTCTTCTTATTTGGGAAAGGAAGACAGAGATGAATTCTCCATCTTCTGCCACTCCTCTTGGCAATATTTTCTTGTGTCTGTCTCAGATTCGCACACAAATATTTGCTAAGGCATTTTCTAATCAACATGAGATTTGAACAATTCCATGACTCGTTGCATCCGATATTTCATTATCTTCGGCAAAATGTGTATTTCCTCATTGGTATCACGGAAACACATCAGGGTTTTCATGTGACACAGTTAAAATTCACAGTGCATTCTCAGAAAGTGTACCAGGCAAACATTTTAGGGTCTGGTGGTGTCCTATGGAGAAAGACCTGCAGAAATCACCAGGATAGAATGATGAATGGATTCTGGAATATTATTGCAGTTGAAAAGTATCAGAAAGCTATCTAATAGATCTTCTACTGTTTAGTGAACAGGACTCACATTAGGTAATGGCAGCAGAAAGCATTAAAGACAATTGTATATGATGTAGTATTCGGACAGATTTGTTCACAGTGTATAGTCATTTGCAAATGGCATTTTGCTGTTCTTTGTTCTGTAGCAGTGTCTAATATTTCTAAACATTTTTAGGCTCTCTGACACCTTAATGGTATACAATAACAGTATGCCTCCCTCTTAGAAAAATGGATACTCTCATTTTTCTAAACATTGTGCCTTTACCTTTAACCATTTCCATTTAAATGCAAATTTCAATCATGTCCACCTCTCTGTATTCCAACAGAAACCCAGGAAAAAGACTATACCTTAAATCCTCATTTCTCCATAAAGGGAGCTGTTTCCTTCAGATGTGTCACTCCATGTTATCTATCTTCCTTCTCATTTTACACGTCATCATTGTGGCAAGTTTACCTTGCAGAATTTACAAATAAAAAAGTCTTCTTTTTGGTTTCAAACTCTGCTGTTTATATGCACTAAAAGAAAATGGGTATTTGTAGTTATCTTTATTTCCTTTTAAATTCTCTGACATAACCTACTGACACGGAAATTTCCAAACCACCAGTCTTTGAATTATTACCAGCATTTACAACTGCTTATACACTTGAAAGTTTATGATTTCCTAAACAACTGTGGACAAATTAAGTGAATTTGTATCATAGGCATGGATTAATCTCATAATTATTGTTCCAGTTTAAAGGAAATAATTGAATTTCAGGGTTAAGGATAAAATGTGATGCTATGAAACATATGTGATACTGGTGTCAGTTTCCTGAATGTCTGTTCATATGCAGCTTAGCAACACATTTGAGCAATTCATTAAGGTGTCTCTGCTTAGTGAGTCTTCAGAGAGAAAGTTACATTTGAATCTGGCGTGTAAGAAACACTCAGAAAACAGCCAACCAAAACAAAACAGCTCTCTCCCTCCTCCCCCCTCACCAAAAAAAAAAAAAAAAAAAAAAAAGCACACCCTTTATCTGTTGTTAGTCCCTCTTGATTTACTTTTGACAAGAGAGGGCACTGTGATAACATTCTAAGGAGTGGACATATTTGTATACACTTGCCTCTGAGACAGAAAGGAAGCCAGGGATTAACCCCTGAACCAATTACTTTACAATATAGCAACTACTTCAACACACAGACAGAGAGGGGAGAGAGACAATTTAACTAATTAGTGCAAGTCACAATGTTCTTTACAGGAATTGCTCAGCTGGAAGAAAAAATGTTGAGTGGGCTCATAGGCAAGACGATGTCTGCTTTGGTGTGTATTTATTAATTCTCACTTTGAGTCAGCTTTTACTGCCCGAGAAATTTAGCTGAAGATACTTAATGTCTGCAGTCCTTCAAGAGAACTATAAGTCCTGGAAAATTTGCACAGGTATATTGTTTCAGCAACAGTTTATTTCTAACCCTTTATCAAATGCAGCCGTGTGCATTTCTAACTCCCCAGCCTAGTTCTGATATATGAGGGGTTTGAGCCCACTCTATGCAGGTCAGAAATATCTTGTGTTTGTCATTGTAAAATTAAGGGTTAAGTGGTGTAGCTGTGATATACAACTTGCCTTGCAAATAACTTGCTTTCCAAATTAACTGGGATGGAAGTGATTTTGAGCACAATTTTTAATGTAGATAAATAAGCTAGGAGCACTTCATTTCTGAGGTGGCTGAGATTGGAGGAAGGAGGCAATTTAAGACTTTGAGCACCTGCACTTTTAAAATCATATTCTTTTTCAGTGTCACAAGTTGGGTACCTGGAGCTGTTTGTTATTTTCAGAAAATGTTGTCTATCTCTGGTTTATGAATGTAAAACTGTATTGTTGGTAGGGACAAGACATTTTTCTTCTGCCTTAGTGCCATATGTCTAGTGCATTCTTGGTGAGATATTATTGTTGATGAGAATAAATGTCATCTCAAGGAAAACAAAAGTTTGAGGATGTTATTTGCATCTTAAATTTTAATAAATGTCTTGTGGATCCTTAATTCCTTTTTTTTTTTTTTTTTTCTTTTCAAACTGCAACAAGTACTGCAAACATTCAGACACATAGGGGTTTTCATAAATACTGTCGTGTTAGACTTTACATGAAATATGTGCGAATCCACAAAATATATTTGTATTTCACTGTACCTAATCCACAAAATATACTGTACTTCCAGACAGAAGAAGATAGACTCTTACCATGAGCAAAGATGATAGATTTGGTATTAATTTGATTATGCAGGCCTTTGGGACTTTGACTTTGACTTTAGCTGTTCTGGGTTGACACCAACAATTTGCAAGTGATGCTTGGGAATGATTGTGCTTTGTTAAAGAAATTTTACTTACATCTGTTTTTAATACTACATTGGGGAACAATACTTGTGGCAGGTTGAGGAGTTCTGTGACTACCTTGATTTTCTTATTCATGCAACCTCCATACCAGAGGTTTTGAAAACAGGGGAAAAGCTCCTTTCCTTTTCATAACAAAAACCTTGAAGATATTTCCCTTAATTGTTAGTTCTTTCTCCAAACTGGGAATACTCCCTCTCCTATAGGAAACTTGGGGGAAAACTGAAAAGAAATATATAGTCTGAAAGCCTTGACTTTCTGGCTATTTATTTGACTAAACAAGATTCCTTTTTTATTATACTTCATAATTATTTTTGTTTCTTTCTATTTCATGCAGGTTGGAGCAGATGATTACATGATACTACTTCAGCAGCAGAGACTACGATCTCCGATAGAAATGACAAAACCTTAGTTGAGTCTATTTCTCTCTTGTATTTTTTTCTTCAGCTTTTGAGCTTGAAAGATGTATTAGCTAATGGGAAGTTCCCTGCTCTCTGTCTTGATCCAGAAACAGACAGATAAAATTAACAGACATTGCTTGAAGATTAGCTATCATTATGTCTAGCTTTGACACATGTGGCTAATTGAAGGAGTACCAGGTACAACGGGAAATGAAGAATAATGGGTAATACTTAGAAAAGACTTGTTTCACCTTAAATCCAATACAAGTGTGATAGTGCTTAGATAAACTGAAGGGAGTTAAGATTATACAGACTCTTCACGCACTGATGACTGTTTAAAAGTGCATATCCCAGATGGTAATTCTTTGACAAATGTTTGTTTTGTTTTTTGGTTTTTTTTTAAGTGACAACTGATAGACCTTGCTGTTAACAAAATTATAATCCTTTCCTTTAGCCTGCTGCAAAAACTAGTTTCTTGGATACTTTTTGTTTATTTTTGCGTTTTGGCTTCCCTTGACTGACTTGAAAGGTAGGCAACTACAGATATGGATCTGAGTGTTTTAATAGTTCGCGTTTCCACATGGGCCACTGTAAAAACAGGATGGAGTCATGGAGAGCTGAATTACTGCAGAACTGAAGCAGGAAAAAAAAGGGATTATAGATCTAGACTTTGCTTATGTCTCATCTGTGCTTTCATCTCTCCAACAGTCATTACACAGGTGTGCATGACAGCCGAACCAATTTTACCAAAGTGCAAGGCATGCACATTGGCTTCCAGGACCTTGTGAGTATTAGGCAAAAAAATGGCAGTTATAGTGTCACTGTAAAATCCAAAGACATAAGGAATTTGATCTGATATTTCCTATTTGCACAACTTTCAGGAAAGTGTATTTAAGTGAATAAAACATGATCTAAAAAATTATTCTAATCAAGAACGAGTGGAAACTTCAGAAAACATTAGGGCACCTAATTTGAAATACAGTGCAGAACACTCATCAGGATAAATTGCTGGATTTTATGAAATAAGCCAAATTTCTTCAGTTAAATACATAGAGATTCACACTGTTCTTTTTCTTACCCCATGGTATGGTAACGATGCATGCAGCAGCGTGTGTGCATGGTGTATATGTGTAGGTGTGAGTGTGATAGGTGAATTTAAGCAAGCAGTCTCTCTATTAGATATTTATACTCAGCATGTACGTAGCTCTAGCACAAAAAAAACCAAAAAACAAAAAAACAAAAAACAAAAACCAACAAAAAACCTCAAACAAACCAAAACCAAACCAGAAACCCCACCCACAACCAAAAATAAACCAAAAGGAAAAAAACCTCAACCCAACAAAAAACCTGTGCAAGCTCTAGGCTTTAAATTCACCTGCACAGTGGTATGTGGTTGACTGGCAGGTTGAATTTTGTTATAAATAACGTTTAAAAGGCACTGGCTTTCTTCCATAAGCAATACAGAACTTTTCTGACCGACATGTAAGGAGGCAAGTATGTGAACTAGTCACTCAGAATGTAATCATTTGTATGGATATTTTCTTGCTTCCTATTTTCAGTTTTGATTGTCTAAAACTGTGTCAGAATTATTAGTTACTTATGAAAATGCTATAATGTTGATGAGCTTTGGTTCGCTGCTTGCCCTAATGGGTAAAAGGAGGCAATTCTATTATATAGGTGAAAGGTGAGCAGCCAGGTCAGCAACTATCCAAATTGTCACAGCTAGTGGGGTTCTGTGAGTTTATTCCAACGGAGATGTTGCACCACATAGAGTTCATGATCCGCAGTACAGGATGTCACACACAAGAGACGATCACAATTTCTTATGACATCTCGTACATCTTAGAACAGAATTTGACTTTTCAAAATTAACCTGTTTTAAGATCATAAATTGTGGCAACCATTCATCTGCATGGGGGAAACATCTGAAAATTAAATCCTGAAGTGTGATCCATCTGTTTTCGCTGTCAGGCTCAGCCCCAGGAACTCCTAAGCAGTTGCTGTTGTTGCTCCTTTTTAATAGGGTAGGACAGTAATGCACAGCCCTCCAGATGTGTCTTGATCTTGTCTTGAGATTCACACACTTGACATCAGGTTGACACTGAAAACCCGTTCTGAGGCCCGACAGAATTACAGTGCCCTTCATAAAGAGGAGAAAAAACTTCTGAAGCTTAAATGCTGGAAAGTTTTCAGTAACCAGGGGATTGCTCCAGTGTAAACTCTGGTAGCCTAGCAAGACTTGAGGGGGAAAGGAGGGAGCTTTTCTGAGTTCTAATGTAGCACAGTACTTCTTCTGGTCTCCTGAAGTCTACTTATTGAGTGCTGGATCACGTGACAAGGAAGCCTGTGTTGGATTATATCAGAAATATAAAGATAGATCATTTTCTTTCCCCAAAAGATTAGTAATTATTAACTCAATAAAAAGCAAGGCTTTTTTGCCATCACCTGTGGGTAGGAGTGAGCAGCAGATAATCCACTGTCAAAGCATTTCTAATTTTAACTAGTGTGGGTATTTCTCAGATAAGTGAAAAAAGGTAGTGAAACTGTGCATTGATACAACCCAGACAATGAGCTCTGGACCTACTGTAAGTGCTGATAGTACAGACCCAATGCCATTCAATGCCTAATTCATTTCAAATGACCATATTTAATGAGATCTGAGTCTACACTGCCCTGAGCAGAACACTAATATACCACGAAGCACTGAAGTGCACTCATGTCCCATTCACATTACACAAAGCAGTGCGAGCGTGGCTCCAGATGACAAGTTGACACTACGGTTCCTTTTCTATTCCTTAGAAATACCAGGTGCCGTGCTGAGAGGCAACCAGCTTTACCTTTTGGAAACCAGAAGGTTTGATTTCTTACTGGCTGCAGTGGACCTCTGGGGACAGTTCTGTAACCCATCCGGATAGAGCTATTTTCATTGGAAATGTGCACAGAACAAATAAAAGGGGATATATTTCACATCGGAATATTTCTGATAACTGCTACTTTAAGAAGTTGACATGAAGGGCTGCCTTCATCATCAGAGAATCGCGTGGTACAAACTGCCCTGCCTTAATCACAGCTGTCATAAGAAAAGGAAATAGATTTTTAGGGTCCAGATAGGATTTCTCCTTGAAAATGTCAGGAGTGATTGATGTAAGACACAAGTAAAAAGCTACTCACTAAACGTGCGTTGTCTACACTTTTGAATCCTGCCTCCCCCCACCCGATATGGTGTTGTCATGATTTTAACAAGTCACAGGAAGAGTTAAGCTGTGCTTTCTGAATAAATTAGTACAGTCACAAAATGACACTTCCCTGACCTTTGCAAAAGGTGGAGAGTATAACGGTAAGACATACAGGGCTGTTAAACAATGTTGTTTTTTTTTTAACCACTCTGACAAAAGGTGCAAGCTCTTTAAAACAGTTTCCTAATGCACTTCAGCAAGAGAGCTAACTGACTGTCATAAGATGACATGCGTAACACAGAGATCTTGCTACACATTTTGATGCAAAGGAACACCCTGTTAGTTGAAAATCATTGCTAACTGGATTCAGATGTTAGAGATGAAGTAGATGGAGCACTGTACATTTGGTAAAGCTTAAAGATGCTTTAAAAAAAAATCATAAATCTTTAGCTGTGGCCTTTTATCAGCTCTTAATTTGTCATGGTATTTTAATTACTTTCAGTGTAAAAATTTTAATCCATATGTTAGGGGAGATGATGTTTATTTCTTGCTTCTTCTCTTGAAATATAGTTTTTAAAAGTTAACGGGCCGGGGTGCATATGTGTGTTTTAAAAGCTTGCAATGGGCTACTCCAAAGTTCTTTTAGCTCCATGTTATGCACACATTCAGAAAGCTGTACTCATCACTGACTTTGGAAGTTAAAAATTCAAACCTTAAAAGTGACATACATTTGTTTGGGTGGCTCCAGTTTGGATGAGAGCTGATTTTCAGAGGACTCACGCTTAGCGTTGCTGTACGAAGTTGCATTTTAATTGTTTCAAGAGAGGTATCCAAAAAGGTAAGTATGCTATCTTTGGCTTTTGAAAATAAAGAGAAAACCTGATCTTTTATGTGGTGAGAGGCTGCTTTCCTTCATTTTTTTTTCTTCTTCTTCTTTTTTTTTTTTTTTTTAATTGTGGGGGGTGGGGGGGTGGGGGTGGTTGCTGCCCTTTTAATCACCTTATTTTCAGAACTTACATGTGTGACTGCTGAGACATACACAAAATATGATCAAATTGGTACATGAGGCTAAGGGAAGCAATAAGGTATTCTCAGTACTGCATGACTGCAGTTAAGTCATTTTGAAATCAATAATCCCCTCGCAATTCACTGTGCCACTTGACTGGACATACAGATGCAGATGCCCTTGTAAATGAGTTTACATCGCACTATGCTTGTAGCCATACAATCTTTCTTCCCTTCTCAAGTCTGTCCCATTTTTCCTTGCTCCCGTTATGCATACGAAACTCAAATTAAGATTGCATGTAAAGTTGACTAGCTATTCCAGGTTATTTATTGGAAATGAAACTATATAAGCATACAATATATGGTTTGCTTAAAATTGATTTACCTAACTCTTTCCATAGTCCCAGGAAAATACAATTGCTGTTCAGCAGAGAATTGCATTGCAGGGGAAAAGAAATAGAAGAAAAAGAAAGTATCAATAGATAATTTGCAGCTAGTTTATGGGGGATCTCAATCTGGTAATAAAGAGGGTAATTCATCAAGTAGAAAGACACAGAACACTAGATTTAAAATTGTCATTAGTTACAATTAAGTAGAGGTTTTAGGATGAAGGCCGTGTGTATTTTGAATTTGATCTCAACACTGGTTGGACACAGGCTTAGATTGAAGTCCAGGAGGTTGGTAACCTCTGAGGAATGCCTCGGCTGGTTTTCATTACCACCTCGCATTGTCCAGCCATGGTCTTTCCTCCCCCTGCACTGCCCGTCTGTCCCTACCCCACCTGCCCAGGTGGTGACAGCAGGGCACTCTGTATTAGCCAGAAAGAAACCTGTAGTGTCTTAAGACTCAGCAGTCCCAGTCCCAGGCCGCAAGGGAAGAGGGTCTACAGAGGGTCTGAGCTCCCCTGTGCTACAGCAGCTTGGCCCTGAGCGATGTTCGCCCTATGGCCTGTGCAGTGGAAGTGCGAATCATGAGCGATAAAGGATGGCATGGTTTAGCAAGCTTCCTAAACTGATCTTTAAGGCTATGGCATCACCATTGACATCATCAGTGTGCATTGTAACACCATGAAGGGTTCAGGGCCCTGAAAAACCAGACATGATCTGGCCTGGCTCAGCATAGATAGAGTAGGTAAGAAAAATGGCTATGGCTCATCATAGTTGCTAACCTGCTTTAAGCAGGACAGAACTTACTTGTCTTCCCTTGGGCCCATCTATGCCAAAAGTGCAGATGCTCTGAGTTTCCACATTTACTTTAGATAGCATAACATAACCACTCAGCTTCAAGCAGGTAGAAAACAACAGACTACAGAAGGGCTGTGTAAGACTGTACATTTGTTGACGTGAATGACCCAAAACATGGCAGTGGGCATTCTCAGCCAAAGATGCATTTATTTTGTTGTTAGATACTATTTTCCACTTTCTGCAGAAACAATAGGTTCTTATTACTCTAAGTTGGCATGATATAGTGTGAAAAATCAAATGCTGCTTCATGCAGACTGAGAAAGTCACACACGTTTTCACTCTGTCTAAATCTTTCATAAGAGCTCCAGTCTGGAGAGGGATCTACCAAACATCTTGTTTTCTTATGTATTAAAAAATGCCTCTTTCATTATTCATTTGACAAAAGGCAAAGGGAATGAGATCTACTGTCTACACTGATAAGCCAATGTTTTTCTCAACCTGCAGAGATTTACCTGTTCACCTCATAGTCTGTCACTAAATCCCCCACTGTTGAGTTGGGATATCTTCATATTGCTTAGAAAAAGACCATCCCAAGTCATAACCTCAAATCCTATTATCCAGTTCTAAGACTTGAACATTTTTTTTTCCTGCCACACACTGGCGAAAAAAAAAAAAAAATTCTGTCCTTGCTGTGACTTGTTCTAGATAGCCGTTATGGCCAACCTAACATTTGTGTTATGTCTGGTTGCATGGGCATCACTGAGTCTGGCACAATGCAAGAAATCCAACATTCCATGGAAAATTTGAGAGAGAGAACACAGAGGAGGAGAAATCCTGCACTCCAATAAGATAAAACTGAAGCAGACCTAGGGAGAAAAATCCAATTTCATGCCTGTATTTCAACATTCTGGAATTTGCTTCTTCATCTCTCATCCATTTCCCCAGAAGTATGCCAAAATTCTTTTTCCTACATGAATGTGCACATGCATCCTTCTCTCTTCCTCTGGTTTTCTTTCTCTCCATCTGCTTTTCTCTTTTTCTCTCACTAATCAGAATTAACAAGAGAGACCTCAAAAAGTTTCTAGCCAAAAAAAATTCAAATTACTCTGTTTCAATGAAATTACTGTGCTCTGACAAAACAGTGGGTTTTGGATTAAGGTATTTTCTGTTAACATTTTCCTATCAATTCCAGTAAAAAATATAATCATGAGAAACTCAAAGTGAAGCAGAAAGTTCAAATTATATCATCATCAGTTTCCTCTTAGAAAATGCCTATCCTAGCTGTCACATACCTGAAACTCAGCTAGTGTTTTTGTGCTGAAATACTAAAAAAAAAAATATTTTTTTTTAAAACTTCATTTATTTGTTTCTGCTGACCTATTAAAGATGCACACGACAGTGCTTTATTTTACTCTTCAGAGAGTTTAAAATCTATGTATATATCTCTGCTGGTGCATATGTGTCTGTATATATGACTGAAATGAGCAATTTGCTTGACTTTAAGAACTAGATGCCAGACCACATCTGAAGAACTGCTGAGCTTGCAAAGTGCAGCACCACACTCCTTCCATTCTCTCTCTCTCTCTCTCTCAGTGCTAGTAGTTCTGGCCCTTCAGTATTTTTAACCATTTAATGGTTAGAAGTTCAGAGAACAAAATGGATTTTCTTTATATTTAAGTAGTGTGTGCTCTGTGACTGGGGTTTACTTCCCAGACTCCAAAGCAGTACTATGGACCTTTCTTGACTGAGCAAGTTACGTTATACAGTCAGCATTGCAGAAACGTTAAGACGGAGACTCAGTTCTGCAAAAGTTCTCAGCACTGGGAAACAGAGACTTTCAGAAAACCTGGTTATGGACAAAGCCGGAACAGAAGTTTTCAGATGCTTAGCATGCTTGAAAAATCCTATCCTTTTATAAGTGCTTAAATGAGTTCCTGCAAAATATGGCTTTAACTATATGTGTTGAGAAATTTGAATTACAACCCTGCATTACTCTTTGCCTATACCTGAGACACATTTCTGTTGTACTGCTCTTTCTATCAGTTAGTGTTAGTATTTAGTCACCATGACCAAAATTAGGGTGTTCTTATTTTGGTGGTATTTTTCCTGATATCTCATACAAGTAGTAAAAGTCTTGATTCTTCCAGATTTGCACAGTCCTTGTCAGTCAGTCTCTGTCCTACTGGTCCAAGACAGCATCCTGACTTTCCGGGCGTGTCATCTGGCAACGCTGGTTGATGTCTTTGCATGAATCTAAGGGAAGAATGTGCTTGTTCAAAGGAAGACTTTGGCTCTGTGAGAAGCAGGCTGTGTGCTAAAGATTTGTTACTCCATAACAAAAGGGGGCCACCGATTTGCAGACACAGCTCACACTGATGTCAACGAAAGCTGCACATAGAGTTCAAGTGTGCAATGAGGCCTTTCACCTCTAATTCATCTCAGGGCTTGCCTTATTCCAATATACAACTTTGAGCTGAATAAGATTGGGATGGATTTTTAAAGATGTTGGCTGCAGATCCACTCTGACAAGAGGTGAGAAAATCCTTGCAGTTCCACGGACAAGTCGAAAACCTGCCTGAGCAAACTGCCAGTTCAACTGTTCCTAAAGTGGCCACAGACCAGGGAACTGCTGTGCACAACTGAGTGTCAAATACTCGCCTGGCGTGTTTTGGCATCATTTCATTTGCTTCAGCGGAGGCATGCTGATTTTCATTAGCTAAAGATCTGGTTTTAAAGTGCACATAAGTATTTTGAAGTCCCATCCTCAAAATTCACAGGTTCTGGTTGCTTTTTGGTGTGGGGTTTGGTTGGTTTGTTTGTTTTTTTGTTGTTGTTTTTTCTTTTTTCTTTGGGGTAACAGTTTAGTTTCACTGCATTGTTCTTATATGTTTTTCTTGTTCTTGAAGAATACAGACATAATGAAAATTGTAGGGCCAGGGCAAAGAACACTATGTTAAAGTGTAGATTCACAAGAAAAGCACCGCAGTTCTGCACTGGGAAGTACAAAATTTTATTAGAGTAGCCACTTTGCATACTGAGAAAAGCATGATCTTTTCTGCCTTTAAATGTTTTTTTTTTTAATATATATTTATACTCACCACATTGCAGACATAAATAGCAGTCACAGAGTTGTGCTGTTGTTAAATCAAATAAGGAAAATCAGAAATGTCCTCAAGAGGGCACATGGCAGGGACAGGGGGAAAAAATAAGTCAGAGTGCAAACAGCTCTGAGGTCTTTAGAGACCAGAGCTTTGAGCCAAAAATAATGCAAATGAGTGTATGCCTCTACAATAGTCCCCTAGATAGGCAAGAATAAGCAGGCTGTGCAGTGGAGGACATTCTACCTCCTTGGCCAACGATGCTGAGGCACTGTAGGTGGAAAGCTAGCAAATTGTTGCAATGTTTGGTTATTGTTATTTTGGTCATCCTGGAGCAAAGTGGACAGAGTGCAGGAGTCCTGGTCTTCTGTAGTTCCCTGAGGAATTTCTGGAGTTGAAGTTTACCAGCTACTGATAGTCACTGGTAGTGGTAGCAGAGTTGACCAGATCTGAAGAAACACCTACCCATCATCTCACATTTAGACAAGATTCCTCCCTGACAGCTCCGAACTATATTCAGTGTGGGCACCACACCGCTTGTCAGCTTGCACCACCTAACTTCAGGGCTCGAGACAGCACAGCCTTTTCATCACAGGGCTCTCTGTGCACGTTATTTAAGTGCTCAGCCAAGCCTCTGTCCCTGGGACACTGACGTTGTTGCCTTCCCGTGAGCTACTCTTTGAGTTCCCCTCAGTTGGGCTTTTTGAAATACGCAGTATACTTCTAAAAAAATTTAGGTGTGTGTCTTGTAGGGTTTGGAAAGTTGAAATATCATCCACTGTCAATCCAGCACTGCTCACAAACATTGCGTTCTCTCTCAGGATCGTTAAAGACCAGAGCAGTCACCATAATTGAAAACAGTATCTGTTAGGCATTCAGGCTGAGCTGAGGGTCTGTTTTCCATGTTAATAACTGCTAAATTAGTTGTGTTGTTACCAAGTGGGGAACTAAGACTAAGGTTTTTCTCTAGCATTAAGTTACCAGTCCCTGTCCCGCACTGTCATTTTGGTGTTATGCAATTGGACAGTCTCCATGAAAACATTTAAAAATAAAACCAGAGCGTGCATTTCCACAAAGCATTTTGCATCCATTCTTTCCTATAGAAGGCTGAAGAAAAAATCAATTTTGGTAAAACATTAGATCAGTGGTTCAGGTTGTACAACACAGAGCATGAGGTAATTTGTATGGCCAGTCTGTCCACCTACATTAAAACTGAGCTTGTTTGAGCTGTACAGTGGAGCCTAAAATGAGCACCCATTGGCTTCACAACTCTCAGTCTGTATAATTGCAGGATGAATTCTGTTGTGAGCAATTCCATTCCATCTTTAATTTTCCCTAGCGGTTGCAAATGGGAGGATCATTCACCTTCTTGACATAAACTGTTATGTTTTTGTGCATTTTTCAATAGCTGCCATATTAACAGAAATGGATGCATTCTAGCAGGAGGTAGAATTATTCAGCCACATATGTATGTTCCTTTTGCTTATACATTATATTATATTCTAATTTTAAGTGATTGTCATTAATTTACTAAAAAATTATTTTTCTTAGTTCAAACTGAAAGCAGAGATGCCATTTTATAAGCACTGAAACCAGCCAGGCATCCTGAATATTTCTTTGACATATTTTTGTGTATTTCTAAGTTGCTTCATCAGTCATTAAAGCTCAGCTTGCAGTACTTAACAATTTTGGCCTTGATCCTATAAGCACGCATATGCCTTGCTTTATGCATATAAGCACTCCCATTGAAATCAATATTCATCCACATTACATTAAGTACACGCATAAATGTTTGCAAGATTGAGGCTGCCATTTTTTTTTTCTACTTTTTTTTTATTCATACTATTTCTGCCTGGCGTCTATTGTAGTCTTTTGAGTAAATGATTCGTAGACTGAATGGGGCTCTTCAGATCTCATTCCTCAATGAATGATACAATTTCTCATGTAGTATCAGGACCCACTCAAGGCTTTTCACTTGTGGAGGCAACATTTACTTCCTCTTTTCCAAGGCTTCCCCCAAGAGCAAAATTGAATTTTGTGATAATGACACCGAATATTCAAGGAGTGTGTGCAGGGAGGTGTTGAGGACTGAGGGAAGCTAGTAAAGGCATGGTGGATGAGGAACCAGAAAGGCCAGGGCAGGTTTTGGAGAGCAGTGTGTGTGTAGGAGTGGTCCATGAGGTCTCAGTAGAGCTCTGCATTGCAGAAGGAACCACAGAGAAGCCATGCAGATTTTGGGAGAGAGAGGGAGTATTACTGTTCTTGGTGGCTGTATATATCTTGTTGAATCCTAAGTTGCTTGTGGATCATTTATCTGCACAATCAGTTAAAAAAGGCTTCAGGAACGGAGGGAGGGAAGCATGATTGAGAGATTGAATCTTGGAAAGTTTCAGTACAAGTCATCTGTTTTAAATGTTAGACCTTACCAGAGCAGATCGCTTTCTATTAATATGTTGTATTAGGATCATGACGGATGACTTCAAAGTTGGATGAAACAGAGGGCTTTATGCCTTTCATTAGATCTTGTTTGTCAGGATATTTAATATGTTATTTTTCAAGGACTATGATTTTTTAAGAAAATCTTTTATGTTAACTCATAGCAATTAGGAAAATTTGTCACTTAAAAAAAAATTAAAAATCAAATTTCTTTTCTGCCGTTTGTGCTGGTTGTTCATTATCTACCATAATGAAAGAGAGGCCAATCATTTTTACTACTGTTTACAGTCAATTTATCTCTTAAGTTTTCATGTAACAATACTGGAATCTTTGGCTTACAATTTGGTAACACAGTTTTGCCTCTTTAAATTTTTGAACCCGCACTTAAAAGTAAAATATGGAAACACTTTTTGTTTGTGGTCTTACAATTATATTTGTAAAACTGAAATACTATGGTTTACTTGTACCTGAAAATATTTCTGTAAATCTGAAGAGTTATGACATTTTACAGTTGTTCAGCAACTTAGGACTTGCTCATCATTCATTGTTTTTCCACTTTTTTTATAGTGTGGGGATCTTTATTTAAAAATTAAGTTTGAATTTGGTCCTCCAGTTTATTGAGTACATGAGTACAGATATTCATCAGTTATGCCCTGCTTCATCTGTATGCATTTCACTACCTCGGAATTTTAAAACTAGAGAACTGTGCCTGAAAAGCATGTGCTTTTTCCACCTGTGCCAGTTTTTTTAAACAGAAGAAATTCCGTCTCCCTACAAACTTTGTTTCTCTTAAATCTGAGGCCTGTGTGGCTACAGCAAGGGTACTATCTTTGACATGAAGACATTGATCATATCTGACAGATTTTTGCCTTCTATAATAAGCAACATTTCTCATAATAAGACATAAAATTAGGACATGAATTAACGTGACACACCACAGAATATCAGTGAGTACAAACTCAGATTTAAATTTCCAAGCCTTTAGGGGTTATGTTAATTTTTTGCACCATTAAGTAGTTTCCAGTTTTAATCCTCATTTCTTCTTAGGCAAAACCACAACAGAAGCATACAATGCATTATAGCCCGCGCAGGCGGAAGGGTTCCAGCGGTACAGCTGCACTCCTCTCCTCCGGAGGGCAGTGAATCCTACAGGCACTCCTCCATCCCTTGAACTGCTGCCACCAACATCGGGCCTTTCCAGAGATTCCCAGCAATGGGGTGGTGGGAGCAGGGAATCTCTGCTGGTTGAAAGTGGAATTTGGCTTCAATTAAAAAAAGAAAAGAAAAAAAGAGAGAGATGGGAGGGGGGTACTGACTTTATGAGTTATACACTTCAATTTACAGGCTTGCGTAGTACTTATGACCATTAAATGCTTGGAGTTAGCTCCAATTCCAGGACTCTTTTCCACTCTCATGTAACCATCAATATCATTTTAGTTCAAGTACAAATGTATAGTGTTGGGTTTTTTTTTTCATTTTGCTTGGGGGAGTGAAACAGAAGGGGGAATGTGGTGGGAAAGTATTCATATCTCCTGTGTAGCAGCCTCCAAATGCATTATAAATTTTTATTGCCTTGCAAAGTGTTACAGAGTCAGATTTATTAGCATTTGCAAAAGGTAGATGGGAACTTCTAAGGGGAAGTTGTGATGGTCAGAGGATTCCGTATGGTCACAAGCAGCCTTCTCCCTGGTCTCAAAAAACCTGTTTTTGAGAATAAATAACTGAATGAAAACAGATTTCTTGGAAAACTGTTGTAATTTAATGCATGTAAACAAAAGCTTTTATAATAGCCTCAGTCACACTGGGATTTCTGAAAGAATTACTTCAAACAAATATCAGTTTTTAATTGAGAGGCACCCAAGAGGGTGGTGATGGTGTGGTCTTGTTTTTCTTTTTTTTTTTTTTTTTCATTTTCATTTTTCTTTCCCTTTTCCTCCCTAAAGTGGAAAATATTGCAAAGTTCACAGTGCTCTCATTTAAAAATCCTATCAGACTTTCTAGCACTAAAACTTCCTAGGGGGTATCACAGAATCATACAACAGTCAAAGTTGGAAAAGACCTCTGGAGATCATCTAGTCCAACCCCTATACTGAGCAGGGTCAACTAGAACAGGTCTCCCAGTGCTGTGTCTAGTCAGGTTTTGAATATCTCCAAGGATGAAGACTCCCTAACCTTCCTTGGAAACCCTTTCCTGTGTTCAACCATCCTCACAGTAAAAAAGGCTTTTTTCTTATGATTAATGGGGTTTTCTACATTTCATCTTGTGCCCGTTGCCACTTCTCTTTTCACTGAGCACCACTGAGAAGTCTGGCTCTGCCTTTGCTCCCCGCCCTAACTCAAGTATTTATACACACTGATAAGATTACCCCCAAGCCTTTTCTTCTCAAGGATAAACGGTCCTAGCTCTCTCAGTCTTTTTCATATAAAGGATACTCCAGACCCTTAGTAAACTTTGCACCACTTTAGTGAACTTGCTCCAGTAAGTCCATGTTCTTCGTGCACTAGGGAGCCTAGAACTGGACCCAGCACTCCAGATGTCTCACATCTGCTGAGCACAGTTCTCCTCTCTCAACCTGATAGAAATGCCGTTCCTCATGCAGCCCAGGAGGCCACATTAGTAGATGCTGAAGTACAGGACCTGGTGTTGAGCCCTGGGGTACACCACCAGTGATTGGCCTCCAGCCAGACTTAATGCTGCTGATCACAACCCTCCAAGTCCAGCAGTTCAGTTTTCAGTCAACCTCACTGCCCACTTATCTAGACAATACTTAGAATCATAGAATCATTTAGGTTGGAAAAGACCTTTAAGATCAAGTCCAGCCATTACCCTAGCACTGCCATATCCACCATATCCCTAAGTACCATACGTACGCATCTTTTAAATACTTCCAGGGATGGTGACTCAATCAATTCCCTGGGCAGCCTGCTCCAGTGCTTGACCACCCTTTCAGTGAAGGAATTTTTTCTAATATCCAATCTAAACATGCTCTGGTGTAACATGAGGCCATTTCCTATTGTTGGGTTACTAGTTATCTGGGAGAAGAGATCTACCCCCACCTGTCGACAACCTCCTTTCAGGTAGTTGTAGAGAGCGATAAGGTCTCTCCTGAGCCTCCTTTTCTCCAGACTACACAACCCCAGTTCCCTCAGTTGCTCCTCATGGACTTCTGCTCTAGACCCTTCACCAGCTTCATTGCCCTTCCCTGGACATGCTCCAGCACCTCAATGTCGGTCTTGTAGTGAGGAGCCCAGAACTGGACACAGGATTCAAGGTGTGACCTCACCAGTGCCCAGTGCAGGGGAATGATCACTGCCCTGGTACTGCTGGCCACGCTGTTTCTGATACAAACCAGGATGCTATTGGCTTTCTTGGCCACCTGGGCACACTGCTGGTTCATGTTCAGCCAGCCATCAACCAGCACCCCCAGTCGCTTTCCCACCAGGCAGCTCTCCAGCCACTCTTGCCTGTACCACTGTTTGGGGCTGTTGTGACCCCAGCGCAGGACCCGGTACTGAGCCCTGTTGAACCTCATACAGTTGGCCTCGGCTCATTGATCCAGCCTGTCCAGATCCCTCTGCAGAGCATTCCAACCCTCAAGCGGATCAACAGTCTTGCCCAGCTTGGCGTCATCTACAAACTGACTGTGGGTGCACTCAATCCCCTTGTCCGGGTCACTGATAAAGATACTAAACAGACTGGCCCCAGTACTGAGCCCTGGGGGACACCACTTTTGATTGGCCACCAACTGGATTTAATTCCATTCACCACCTCTCTTTGGGCTTGGCCATCTAGCCATTTTTTTACCCAGCATAGAGCATACCTACCCAAGCCCTAAGCAACCAGTTTCTCCAGGAGAATGCTGTGGGAAACGGTGTCAAAAGCTTTGCTAAAGTCTGGGTAGACAATATCCACAGCCTTTCCCTCATCTACTAAGTGGGTCACCTTGTCATAGAAGATCAGGTTAGTCAAGCAGGACTTCATTATAATTTGTCTATGAGGATATTATGGGAGACTTAGAAGTCAACATAAACATCTACTGTTCCCTCTTCCATCAAGTTAGGACCATAGAAGGTTATTAGGTTCATCGGGCATTATCTCCCATTTTTAAATGCATGCTGACTTCTAATCACTTCCTTGTCCTCAATGTGTTTTTCTTCTCCTTAAGTTTGGAAACAGCTTCCAGAATTTTTTGAGACATAAGACTGAGGTGAGGTTGACAGACCAATAGTTCCTCAGTTTCTTCTGCTTGCCTTTCTGCAAGACAGGAGTGACTTTTATTTTCTTCCAGTTCTCAGGAACATTTCCTCATAACCCTGACCTTTCAAAGACAGTATAGCAGCCTCACAATGATATCTGCCATCTCCCTCAGCACTTGTGGCTGCATGCTCTTGAATCCCACAGACTTGTGTATGTCCAGTTTGTATAAACATTGCCTAACCTGATCCTCTTCCACTGAGGGTAGGTCTTCCTTGCTCCAGACTTTCTCACTGTTCTCAGGACTGGAATTCCTAAAAACACGTTCATTGATGAAGAATTCACTGAATACCTTGGCCTTTCCTGTGGCCTTCATCACAGGTCAATTGTCCCATTCAGCAGTGGACTCACACTTTCTCTGGGTTTCTTTTTGCTGATTATATACTTGTATATAAGTAAGAAGCCCTTCTTATTGCCCCCCACATCCCATGCTAGATTTAACTGCAGATGGACTTCGGTTTTCTTAATCCTTTCCCTGCACACTGAGACAGTGTCTCTATCTTCCTTCTGCATCACCCATTCCCGTTTCCACCTCATATATGCTTCCTTTTTATGTCTGAAGATTTTTCTGGAGCTTCCTGTTGATTCCGCTCCCTGTCACCTCCTGTACATAGGGATGGACCATTCCTGAACTTGGAGGAGGTGATCCTTGAAAATCAACACGCTCTACTTGACCTCTTTTCTCTGTAGGACTGCAGCTCATAGGATCCTTCTGAGTAGATCTCTGATCAGACCAAAGTCTGTTCCCTTGAAGTCCAGTGCTGTGATCCTGCTTTTCCTTGATCTCTTCCCTCAGGATCCAGAATTCCACCACTTCATGGTCACTGCAACCTCCAGCTTCCACAACCCCATCTATTTCTTCCTTTTAAAAAACCTCAGAAAATTCAAACAAACAAACAAAAAAAAACTCTCTCAGGAAATGATCTGAATTAAATACGTTTAGGTGATTCAGACTAGAACATAGAGACTAAAAAGCTAAACTACTGGCTTCTTATTAAAAAAGGATGTTCTAAAAAAATAAATCCATAACCTTAAACATTTTATTTTTATTTCATCAACACATGGCACAATACTGCCCATTCTCTGCTCAAATCTCTAAATAGTGCCTCAGTTAATAATAATATAATGATAACAGTGGTTATTTTGTTTAATATAGTGACTGGGACCACATGGGGGTATGATGATGACAGCTTTCTTTGTTTGCTCTTTATGACTCAGAAATTTGGAAAAGTAAACTGGGTATAACTAGTTCACAGTCCATATTCCCAGTACTCCTTCATGGTTTAATTCTCTGAAAAATTCCAGAACTTTAAAAATAGTTCCAAAGCCAGAGGTCTAAAATTGAACCAGTATCTAAGTAAAAGGGCAACCTCTTTTGAAAATGACCATGATTATAATATAATAATTGTATAATAACACAAACTAGTAACATAGTGAGCTGGAAAGGAAGTGTTTATATAGGCAAACAAATTCCTCTGTTTTGGAAGTGAATAGTCCTCTATTAGTTATGTGAGCGGTGAATTGCTTTTATAGGATGTAGTAAAAATAATGAATTAATCAAGAAATTCTGATAACAAATATAACTGGGAATAAAGTTTATTCAGTGTATGTTAGTAAAAGATATTTAATATATATTTATTTACATAAATATTTGCCTATCTTTCCCTATTTTGAGTGCTCACTGAAGGCAAAGATTTTGGAGGGCATGGAAGGGTGCTGGCTCACACTTAAGAGGAATTTCATACTCTCCAGCCTGACTCAACATATCAATGAGAGCTTTCAGCTAGTGCTGACCTCACCATGCAAGAGTCACACACTCAGGGACTATTTGCCCTTTATTTATATATCCTGAAGATAAGTGTGTATTCCTAAGCAAAAGCCTGATCTTTGGAAGAAACAAAATTAAGGGGAGAGAAGCAAATGTTATAATCCCTTCCTGCCTACTCAAAGTTCGCAACCCATGTCACACCAAGAAATAAAGAATGCATTTTAGAGAGCAGCATGTCTATATTACTAGAGAAAAGTGGACGTATCTAGCATTTCACATTGTGGGCTCTTCCTAGTTTTCTTAAACTAATTCTCAGTGGAGGCAATGTGGATATTAAAATTAAAGACACCTTATTGCAAACTTCAGATTTTGATTTTTTTAATTGAGAAAACAAAACCTTACTGTCTTAGAAGTCTTGATTAAAACATATGGTTTGGTTTCATGATGACAAGGTAAAATTTTCTAAAGGGGGGAAATAATTTCTCAGGGAGTATTTATTGATGTATTGATAAGCATGTATTACTGCACTGAGGGTGCTGCATGAGGTGATAGAATAGCTGAGTAATCAATGAGATAATCTGCATCTAAGTAATAGATATATAGTTTCTGATATGACACTAAAAGTACATTGAAGAAACACAAATCAAAATGGTGGTGTGTGAATGTATGGGAATCAAATGATGATTTGATTGTCCTAAGATTTATGCATCACAGCAAAACAAAATAACTTGAAAACAAAATGGAAATAATTTACATTTTCATTTTATTCAATGTTTAACTCTTTCAAGAAATAGATTCAGCACTTAAATGTGAAGAATCTTTCTTACAACAGAGTGAAAGGTCAAGGAATTCAGTACTTTGTTCCTGAAAAAAAACCCTACATTTTAAAGCAGCAAATGATAAAACATGAAAGCTTTTATTCTCTTCATCTCCCTCCACCTTTTTAACCACTTTCAGACTGGGATTTTTAGCTTTGACTATGTGTGAGGCCCAGGTGACACTACTATTCTTGATTACCAAACCGTGAAATATGCTTTGTCCAGGTATTGGTCTGTGGTTTGTTACTGGTTCAGGAAATGAGTAATAAATTATGCCATTACCTTAACTTCAGTTGTGGGTAACACTGATAAGGGATAAGATTTCAACACATGATGGCAAAAGGCTTATGTGTAGGTCCTTCAAGTTATAGTTCTAGAATAACTTTTGCGTTATGTACATCATCAATAGATTTCTGTGTGATAGACCAGCCAAGGCTATATGCGTTGGTTAGGATCCATTTAATTGTTTAAACTAGTATTTAAAGTGGCCCTGGAACAGGGTAGAGTCCTTGGTCTCCAGGCCAGCATAGTTGGCCTTCTTTACTACTGGAATATAGCCCTGTAGCCAGATTGCTAGTTTTTAACACTCAGACTATCTCAGTAAAAGCATGTGTTCTTACATTCAGCTTGACCTTTCTGAACAACAAAATTACCGGCTCTCCCCTCCCCAGCCCATACCCTTGAGAAGTATTGCAAAGTGTTCAGACAGGGGTAATTTAGTAGGAATGCTCTGAGTACAAGATCTCTGCCCATCTCCCTGTGGAAGCTATGTAAAGGTTCATAAGGTCAACGAAGAGTGAGGAAGGAGGAGAATGACTCCACTGCTGGAAGACAGGAACACATGCGTAGGACAGAGGCAGACCTTCTGCAAGGCTTACATCTTCTATGGAAAACAGCCCAGAGACCACAGCTCAAAATAGAACATAGCAAAGGCATTATGTAATAGTCACAAACTGAACCTTTCTGGAGCGAAGTGAGCTTCAGCGGTTAGGAGGCAGATACGTTTGACAACAGAAACAAGGATGCCTACAAAATTTAGCCACTGGTACATTTAAAGCCCATGATATCACCATCTTGCTCACTATGCGTATAGTTTAAATAGAGATAGGGGAATACTAGGATGTGTACACTGTTTGGAAGCAAAGATCGTGCATCTATATTGTTTGACAGCTGGAAGAGTGTTCGGTAATAGAATTTTGGCCATCTCATATTATAAGAGAAAGAAGTCTTTTAGTATTTACAGGAGACAAAGTCCTGATGAAAGCAACATTTGTTTGGATCTTCTGTGCATGGCAGCAAGGGTGGTTCAGCCTACAGGAAGAATGAAAAACTTAAAGGAAAAATTAGTCTGATTTGGGCTTATATTCATAGAAGGAAAATAAATTAAGTGGTTGACCCTTTACAGTGATGAGCTTTCTTAACCCCTTTTGGGTTATGGAAAACAGAAATAGTCTCTGCATATCTCCCTAATTTAGTCATAATGGACAATGGGAAATCCCACAGCAAATTGCCAGAAAAGGGGGGAAAAAGCCCAAAGAAGAATTCATTGTTTAAGACAGTCACTAATTCTATAATAGGAAGCAACCATAAACTGACGCTGAATACAGGGCAAAAATACTGCAGCGACAGAGATGACTTTTCCTGAGCACCTAATGTGAACTTGCAATGCCAGCTATGGCATGAACTGGTGGTATTGCTCTCTTAGCTTTACCAGGAACTGTCATAATGGATCGAGATAACTTCCTTGATCCCTTTACATCTCCAGCTTCTCACTGGATCCCCTGTGGGGCCAACATTGAATTGTGTGGTTGACTTGGCTGCCTGGATGTTGAGAATGCTCTCTTTTGATTTGCTGTCCTCCTGAAGAGGTTTTTATACTCTCTGCTGGAGAGTAATGTTCTGCAGAAATCTGACATAGGATCCAAATATTAAACTCTTACTTGCTGTCTAATGACAGCATAGTATTTATCTGCTATATAAATCTATATATAGCCTTTATGGATCATTGATATCCCAGTATGTACTGTTGGTAGCTTTTAGTTTCCAAAGATTTTATTCTTGTGGCTTAGGAATGCGCAATCTTATTGCCAGTTCATGCGGAAAATGTAACTTGAGTAACATTATGTTTCTTGCTTACTTTAATACAAGGGTACTTGGATTTCAGTAACATCACAAGCAGTGTAGTAATATCCTCATTATAATACAGAAAATGTTTGGATTTTCAGTCAGAAATAATCAGAAAATAACCCCATGGCTACTATTTAATCATATCTGAAAGCACATGAGTAAAAATGACTTTGTAGCTTTGTTATAGAATACATTTAATAAACCCCTCCTACTTGGTCATGTTTTCTTGTGCTGTCATATGCAGCCTTATCCCAGATGCAGTGAACTTCCTTGTTTGAAAATTTATATGATCTTGTGATCTGCAAAATGATGAGAGAATAAGTTTGCCTGCTCATCCTGAAATATCTTCTTATTTTTAACAGTTGTATTTATTAGATACTTGCGAAATGGTTATAGCCTGACTAGTAGTTTTATGAATTTAGCACTTAGTTCCTTTCCAAAAGCTTATTTGGACAAACTGGAAATGTCTCATATATGAGGACAATCTCTGACAGCTCTTTTAAACCAGACGTAGCATGTACTGATGTGTTTGGAGATTTGCCTGTAGGTCTAGGTGAGAGTGTTTTTTCAGGTACCATGACCTCAAGAAAAATTAAAATATTCCCTTCACCTAATTATACCCATTAAAAGTTAGGCAGCTGATCTAACTTAGTCCTGCTAGGCTATTCAAGCAGCTATTTATCCCACTTGTGTTAGAGACATAACAACAGGTAGAGATGCCATATTCACTGGAGATGTCCATCTCTAAATCAGGTTAGATATTTTACCTGCATAGAATCAGTGAGCTGTACATCTGATATTTCTGGGACTGTCCTGGGATAAGTGAATGCCAAACAGCACATCTACACCAAGAAAACATGCAAACTAGCAAAATTACTTTCTCTGTAGTTTGAACAGCATTAGTTGTCAAAAACAGTGAACTCCCACGTGCAAGAAATAAATGGCTGGCAAAGTGGGGAAGTATTTGCTCTGACACAGTAGGTTCTGCTGTATATGTTGCATATACTGGTATTCTCAAACTCTACTTTCCCCTTTTCACAGTGAGATTCTGTTAACTCCTTAGCAGTTCCCTAGCAGCCAAGAAACTAGCAGTGCTTGAAGAAATTATTTTTCAATAGTAACATCTTTTTCCTTGCAGGCCACCTAAGGACAGCGCTTTGTACATGTATTTGTATTGGTGGCAGTCTCAAACATTCCGCACAATCATCACTTCATTAAGACTTCTGGCACTCAGGCATGGCTTAATCTCTGTTTTTTAGATGGGTAGGAATAGAGATACCTGTATAGGAATGGAAGGTGAGTGAGAGTCTGGAGTCAAATGTGTGTCCCCTGATTTCCACAGTCATGCTGGAACCACAGCCACAGCGGGGGCTTAATCATAATGCCAGCCACAAGGGACTGTCGGGCTCCCTTGCCATCCTAATCAAGACACCAAGCAGAGATGCCTGAGGACTCTGAGGAAGAGAAGCTGAATTGGCTTAGAGCTGAAATATAATGAGCAGGCATAGCCTCTGTAATTCTTCTAGCTGAAAACCTTACTGTCTTAGTGAATCAGATTGGTGTATTAGGTTCTATTAAAACTAATTGTCTACAAGATTCGTAGAGTAACATAATATTATTTTAACATTTTTGGCTCTAAGACTGTCCTTATACCTTTAAATATAAAGATTATTTCTTGGAAAAGTGATTAGAATATTAAAACTCTATAAAAGTAGGCATTAGCTGATGATCCTGTCATTATGTTGAGTACCAATGGATTCACCTCAGCACACCTAGTGATTTCACAAAGGCTATTATCTCATGGCTATATCCCCTTCTTCTGAGCTTATTACTTTAAATAAAAAATGTTAATGGTTTCTGAGAAACTCATGATGAGAAATGGAGGATTTCTTACACAAAGAAACATGCTTTCCAAATTTCAAAGCTTGCATTAAACTTTCCAGCAAATGCCTAAAATTCTCAGTTGGCCAATAATATTGCAAGGTGAATTCAGCCTTCTTTTATACTGAGGTACTATTTGGATATATTTTATTATTATTTATTAAATTACATAGCACTGCATGTTATGCATAGCAATTACTTAAGAATGTGCATCACGCTTTCACATACAGGGAGAATGGGATGAAATTAGTCTGAATCATAAACAAGGTCAGACTGGATGATCTAAAAGCTCCTTCTGGCCTTAAAATTTGAGGTCACACATTGATCTCAGAATAACGGGTACATGGGTATAGGAAATGATGGCCATTAAAATCCAAAAATTAGGCAGAATGACATGTAAATATTTGACTGTATTCTGAGTATGACCCTGTGCTGGAGTAGTGAAGAGAGCTAAACGCTTCTGAGGGATTCAGAAGGCACAAGCAAAGCAAGAGGCTGTGGTAAAAAGCAGTGAGTGTTTAGATGGATTTTAGGCCTTTGCAGTTGGACCTCAGTCTGTGCAGACTGTTAGAACTCATAGCAAAGGTTTCGGGTGCCAGTGCAAAACAGTTTCCAGCAGCAATCTGCCTCTTTACAACCAGAGATACTCCAAGACCCTTCTCTCTTGCTTTTTAATCCCTTAAATCAGTGGAACTTGGGATTCCTTCCTCTTAGACCATACCCTTTTGATTTGCATCTTCCTTGTGTTTCCAAGGCTTTCAGGGCTACAGAATTAGTTTCTTCTGGACTCTCTTCACACAGTACAAGCTCCATGGAACCCATAAGATTTGGGACCATGCTTTGCTTAGTGAAAAGCAATGCCAAGCACTATCACGATCTAGAAGCACCACAAAAGCTGGAAGCAGAGGTGACTCAGAGGGCGTGAGTGCTAGTGACATGCTCAACTAATCCAGGGAATAACCAGCTTTGAAGAAACCATACATAAAATACCTGGCAATCAAGTAAAACATTATCAGAGGGGGAGTAATCAGACTAACTTTTGCTGGAAGACAGTGAAAAGAGGACAAACTGGTGGAGATGAGGAGACCACACTGTTGACAGCATGACCAATTTTGACATAATCTGTGCATTTTGTTCTTCTTAGTCACAAAACAAATGAGAAACAAAAAAGCCAAACTAACACAAAGCAACTCAGCTAGACATATGAAGAAGAAATGTCAATGCAAACCTTCTTGCTACAGAGAAATGCACCATAAAAAATTAAGTCCCCAGGTGAGCTCATAGGTGCTGAGATATTATTATTTGCTAGGGCTGATAAAGGAGGGAGAGAAGGTAGAGGTATTACATTTTGCAGGTAATCAAGTATGTCAGCCAGGGAGGTAGAGGAGAACTGGCACACACTATGCACGAAGAATGATGCTGGCAAAGGCCTAACTGAGAGAAAGCCAGAGTGGCTCAATGTGCTGGATTTCTGTTGCTGCAAATAAATAAATCTTCAAATAAAGTCATTAGAGAACTTCAGGGAACTTTTCCATAAGATTTCCTGCTAGAATATTGAAGGATGCTTATGTTTCACTGAAGAAAGAAGAAATTAATGGCATTCATTATGCATAAGTAAAAAACAACCTTCACATTAGGAAATGTTTCGCTTACCTGTGCAATGGCTCTTGTTTTCATACTTCTGAGAAGTTGCCTTTCTCTGAAAAGGGAGGTGAGCGGAGTATCACATATCTTCCTGAGTAATGCAACCTTTTTCCAGCTGACCTCTTTACAAAGCTTGTGTGTATCAATTTGTCTCCATTTGCCTTGCCAACATCATCCTCGATATATGAGAAATATGGACTATGTTGATTAATCTTTTGGCAAGTCTCCTCAAATAGTGAATCAATAAATTAATAAAATGGAGAGGGAGAAAAAGAGAGGAAACTTGTCTTAAGCAAACACCTACCTCAGCGGCATTTAACAAAACCCTAAGATTTTTAGTACAGTAAGTGAATGATCCTGCACCTGAGTGTGACCTCTCCTGCATGTGTGGGTGGAGTAACACTGCTCTCCATTGACTACTGTCTACTCTCAGGATACAATCATGGCATCATAACCTGCAGTCTATGGACACTGAAGACATAACTGGCCATACAATAAATGCAACATCCAGTTCCCCACTACAGGTTCCTCCTCTGTGTCCTTTTTTTCCTTCTCCAACCTCACTTCTCTGCATCCAGATATCTTGTGGCATCATCTGTTTAACCGTGCAGTCCCCCCATACATAAGCTACTCACAAAGCAGGAACCGAAATGTGGTTTTCCAATGTTTATGATCTCATGATCTGGGAAGGGTGAGGGTGGCTTAGTCAGTTGCGACAACAGTCTGGAGCAAGGGCAGATGCTTTCACCAGAAAAGATGGGCACTACAGTGCCAGTGCCACACAGAAGAGATGGAGTACGAATACTGTTTTATCTATATCTCTCACTTTTCTCTAAGTTGTTGAGTCCTACTGGCAAAAATGTGTAGCCAGTCAGGACAAGGACTAGAAGGGTGATGAGATATTTGATCTCTCCTTCATTTCTGAAAAATGAAGTAGCTGGACAGCAGTGCATGCCAGGCTCACTTTGGATTCGTTAGTAAAGATGTTTTTGACATATAGCTTGTGATCATTAGCCACTATAAGCACATTAAAGGCATATCAGCATGGCATAACACTGTACCCTAAAGCAATACTCTAGGCATCTATTCACAGAGCTCTAGTATTAAATTTTACAGTTAAAATCTAGATTCAGGAGGGAGTTAGATTGTAGAGCAATAGGCTTGCAATCCCTGCAGCATTCACTACAGTATTTTAGAGTGCCAGCTTAAAAAGCACAAGATACAATGGGAAAGAAAGTGTTAGAAACACTCGATAAATTCATCTGGTTCTCGGAAAAGTATTACTTACACTGATTTTCTGTTCAGGAAAGTTTTAACCAAGGGCATACCTAAGACACTAACAAAGATAAAGTGACAGATGCTGGTTAAGCACTGATCAGGCATAACTGGAGTGCAGAAAATCTTTTCACACAAGGGCCCATTGCTTGCATGCTGTGTGAAGTGTGTTAACCTGGATCCAGAAACATAGTAAATAAATCACAGCTAGGGTAAGCATAAGGAACACTATTTGTGCACCCTCCCTCCTCAAGCCAGGACAGAATTATTTTTGCCATACTTGCCTGAATGTAAGGTATCAAGCCTGAGTCCTGCACAGACTTCCTAGTGTTCATGTTCTGATAGACACCACGACACTGAAAGTTTTCCTGGTGCAGTCTTTTCAATGTTTGTCTGCATCAAAGACTTTTAAAAATGGTACTAAGTGAAGTCTGTACCACTGAATCACTAAGAAAACATGCAAGTATGCTGTTCTTAACAAATCAGTGTTGCTAGAAGACTTTATCACACATTTATATGTCTGTATGTTGCAGTACAATCAAACCAGTAGACTGCAACAAGGCTTTTACCATTGGTCAGATTCTACTGTCTGTGCTGTATCCCCTTCCTCCAGAGGTCAAACCACACCACTCCTCCCCCATCTGACCACCTTCTCCCACACTCCTCAGGGCTATTTAACCACTTAGCAGGAATGAGCTACAGCTGCACATCATCCATGTCAATCAACCCACTGCCGCTGAGGCAAGGCCACAGATGCATGTTATCAATCCTAATCAACCCACTGCCTTCATTTCTCTACACCTGTAAGTTTCTGCTCTGAAGGAGGGGGAGTTGCAGGGTTAGAAAAGGGCAGGGAGGGCTGGTTGCTGGTGAGAAACTGTGTCATGGCTGACCTAAAATTCTAAAGATATTTAGACTTCCCTGTAGAGGGTTAACTTTGCAACATAAATTGCTCAATCCATCCATTAATGCAAGTTTTTGTTTACAGATGACACATCAATAGCTGAAACTCCTGCTCTACCCAGACCCAGAAATAGTGTCTGGCAGATCTGTAAGCACTGCAGTAAACATTCTCTGCTTGGGTGAGGCAAGGGAAGACATCGCACTTCAGTCAGAAATGTAGACCAGTTCTGTAAACTCAAACTCTCCTCTTAAGTTCCTGCTGGGGCTTCACAGAGTAGTTACTTTCTTTCATGCTAGATTTATTTGAATGACCTTATTATGGAAAATGGGATTTTATATCTCAATACCCATTACATTATTATTTTTTTATTTGTTACAATGAAAACATTTCATTAAAGCCCTTATTGAATAGCTAAGTGTGAATCTTGGGAGCGAATAAAAGGAATTTATTGAACCAGCCTGCACTGGAACTAAAAAAGCATGTAGAGCTGCAGAACTATAAAACACTCAGTGTGCTTGGTGCTTCATGGTAAAATGCTACAAGACATGGCTCAAGTTCACTTCTAAAATAAATAAAGGAAAGGCCAAGTTGTTCTACTTAAGGACAACACAATTTCAGGGCCAGTCTTTATCCCTTTCTTGGGGAAAAATACTACCTCCTAGATGGAGGGGAAGTGAAGTCAGTGCTACATCCCCTCTGTGACTTATTGCCATCCTCGCTCTGCCAGTTGTGCTTGCAAGGCTGAAAGGAGTGGGCTTTTTGACTCCTCGACCTGGTTTGTTCTTGAGGAGAGTCAGGGAGGCATCAGGAACAGTTTCCCCCCAAAAAAAGGTGATGGAGCCACCAGGGCTTGTGCTGTTTGTGCCTTAGAAACTCAAAGGATAATCTCCCTCTGCCCCCCAGTTAATTAGTTTATTAAAATCATTATGAAGCACTAACCTAAACCATAATTCTTTCATCTTTTTAAATTATTTAAAGCCAAAATGTAGATGTAGGAAATTCAAATGTACTTAAAGACCAAGGATTTTAATTTGGTGCCCTTATTCATGTATGCTGTGGTTGCATTTCAGCAGCTAAAGAGAAGGGAACAGATTCTGCTCCCTGTTACCTCATTGTAAATCCAGAGAAATCCCACTGATTTCAGTGGCATTTATTATTGAATTACCCTGGCTTAGCTGACAGCAGTGTGGCTGGCTGTAACTCCATAGATATATATACTGTTTATATCTTGAGTCTATTGTTGATTAAATATGCACACAAATGCAACAAGCCATCAGTCAAAGAAATCACATTTGCTCTGCTGCCAGGATATAAACTAAAATCATGAAAAGCAAATGCATTCCTCTGATATATTGAATGATACTATTTCAATAGAAAGCATTGCTCTACATTATTTTAATGTGATTAGTGCCTGTGAAAGGCACTGAATTAACAGATTGGAAATGGGTGTCCACTGTTTACCGATTAAAAAACAACAGAACTCAACAGCTGGTATCCTCTATCCTGTTCTACCAGTCTTCCTTGAGTCGGATCTGGAGGGTCTCCTCCGACAAATAGATTTCCTTTGCCGCTGCTGCTAATTCTGAGGAGCATACCAACAAGAAGCTTTTTTTACAATGGCTTTCCTGAGACATGAATGTTGGCCCATTACATTTTTCATGATCTGGCCTGCTGTAGAAGCATTCAGGTGCTTTCAGGTTTTTTCAGGTCTGAGCTTGGGATCAAGAATTGGAAGTCGCACCAAGAACTATTAAAGAAAGGTCCACTACTTAAATATCCAGTTACCACCTATGCATCAAAAGTCTGCATCTTACTGGCAGGAGTAACTCTCTTGGATGTTCATATGCTTTCAGGCTGTCCAAACAGAAAGACAATGCTGAAAATATTTTATAAGAGACTTATCACAGAGAATATACAAACAGATGTGGCTAGATAGATCCTGTCTGCTCTGCCCAATTCTTATTACTAGGTTCACAGGCTCCTGTTCATCTTTGGCATCTTGTAATATTTTGGTTTTAGAGATGTTGCTGTAAAGCTTAACTGAAAATATTCATAATAAAAAGTGAGACGAATAGTCAAATATCTTTCCAGCTCTGAGCATCCCAGTAATTCATATTTTTCTGAGCACAGTTGAATACATTGCATTTAGCCATACATTAATAATGACAATGATGTAGCACTTGGATGTAGCACTGATTTAATGTGTGTTTCTTGGTTATTCACAAATGTCTTGATTTTCCATCGTTTTGAGCACTCATACAAGGTACTTGGAATTCATACTCAGCTGAATCTTTAAGTTTGTAAAAATCTCGTCCTTTGTGGGGTTGGGTGCAAATGTCAGCATGTTCCTATATAAAATTTTGGTGAATAAAAAGAGCAAATATTTCACAGATATTCTCAGAAAGGTCTGTCCCTCATCTTTCTTTTTTGTACCTTGATTAGTACCTTGATTTTAGTAGTTAATTTTTCTGTTCTTAGTGATGTGTAATATTTATGAGGATCTGCACTGACTCATTAGAACTCTTTGGGGAATGAGCTATCACATGCCATTTTTAAAAATGATAAAATCCAGCCACACACTAAGTTTAATACCTTACTGGAAATGAATAAACACCACTACAGTCCTTCAGGGTCCTCAGAATGTTTTGCATAGAGTCAAAATATGTTGCCATTGACTGCACTAATAGAAATGCATTCATTTTTTTATGAAAGGAAAAGGAAAGGGAAAGGGAAAAGGAAAAGGAAAAGGAAAAGGAAAAGGAAAAGGAAAAGGAAAAGGAAAAGGGAAGGGAAAGGAAGGGAAGGGAAGGGAAGGGAAGGGAAGGGAAGGGAAGGGAAGGGAAAGGGAAAGGGAAAGGGAAAGAAAAGAAAAGAATAAAGAAAAAGCTGAGATTCACTTCCCTACCTATGCATTCCCTGGACTGCTGGCACACAAAGGTTAACAAAATCTGGAAATGAAACAGTAAATGATGTCAGCAGTTAGCACCTTATCGTTTTCTTTCATCTATTCAGTTAAAGTGCAGAGCAGATAACTTTAACTATCATCTTCAGCACAAAAAATGAGAGTTCAAGGCATTGTCAAGGAGCTGTTCAGCTTTGGCTCTTAATTAAAGTAAACATAGTTAAAAACATTTCCATTAAAAGAGAAAGCCTTAACCCCTCATAACATTCTGACCACATTCAAATGAGGGTGGAATGCATGCTACCTCATGGAGAGAGCTTGCAGTATAAAATTTTGCCAGTATAGCGGCTGCCAATAAAAAATATTATGATTTTCATTACACCATGCTCATTCATCATTGGAAAAATGCAAGGATGAGATCTTCCATACAACTTCAGACATATGCCCTTGAGAGCTAAAGAATGACTTTTCAATGCAATTCCAAATGTTAATATCCCCACAGGAATGCAGATCCAACAGAGGAACCTACTACGCTATATAGCCATCATATTCACCTCAGTGAGTGAACATCATGCATCAGTGTGGTTTTATACGGTGATTTGGTACTTTGGGGCTGTGCTGCATAATCAGTAGCATCGACAGTTCGTCCTTAGGCTCCTGTCCAACTGGATTTGACATGGGAAGAATCTCCTTGATTTTTTAAGACTTTTTCACTACATACACCACGAAACAAGCTGACACAGAACCTGAATATTTTCCTGATTTGTTTTTAAATGACTTATATTTCAAGTTATCACAAGGATTAAGTGAAATAATGGAAAAGAGAGAGTAGAAGGGACTCCATTGCCACAGAATAAGTAGAAGAGTGGGCAGCAATATGTTCTTCTTACACAGCTCTAGCATGCCACACCTAAATTACTTGGCTTGCTTCTGGCAAACTCCTTACCAGATAGGTACTGGCAATTTTGGAAGGATTATCGCTTCACGAGAGCAATTGTACTGGATTGAAAACCAGTAATAATTTATGGGATGAAAGGTTAGAAGAATTAGGGTTTCAAGATCTGGCTTCAATTTAGGAGGCATGGTAACATGCTATAGACTTTCTGAAAGGAGGTTATTTGAGGGAATGATACTTAGTACTTTTATATAAAAATACAATATAGAAAGGCAGAATCAAGAAAAAACAAATACCAGGAAAAAACAACCAACCATAACAAAACAACCACACCTTACCTGAGGCAGAATTCCCACCCCACACCCCACCCCTTGGAATAATCACCTACATGGAGAGGAAAAGACTCTGTCACATTATTCATTTAAAGGCAGCTAGAGTAGAGTGTTACTAGTATAGGCACTGTGAGGGGACAGAGCTGCTGTGCCCCTACAGAGGTATCTTAAAGTTCTGTGATGAATGTTCAGATAAGGACAAAGGTATAAAAGAATCTGGATGCTACTTATATTTACTTAGTTTGTCTTGCTTTCAGCAAGAAAGCAACAAAATTAGCCACCTGATGATACAGGGGGGGGAAAGGAACAAGAAAGGCACATAGCTGCTGTCTCTACTGGTGCTAGGCAAGTCAGGGACAGATTTGCTGGGTTGGTTCAGGGAACCCAGCTCTCCCAAGTAGGGATACGTCTCCTGGCCCCTTAGCAGCAGTAGGGAAGCCTTATGCTTCTGGACCAGTGTAATAGCTGCTTTCCAGTCCTTTGACCAGCTGCTCCAAATATAGCAAGCTCTTGCGCAGCTATGATGTCAAATAGGCAAAAAGTCAGCCTCTCATCTACTTAGCAACTCTGTCTTGCATGCATGATGGTGTATAAGTAGGAACAAGGGGTAGAACTCCCTGTTTCCATCGAGGCTCTATCCCAGCCTGCAGTGGTGCAGCTGTGCTGGATCACCCGCTTTCCAGCCATCACATTCCTCCACTATGTTAAGAGTCCGGGTCTGATGGCAGTCAGGGTGAAGTGCACAACAATTTGTGACAGAAACAGCAGTCTGCTTGGGATAAAGCTAAGCCCACAGCACCTATTTACTCTGTTACCTAATGGTCTGATCGTTTAAACAATTTTTATGCTTGGATTAATGGCAGACTGACAATCACACTGAATCCATGGGATTGTCTACCGCTAACTACCAGCATAAGTGTTTGCAGGAGTGGGTCCTAAATCCCTTTGTGATGGTCAATATCTTTCAACCTGAATGACACTAAGCTAACACGCATTCAAAGACAGATTGCAGTCTGATGTTTTTCTGAATCAGGTGACTAACATGGTTTGGGGCTGATTCCTACTGACTTCAAACCTTCATGTATCCTCTGTGCCCATTCTCTGATTTTCGTGTCACTAGAAGGCAGGTCTAATAAATAGAACAGAAGTTTGGATTTCATGATTTCCTGCATTTTAATTTCACATTTCAGAATAGCTTTCTCTGTAATCTGATTTATTCATCATAGAACCGGACAGGGTGTGAGAAATCATTTTGGTTTTAGCAATAACTGGGACCCCAAACACAGACCAAAATGTTATTATGTCAGGTGTGTATAATTCAGAGGAAGATGACAGCTCTTAACTTTAAAAACAGGAAAGGTATGTAGGGAATGATTGAGGGGATGTGGTAATGCTAAGAGACTGCTGTAGATCTTTAGTAGGCCTTAGGATGCTGTATAACTTCAGCTTTTATGCCAAGGCCAAAAAGAAATGAAAGGAAAGATGGATTAAAGGAAATGGTCATAGACAAGAGACTGTAGAAAGAATTAACTTTTCACCTCCACAACTAGAACTGACCACACACCAAGAGCAGACTGGTTTAGGTAACCACAGGATATAAAACTCAGATTAAGGGTTAGACCTAGTCTGCCCAAAGGCAAGATGACAAATTAAGTACATGCACTTGCCATAATTAGAAAACAATAAGAAGGCTTTGCTTCAGCCTAACCCTGTTCTTGCTTTGAACCTCTGTTCACATTGAGGTTCCCACCTGCAGAGGTGAGACACCTGTGCTTCCTTCAAATGCAGCAAATGAGGCCCAGGCAAAATTTAGCTCTAAAATACCGCAGCAAAATAATCTTTCCTAGCAGCTTAAAAAATGCTGCTAAGTATAAATGTCACTAGTATTTTTTTAAAATGTATTTATGTTTATAAAATTAAATTTTATGTAAATTTGTTAATTAAATGCTTGTACTATACTCTTTTAAATTAATTCACTGTATTCTTTGATTAATAGCTTCAGTATTTTAAGATAAATTATTCTAAATACTTCAGCTTTTAGTTTAATGATCTTTTGAAACCTTTTGGTTCCTAGATCATGCTGGGGCATTCATCTCTCTCTCAAAGCAGGGTAAGTTGCACCCGTGTCATTCTTGGGAGTTGTTTGTCTAACTCACTTGAGAACTCTTACTGCTCTTCAGCAAACTTCCGTGATCATCAAAAGTTACTTTCTCCACCTCAGTTTTATCACAGTTTATGTTTCATCTGTTCACACTCACACGCATTAAACTCTTCTCAATTTAGGACAATTTCCAAAGTTCACTAAGGTCAATGGAATCACTTGCTCTTATTTTAATAGAATCAGGCTCTCAGAGATGAAAAACTTATTTTATGCATTTTCGCTGATCACTGCAAGGTCATTCCATTTAAAAAAGAAACTTTCCTAAGCAAACATCACAATCTGTGGATGGGCAATGATGTTTACCTTAAAATGGATTTGTGAACAGAACAAAACCTTTTTTTTTTTCTCCACAGGTAGAACCTGGTCATAATACAATGCAGAATATGGTTGAAGTTGTAACCAGAAATGAAGAAAATTAACTTGCTTTAAAAACAAAGGGAGCCGTACAGATGATAGGATTTTCATATGTATTAAAAACTTCATGTAAGTATAAACCAGAACTGAATGTGTTTTAACATATTGCTCACTGAACGAGTTTTGTCTCTGTGAATTGTTTGGGATTAGGCTGTGATTTTCTCAAACGAATTTGCTCTTACTGCTTTACTGACAATGCATTCTGAAGAAGTCTTGATCTGCAGTTCCTATTTGAGCTGTGTTTGCTGAAAATATAATTACATATTACATTTCTTTTGTCTGATTGGGGGAGTGGTGTTAACTGTTAGACACAGGTTTCCAGTGTCAGTAATATGGTTAGGATTTTAAATTCAGCTGGGGGCAGGTTGCTGTATGATCCAAATCACACTGAAAAGCCATCTACTACAGCAGCACTGGCGTGTAATCATGTTGCTCAGTGGTAACCCAGAAGTTGCAACCTTGGTCATAAAGATGTTCCGTGGGCTGAAAGTAGTGAAAGAACAAGGAAAGCTCTGCAATCCCTAGTTATTGACTTATGTTCTGGACTAATTACTATATTTTATTTTTACAGTTTGGTTTTTTTGGTTTTGTTTTGGGGTTTTTTTGTGGTTTGGGGTTTTTTTTGTGTTTTTTTGTTTTGTTTTTTAATAAGGAGGATTATAGGCACAATCTAAACTCTGCGTCTAGGGAAATGGATTTTTAGATCCATGTTAATAATTGCCATTATTTTCCTTATTAGTTATTAAACATTACATTAATAATGCTATTATCAAGGGATCAGAATCCAAGTTGTGAGGCTTAGAATTTAAAGATATTTATCTTATTTTATTATTTATGTTCCATGGTATTTTAATAAGGTTTCCCCTTCACCTTCCTTTACATAATTGCTATATATTTATAACATTAATTCAAAATTAATGGACATCTATTTATGGGAATTAATTTTGTTTCTATAATAAAGCTGCTAATGAAACATATTGGTAGGTTTGTACTGTGGAACCAATTATTTCCTACCATATCTGTAAGTAACATTACAGACCAGCTTGCAGTTATGTTCCTGAACATAATTGTTACTAGATTCTGTGCATGTTTCCTCAAAAACATTAGCAGCCTTCAGTCTAGGTGGTTCACCCACAGACTTTAAAGGAACCATTAGGATGTCCTTTGGATATTTAAGAGTTCAGACTGAAGACTGTGTATTGAAACCGTTCACAGAACTTCCAAAAAATACAGAAATACAAGATCTTTCAGGGATGGAAGATACAGGGGAAAAAATATATTTTAAAAAGTGGTTTGATAAATCAAGTTCAGTTGACTAATATTAACCATCCCCACTTGTTTCTCTATCAACTCACCTCTCAAATAGTGTTGTGGCACTGAACAGCGAAAAGTACTTTTTAGGAAGTCTGACATGAACAAAAGACAACATGACAGAAAGATAAAATAGCAAATTATTGTTCATAGAAGCATGCATTATGGTGTTCTATTTGGATCACCATCATTATGTGATTCATAACATTTCATTCTGTAATTCTTAAACCAGAGGAAATTTTTCTTCCTTGCTAAGCAAGCAACACAATGTGCAATTACCTCTAGCTCAATTGAAGTACCAACTTGAGCAAGTTGTCTATCTGCTAGAGGGAGTCTACATGGAATTTTCTTTGATAGACATCGTACAGATTTCAGTGGTATACCTTCTCAAGTGACGTGAACCTGAGCTACATCTGGTCTGTGGTACCCTCAAAGTGACAGAGACTTGTAACAATATAGTGCCTGGTTTATGATGCTCTCAGAAGTCCAGGTTTTGGGTCTTGCAGCGGAGTGGATCATCTCCCTCTCTCTCTTGGGATGACATTCAGCTAATGTCTCAAACAACAGTGATCAAATCAGAAAATATCCTTTGACAGATGTGCCATGTGGGACAAGTCTGGTGTGGATAGTGAGTGAGGTAGAATGAATTCTTTCCTGGTAATAGTCTTATGCCTGTCCATGTGCATTTTAATGAACCCTATTTTAGCAAACATAAATACCATTGTTCATAAAATTATCATCTTGGTCATAAAATTACCTTCCCCTTTTTAAAATTCAGTTGAAGTATTTGACTCAGTGACCCTCCATGACAGAAATCCCACAGGCTGATTACATGCTGTGTGAAGTATTATTCTCTCTCTTTTGTTTTACATTTACCTGTCATTAACTTCAAGTGACCCTCCTGTTGTTCTGGTGTTCTAAGGCACAGTTAAAAAGATGGACTGGCTAGTTTTTAACTCGACCCTTTATCATCTTAAATGCTTTAATTAAATCCCTTCTAGTGTTTCTTTTTCACCACTAAATCACCCCAGCCTTTGCAACCTTCGTATGCAAATCTTGCTATATCCCTAACTCTTTATCTTCTGGACTTCCACAATTTTAAAATTCTTTTACTGTTTATATCCTGAATTCTGTATTTCATGGCAAGGCTCATCTTGTCCACTACTCCAGAAGCAAATATTTTTTATTTGTAACATGGAATATGAATCACTTGATGTATAATCTGAAACTGATTTTACATTCCTTGACACTGATCACCTCTGGTGTGATAGGATTGTTCCTCAAATCAGGCACGGTCATACAGAATAAGAGGGTATACAAGGAACCAGACATAGCTTGCTTTCCTCTTCTCAGGATCTGTGTGGTCATGTCTTCTAGAAAACTGAACAGGAGGTGGCTTGCTCTGCTGTGCATGGAGGAGTATGGTGTCATGTACGGTGTCTGAGAATTGTCCACTTTCTCTTCCACCCAACATTTGCTACATGGGTGCAGTTAAGGGAATATTACCCCCAGATTTGTTTTCCTTAATCTTCCTGAAATGCTGAGAGGGATTATTCTCTCTAAGTCTCTGACTCACACATTTTGCCTTTCAAACCACACAGAACTCTGCCTGACTCATTGACTGGACTCTGTGACAGAAGCAGAAACTCATTATGTTCATTAATTTTCAGGTTTAGAATCTGTGCCCTTGACTAGAAACTGCATGAATTTTAAGACCAAGACCATATTTTTGAAGGCATTAAAGCACTTCAGAAGGCATATAAACAAGTATTGAGAGTCAGTTTCAAATTCAAAAAGCCCCTCCCCAAATGCACAGCTATTATTCACAATTCCTGTTGATATGTAACTTCATGATAACACAGTTCTGTGGCAGTAACATATTTTTAAGTGTGTAATAAACATTGAAAACATGCCAAAGTGATGCCTACCACCGGATTTAAAAGCAATTGTTTATGTTACTCTGCTTGCTTTTGGATTTTTTGCTTCAAGCTTTGCTTTATGTCTACAATAAGTCCTCCAGAGCTTAGAGAGCAACACGGCTGTGATCTTTCTTGCAGAGAGCTAACGTGCTTAACTGCACGCCTGTAGCATGTGGAAAGCTCTTACCCATCAGACAGTGCATTGCTACCCAAGTGGTGAAGGCCCTCCAATCCCTTGGCATCCAAAACAAGCACAGCATAGATATTCGCCCAGTGTGGCAACAAAGCTTTTGCATCCTGGTAGTTAAAATCAGGAGCACTTTCCATGCATCAACAGCGTATTGTAGGAAACAGTGGGATATTTTCTCTCTTACTCTTCAAACACACCAAATGTAAACTGTCTGAACCACAACAGTTGTCTTTGTGCGTATGAAACCAGCAGAGCAAAGAAAGACCCTATGAAATTGCTGTGGTTAGTGGCTTGGTGGGGGGTGGGGGGTGGGGGGTCTGGTGAGGCAAGAAACTCACTTTTAATCAATGTGATAATCGATGACATACGGCATCATACTCTTGCCTGACTCCAGTTTTTCCCTGCACACTGCAGGCCTCAGTGGCTTCCCCATTTTTTTCCCCTCCCTGCCCTTAGCAGGCCAACTAGAAATCTGTCAATTGGTTTTTTAATACACATATATTTGAAACCAGACATACGTCTTCAAAGGAGCCTGCAGTTTAACAGGGGAAGGATTGCTTAACAGATGCAGTTTGTTGAGGAGGTTGTGACAAAATGCACATGCCTTTGCTGTGTTTTTCCATACTGGTTGGACTCCATGCATGGCCCCATGATGCCACCAGCCAACGGTAGCAAAAAGCTGAGTCAGGCAATCATATGCTATGCTTTATACTTGTATTTTCATGAACTGCAATGCAAGCAGTGTGAATGAAAATCATGTGTGTTCTTCTGATCCTGTGCTCCTTTTTCATCTATTAACTTTGGATTCATAAAGCAAAGGCTGTGCTGTAGATCCTTTGACTGGGATTTGTGTTTGCTTCTAAGAAGAGCTTTTACATCTTGTATTTTGTCTTTTACTGGCGGCACAGGCAACGCAAGGTGTTTGCTCACAAGGCTATCTTGAAAACTTGCATTTTACGCAGAAAGTCCTGCAGATATGTGACTTTGGGGTTTTTGGGAATGAGAGCTGAAAGCCACTGTTTACAGCTCTTTTCCTCCTTCACACTTGACTATCTGGATTTAGAATTTCCTTGCACTCACCCAACATAATTTTGGGGAAACTTCTCTGTAAATGAAAGGCACAGTCTGTGAAGTTACAGGGAACCTTAAATTTTTACTTTGAAGTCCAGATTTTCAAAACCAAGGAAAAAAAGTTCCCTTATATTCTTTATTTTTGTTGAAATACCATCTTTTTTTCCCTGATATTTTTGTTACTATTTTTGTCACCATTCTACAGCTAAGAAACTTGAGACACATGAATTCAGTCAAAAATTGTTTAAGGTAACTGAGCTATACAGAAACTTAGGTAGATACTGGAAACAGAAGATTTATATTATTTGGGTATCTGCTAAGCTATAGATTTTCTTGAGTAGTAATGAAGTATTAGGCAGGGTGACAGAGAACAAGCCATGATGCACAACTCTTGGGACTGGAGTTTAATCTGAGTTCTTCACACCAGCTTGGTAAATTATTTATTCCATGTTCTTCCCTCTCTGTAATCCTGTTTCTCCATCTGTGAAGGGAGTAATGACCCCAACTTCCATTGTGTTGATACTGATGCACATTGTATATATTTCTAACCGACTTCCTAAAGGCACTGCTCAATGACTTGATGAGATGGACTCTCCAAGGGATTACTCCTGGAAGCTGTGCTGACAGATGTTTAAAATCCAAGTGGATAGGGAAGGATTTTCCTTTATTTTGGGAGAAATTTTCTTGGTTTTCCACCAGGAAGGGAGAGAAGATGAAGCAGAAAGTCTCTTCTGAGTATGTATCATCAGAATGTAAGGAGACAAAATCAAGGCTGAGATAGCACTGGAAGGAGTATTGCAGTGCCACGATCTATGGTTCTGTCTACGATTTCTTCCATGTCTATGGTCAGCTCAGACCTTAATTTATGATAATAAGACATTAATATAGTTTACAGACAATCCAAAAAGCTCCCATGTATTGCAGCAGCACAGAATATTATCTGAACTCTGCGGGGATACTACTAGGTATTCTTTTCAGTTTTTCACTTGTTCTTTTTCATCAGCAATGCCATCTATTTTTTACCTGTAGTGTGTTTTGTATTTAAGTATAGCCTTCCTTCCGCAATCTGCTAACAGCAACTGGCTTCCTCAGGTTGGTTGTATTTGCATTTGTTTGGTTCCTACAGCTTCCCCAAGCAAATACTAGGACTGTTTCCAGACCAACTATGTAAATGTATTCCCCTGTGTATGTGACAGTTTCTTTTATCTGTAGAACACCCATCGATGTAAGACTGCTCAGGCTACCCCTGGGCTACCCTTCGTGAGCCTCTTTCCTTCCTCTGCTTTCTACTTACTGCAGAGATTTTGCCTGGACAAGCATTCAGAAGTTTACTAGCTGAAGCTAAGTCTCCTTTGGAGCTGAGGTCTATGTGTAGGTAAATTGAGATGCTTAATTCAATAATACAACTACTTTGCAGAGTCATATGTAGACCACAGAAGGTTATATAATACTGAAATTTAATCAAATGTTGTTAACATGCTTAAACTAAAACCCTAACACATACTTCTATACACTTCTCATGTGTTCATAAAATATGTCAACAGTTTCTGCAAGTCATCAGCCTTTAAGTAATTCAAGCCCTGGATAGTTTTCTTACCAATGTTCCCTAGGAATTGGGCCATCTAAGACAGAGGTGTTAAAGAGCAGAAACCAGATGACAAAATCAATAGACTGTATTCATGAAAGTAGGCAATTACAGAAACGTATAAGGTTACTATGTCCAGAAAAGAGCTGAGCTGCCTTCTAGTCAGATAGCATGAGCACGAGTGAGACTCTAACAAATAGTTCTTATTTTGACGGTCTCAAAATGATTGAACTTTTTCTCATAAACATGGGACTGCTTTTACCTTTATTCAAAACAATGTCTTATGTGAAAATGAAAACAGACACAAACATGTTCAAATAAAGATTATCTTAGTCTTCACATCATTTTTGTGCCCTTCAAAACAGGAGATTTATTTACTATTGTCCATGTAATGCAATATTTAGAGAGGTAACACTGTCGTCATTCTAGTGTCTTGCCTCTACAAAGCCCATAGAAACTGATCTCATGTATTCGTGCTGCTGAAACTAGAGGTCTGGTATTTGACAGTGAGTTGCTGAACTCATTCAACTTTTCTTTGTTCCTTTCTTTTGTTTCAACTTAAACCTTCCAAGGTATGTGCAATGGTCACCAGTTGTAATGTTTGTGTGTTTCCATGTGTTTGTGCATCTATATAGCACACATATACTTTTCATCTTTAATAATAAAAAGTATAAACCAATAAATCATGTATCATTACTACAAATAATCTCCACTAGAAAGTGGTTCATAAGTTATGAAAGGTAGAACCTCAAATGAGTCAGGAAGGTAATTTGCCTTTATTTATTACCACTTTGCCCAACAGGCTTCTGATATATTGAATTCTTTAGGGTTTTTATTAAATAACCTCCGGTGAAGAGCTTCAGGTCTCTGGCATCCTTCTCAAGACACATCATGTCGATGGTTAATTGAATTTCAGTATGTTATGGAGTGCATGAAGTTTGCATGGAAGTTTTTTGTGTTCAGGCAAGAAGCCTGACTTTGTGGCTGGCTAGCAGGGACAGAAACGTTGTGTCTTGGACTTTACACTAGTGTAAATAAAGGTGGCTCTTTTGAAAGCAACAGTATTGTATTGAAGAAACATAGGTACAAGTAAGGAAATTGTATTTATTTTGCTGTTTTTTCTCAACAAAGACACTTTTGCCTGCCCAGCTCTGTGCGATACACAAGCAATAATATAAAACAGTAAATGTGACTGACTCTTTGAAAAAAAAAAAATCAGGTAAACCTCTGGCCCGTAGTCAGGTATATGAATCTTGCTGTACACAAGCATGGGGACCGAGATTGTTATTGTAACAAGATGTAAATATGGAGATTAGGCAAGGCCTCACAGAGTCAGGACATTGTGCTGGAATTACGCAAGTTAGATTAGATTACATGATTTCAGATTTTTTATATGAAATACTCCCACATACATAAAAAAGTATGTGACAGATATTAAAATATATATATATATATATATATATATATATATATATATATATAAATATTACCTGCCTGCTATATTGATTGCCTCATGTGATGCTCAGAGGACACACAAACTTATTAATAGCAATTTCTAAACAGGTATGAAAAAGTTTGCTGATGTGTTTTTGGAATAAGTAATACAAAAATATTATGACACTGCTCTTCAAATTAACAGGGAAATTCTGTAGTAAATGAATAGATATTAATTCCCACGGTAAGTGCATTTCTGCAGAAACTATTGTACTACTACAGTGGCATACAGTGGGTGGTGTAGGTTAGTGCTGGTCCAGCAATGCTAGCTACTCCTTAGGTGGTGTTACCATAAAGTAATTTTGACAATTTTCTTAATAACGTTTTTCTTTGAAAACAATGTGTGGGGTGTTTTTTTTCCGTAAATTGTATTGTCTTTAGGAAGATAACATTCTCTTCATCCATTGAAGATATACAATTACACTGCTTGAACTTTTCTCCAAATCCCACTCTATACCAAAAAGCAAATTTTATTATTTAAGTTCAGTATTAATCATACTTCACCATATATGCTGCTCTAGTTTTAATTTATTTCAGTGTGTGCCTATTCACAAAATGTAGCTTAACCTTATGACATTCTCACCTATATTAATGACCCATCAATTTTAAACCAAGTTCACAATCTGTTCAGGCTCACAGGAATCTTTCCCTTTGACCTGAAAGGATTTCAGATCACACTAAATCCCTGACATAACTTTTAACATTTCCCTCACTATTCTTCTGTTAGCAGACAAGCAGCTTCCAAGCAATATCTTTGAGAAGATTGTGATCGGTCATTTAAAAGCACTCTTCATCTTGCATTCAGGGTCAGCTATATCATGGCTCAGAAAGACAACAGTTGCTTTTTTTCTATGGCTATTTGACACACCATTGCCTTATTTAGACAAATGTGAAACCTCTGATATCCTATATTCTTGACTGAAACCCAAAGGACTGACATGAAAAGGAATCAGTTATGATTTTAAAAATAAAAAATAATCTAGAACTTTCAAAACAGCTCAAATTAGGAAATTGCTTGTCTGCCAGGTGTTTTCTTTGCAGGAAAGGTTTGGTACATACATTTGGTGAGTAATTCAGAAGACATTTGGATAGACTTCACAACCTTCTGTAACTTTTCCAGACCTGTTTGAACTTCTGATGAGAGGTGCCTAGACTGCAGGTTTTAGATCTATCCACTCAGCATTATCTTTTTATTTTTTTTTTCTCTAGATTATGGCATGATGCCACATCTGTTCCAAAGGTCAGTGCTAAAATCAAGCCTTGGAGAGAAATTCTGCATACATGAATCTAAGACTATTCTCTTGTTATTATAGGTGGCTGGGGCACAGAGCATATAGATGTCTTACCAAGCAGGATACAACTTTTAGCGGTGTGAAGGGTTTGGGGTCATTTTTGATCTTTGTTTTCATTTCACCTGGTTGCTTGTATTCTCATTGCCTTGGTAACAAAGCTGAGTTGAAGCTGTGTTTTTTTATTTTTACATTTCAATATCAGCAGGCTTGCTGCTTCATTACATGAGCATTCCCAACATGACTTGGTACTCACATGCTCAAAGAGTATTTGTCTCTCTTCTTCCTAACGTCTCCCTTAATTTTATTACTTCTCTCTTAAATCTCAGGAAGGCCGATTAGATCAAGCACAGTGCAGGACTAACATGCTATAGAGCTGCTGGGTTGAGAATGACCCATGTCCAGCAGTTCTGTATGTGGATAAATGCAAATAAATGTTGAGAGCTTCTGCATGTAGTTCTGGTAGCCTGGCCTACTAGAAGTGCCACACAAGGAAATTGGGATTTGGAATGGAATTTTTGCCTTTTGGGGAGAAAAGGCACATACTTGGTAGCCCATGGGATGATTTGTAGCAAAGTGAGTATGAACTGTAGGGCTTTGCCTGTTATAATGAAAAGACATAGTGCTTTGAAGTCATTATTAAAACAGTAAACATCTTAGTCTGAATTTAGTCTTGGAAATTGTAAACGAAATTCTTTCAAGTGAAGGGTAAAAATAAAGTGTGGCTGTATCCTGATATGGAAATTATCAGCATTATGTACTTCATCATCTAGAGTGAGATATCTGGAGTTCTGTCTTTATGGTATGACTTCTCCCAATAATACAATGGCTTGCATTTTTTGCTTGTCCTCTCTCACTCAAAAACAATGATTAAAGTGTAAAACCAAACAAAAGGTGTTTTCATGTTGCTTCCCTTTTCCAGATTTACCTCAGAAAAATGTTCTGTCCTTACATGGTGGGTTTTTTCTCTAGCTGGCATTCAGTTTTGAAGTTATGTGAGTTAAATACTGACATTACTATTTTCAAGTGAAGTCCAGAGATCACCCAAGCTGCAGCCTTGCTTGGATGCACCAACACCATCCATGACCCAGACTTCCTGGACTGCTACCCTCAGGCCTGAAAAGCAGCCCAGCAGCATTGGTTATAGTTGTGGTCAGCTAAACTGGGGTATGGCCATGCTCTGGTTTTTCATAGAAGCAGGTGACTGTAAACCACCCTGTTCATACTGATGAAATGCCTCAAGCTCATCACTTCACCTTCTCAGCTCAGCTTCCATCCTTCCCTCCAAAATGGCCCAGCTGTACATAAAGACACACGCTTTTCAGGTTGTGTTTCTGCTACAACACAGCTATGCTAACCAATAAAGCAAAATCTTTGAATCCAGCAGAAAGACAGGGAAATGGCATAAATTATTTTACCATTTCATAAGAATGACTCAAACACATGCATTTTCAATTCACTTGGCCCAGGGTACGTCCCATTTAAATCAGAGATTTACCATTGGGTTCAATGGAAAAAGAGGAAGGCTCTGCTATTTAAAGCTATCATCCTATTACGATAAATACGAAACACAACCAAAACTTTTACACTGTGATTGTCTCACTATGTTTGAACATGGCCTCATCATGGCATTGTTTTAACAGAGTGAAGGTCAGGTTTGCATTTATAAAGATGTTTCAGGTGATTTTTATTTTCAGATGAAAGAGAACAGTATGGAGAATATGAATTAAAAATACAAGAAAAATATAGTCCTAAACTTGGTGTCTTTTAGATTTGTTTCTGGTCATTAGACTACCTCAGTAGTATCAACTAAGAGTGACAGTAATAATAATAAGGTTTAGAAAGTATATCTGTGTTGTAGAGATTAGAAACCCCAAGAAGCTATCCAATAATTTCTAAAAGCATTTGTGGGTTTGGAATATGTGAGGAGAAGCTGTGCCAAGATACTTATATCTGAAATTTCCCCCATTATACACTGGGGTTTTAGAATAGTCTTCATACTTGAGCTTATAAAGCACTCAGGAGCCTTTCCTAAGAGCAGGTGCTTTAAGATGATGGTTTTGTTTAGCATGTTAAATTATTTTTAAGACAAGATCAGATATGATTTTTTCCCCATTGAAATCCAAAATCTACATAATTCAGTCAATAGACACCAATGAACTGTCTTTTACTAATCTTGGATGATTTTGCAATTTGTCTTAATCTTTCAAGCAAAATCCTGTCTCAGTCAATCCTTCTCCAACATTTGCTCCCACTAGATACTGCAAGTGAACCTCTGACTTGGGAATTCTGCTTTTAGGGTAGTTTTGAAATACTAATTAAAAAAAAGTACCCGTTAGAATGCATAAACAGTTCTTGGAGCACCACACAACTTTTCTTCCACAGAGAAGTGCCTAGAGTACTGGGCTATAGCTGGGCTCCTGTAGAGGAATTATAGAGGACTGTATGGAAAAAATATTTGCAAAAAGGTTGTGATGATTGTTAAAAACATAAGGTATGAAATGTTAAAAAGAAAAAGAAAAAAGGGGGAAGTGTAGAGGAATGAAGCTGGGTTAATTATCATTGATGATATACAGCTGTGGGCTGGCTTCAGGGGCGGTGGGTTGGCCGATGTAGATAAGGTGCAGCTGTGGCTGGTTCTGTTCAGTGGTGGGGCAGCCAATGGAGAGAGAGCAGCTGAGGAAAAAGGTGAGAGAGGAAGAAGCAAGAGAAGAGTGAGTGGGCCATGGATGAGGAGAGACAAGGAGAAGGCAGCAGAGGGACTGGCATGAAGAGTGTGTGGGTATGAGATGGTAAAAGATCTTGTTGCAGCTTGATAGTTCACAGAGTGCTGCGACAGGTTCCTCCCTCCAGGGAATTTAAATGTGGGTCTGTGGATCCCAAAGGAAGCTGAGCATGAGGAGGCAGAGGGTTACTCCGCCATGCTTGGATGGACACAGGCCTGAGCAGCAGGGCAGAGCTCTCCCGACTTGGGCAGTGTGATTTAAGCATATGCTTCTGTGTTTAGACTGCTGTGGGCCTACATTTTGATGGGAGCAACTCTGATCTATACCTTTGTTCAGGGCTGCGGGAAGCAGAAATGTATGTAGAGGAATGTTACTTCTGCAAATCTTGACCAAATTAGTTAATTCACAGGGATGTAAGAAAGTTGAAATGCAGGCAGCTTCAGTCAAATAAACTGAACTGTACTTATGGAAAAGAAATAGAGCAGATCTAAGATCAATGGCCTGGAGTTGACATAATATTTTGAGGAATAATCAGAAGTCAGGCCTCGGAGAAGGTGAGATGAGAACCTACATTTTCCACTGAAGCTAGCATGGAGTTGGAGGTGTTTGAGAGCTGCTGGGACCAGACTCATTGTTTATGTTACTTTTCTCATGCTTCTCATTTAAAGGCAGATCTGGAATAAATTAAGGCTTAAAGAATTTTGAAAAAAATAATGGATTGGCAAGCTGGTAGTGCATTAAAAGTGGGGGTCTGCAATGAGACAAAGAGCTGCAGTCTGGCACTACAGGGAGATGGAGGATGTGAAGAAGTCGTCCAGTAAAAAGAATCAACTCCAATATGTACATTTTCAACAGAGAATGTGTGTTCTAATGAATAGAAGGATATCTATGGGGACTTCTCTGATCTGTGGTTCATTACTCATATTCCCTCCTCAGATTTCACCCATATTGACAATAAATTTAGTAAGAAGACCAAAGAATCTTGTATTTGTTAAAGTTTCATGCCATCATCAACATATTCTGCTCTAAGACTTAAGTTACTTCTCCCCACTGCAAATAATAGTTTCCATACTTTCAATACCTCAAGGGGGTTTGAAAATGACTAATTGATGGTTTTTCCCTGCTTTAAATCATTACTGTATTTCGGACTTAGAAATGTGTGGCTAAGTCAGCTAGTCATCAAGTGAGGAATTAGTCTCCCTAGTGCCAACAGTAAATTCTCCAGTTCACTCACCAACCAGTTGAACAAGCTCCTCAATATTTAACCACGTCAATTGTAAACAGGCAGATTCTTTGCCTGTGTTGTTTTCTCTGGAGAACCTAAATCTTCCTTGTCAAAATATGTGTGTTACAATGGACATTCAGCTGCTTCCCTTCTAATGATGAACTTTTTCACATTGTATAAGACAACACCTGCTGTTGTCATGCATCCGTTAAAACCCCATCCGTACAGCCATGTATAGAATACAGTGGCTGGCTGGGAGCTGCAAACTTCCAAGGAACTTGTTTGTGGTGATGGGGTGGTTTTTTTCCTCTCTTGAGTGTTGGGTGCATAATATTTTCAGGTAACTGACTACTGTGTGATATTTAATCATCTCCACTGCCTCCCAGTAATCACTTTTATTGCATTATGCTAGTCAGCATATTCTGTGCACTTTAATATACATGAGGTTGAGGGAGGAATATTTTTCACTGAAGGCTTTATGGAAAATTTTGCATTTATTGATTTCTGTTAAAAAACCCCACTGTTATTCTTAGAAAATCGATGAAAATGATTGCTGTGGCCATATTTGTTCAAACAAACAAATAATACAGTATAATGACAGAGCTATCTCTCATTTCCACATTTTACCTGGAGAAGGAAAACATTTGATCTGGAAAGCCTGTGTACTACATCAGTCCACAGGAATATCTTTTATTCATGTGTATTATAAAAAAAAATATGCAAAGAGTTTGTATAAGTTGGATAGGGAAGAAAAAAAAAAGTTTGACAAAAATAAAACGAACTCATCCAAACAAGCATTGCAGATCTGGGACTTACGGGGCCAAACTGTCAGAGGCAGTCTTGCTATCCTTTGGAAATATGCTGGAAATTTTATATGTGTAATTTTTCACAAGAAAATTTTTGCATTCCAAACAAAGCTTATCATGGGAAAAATATGCTGTGCATATAGCACAGGCCTCACACAGCTGATGATTGCAAATCATCCATTCCTAGTGTTTATCTATTAAAAATTATGGAAAAAAAGGAATAAAAGTAACTTATGAATTCAAATCAGGTAGTTCCTCTAGCTTCCTATAACACTGTGCATGCTTTTTCCAAGCTTTGTGAACACAAGAATTGCTCATTCAAAACTATGTTTGCAGAATGAAAATCACAATCAAAATGTAATTGTTGATGTAAAAACAAGAATCTGCTGCATTGCAACACATTTTTTATCTGAGAATGTACATGTCTCACGATACATTGCATCAGAGCGCAACTAGCTCAACATGTCAATGTTACATGGCCACCAATTAAGAAGGATTCTTGGCATGAACGATGTTCTGCCTGAGGCCAGGTCACTGTCTGATGTAAAAGATTGGAGCTTCGGGGCACTGGTGGTTCTGATCCTCTGTTCTGTACAAACTGAATGAGCTGATCATTACAGAAACCTTGTGAGCCAAGGCACTGTTATCATCTCCATTTTACATATGGGGATTGAGGTACAGTCAAAAGATGTCTTTGAATGTTCGCAATGAAAAATCTAGAGTCTGATTATTTTTTTTTCAGAAGGCTTAGAATTTTGCACAACTTTACACATTCCCAGCACAGTTCTCTTTGACTTTAACTTGGCGTACCTGCAGTTACACTGAAATCAACAATTCAGAACTACTGGCAAGCCCATTTGGGGTGTCAACAGAGTGTTATAACAGCAGCACACCCCTGATCATAAATCACAGGTGAAAGAATAAGCTTGCTTTCTCCTTGGGGGAAAGAAAAAAGTATTCTATTTTTAAACAATAGAATGATTTTGATGCATCTTTTAACTAACCAAAAGTAGCATCTTGACAATTTTAATGGACTAATTATACACCGATGGTCATCTAGAAATGTGCTCATTTTCAGGTCTTTATGTCCTGACAACTCTAAGAGTTATCAGCTGGAAAATTGGCATGCAAACACAGAATTTCAATCACTAAAACCCTGCAGGACTGGATTTGACTATCCTGAGGTTCTGCCTGCAATGTCAAGGGAGATAAAAGGTTTTTGATTCTCTAGGTGTAGGATCCAGTCAGTGTCCTGATTAGTTCTGCAAAAGCAAAAACCTTTCCAATGTATTAAAATGCACAATCAGAGCCCTGAGAATCTCAGAGATTAACAGTAGTTCACAAGGGTTCACACTGACCTTTGTTTCAGTCTCAATTTGCATAAGTTTGCAACGTCTGCATTTTGCTCTGCATTTCTGGTCGGAAACCTTGAATCCCCTTGCCAGAGCCTGGAGATGGTGACAGTGCTCATCTTAACCCCAGCATGGCATTTGAAGCATAGCTGCCAGTGTCACTTATGCATGAAACCAGTCTTGACAAACAATATTGCTTTAAGCCTCTTGACAGTGCTCTTCCCATGAAATATTGTATCTGTGAGGGCTCAAGACGATCTTCCTGGCTTGGTGTCTGCCTATTAGTGCAGTGCAAGGATGGCTTCTAACAGGTTCAAAGGCAGCTGCTGGGCTGTAACAACACCTTTATAGTTCTACCCCACAATATCCCCATCTACTCCACCACCACGTCTTCACCACCTTCAGGCTGATAAATGAACTTGCAGAGATAACCTGTGTAACACATGGACGCATTCACTCATGTTCTTCTACTGATCCATCTGCTCACATGGTGACATTGTACCCAGGCCCGTGGGTGACAGCTGTTTTCCAGTTTACTATAGCACATACAGAGGGCGGGGGGGGGGGGGGGGGGGGGGGAGCTCCCACTTATCCTAACCATTGAGGGGTTTTGCATCTCTGTCTCCTGATTCCACCACCGTGCAGCATCATTTCGTGGAAGCCCATGACCCATTATGGCAGTGCCATGGAGCTTGGAAGCCTGGGTATTTGATACACCCCACAAACCATGATGCGTTCACCAGAGGGGAAATCAAACACAAGGGAAAGTCCCAGCAAGCCTCCACAGTGAGTTTGGGGCACGCAGGACTGTCTTGTCTGGGTCTTCCTCAGCATGAGGACCAGCAGGTCAACAACCTGCATTGTATACATGGGTCATAGAGCAAAAGGGAGACTGCGGCAGTTGCTGAGAGGAGTCTCATTATGTGGCATCCTTTTCAGCAATCTGGAGAAATCAGGGAGAAGGGGGAACAGGCTGATAAGAAAGGCAGTAAAGGGAAGGAGCCTCAGCAATAAGGAATAAAAGAGGATTGCACAGATCAGAAGACAAAACAGTAAAGGAAGACATGAGAGGCAGGCAGCAAAGCCCTTCATTTCTACACATTGCTAGGCCCCTTTTTTCTCCTATTAACAGCCTGACTCCATAGGGTGGCAAGGTAGGGTCACTTCAAAAGCTGTAATAAAATGCTTCACTCATAGAACCACTTAGGCTGCAAAAGACCTTTGAGATCATCAAGTCCAACCATTAACCCAGGACTGCCAAGTCCATCACTAAACCATGTCCCTAAGCACCACATCTATGTGTTTTTTAAACATCTCCAGGGACAGCGATTCCACCACCTCCCCAAGCAGTCTATTAGAAATTTTTTCTAATATCCAATCTAAACCTGCCCTGGCGTAACTTGAGGCCATTTCCTCTTGTCCTGTCACTAGTTACATGAGAGAAGAGACTGACCCCCACCTGCATGCAATCTTCTTTCAGGTAGTTGTAGAGAGCAATAGGGTCTCCTCTGAGTCTCCTCCAGACTAAACAACCCCCATTCCCTCAGCCGCTTCTCATGGGATTTCTGCTCTAGACCCTTCACCAGCTTCGTTGCTCCCCCCCGACATGTTCCAGCACCTCAACATCTTTATTGTAGTGAGGGGCCAAAACTGGACACAGGATTCAAGGTGCGGCCTCACCAGTGCCCAGTGCAGGGGAATGATCACTGCCCTGGTCCTGCTGGCCACGCTGTTTCTGATACAGGCCAGGATGCTGTTGGCTGCCTTGGCCACCTGGGCACACTGCTGGTTCATGTTCAGCCAGCCATCAACCAACACCCCCAGGTCTTTTTCTGCTAGGCAGCTTTCCAGCCACCCTTGTACGGGGCTGTTGTGACCCCAGTGCAGGACCCGGCACTGAGCCCTGTTGAACTTCATACAATTGGCCTCAGCTCATTGATCCAGCCTGTCCAGATCCCTCTGCAGAGCCTGCCTTCCCTCCAGCAGATCAACACTCCCACCCAGCTTGGTGTCATCTACAAACTTGAGTGCACTCAATCCCCTTGACCAGATCATTTATAAAGATATTAAACAGACTGGTCCCAGTAGTAAGTCCTGGGGAATGCCACTTGTGACCAGCCACCAGCTGGATGTAACTCCATTTACTATGACCCTTTGGGCCTGGCCATACAGCCAGTTTTTAACCCAGCGTAGAGTACACCCATTCAAGCCATGAGCAGCCAGTTTCTCCAGGAGAATGCTGTGGGAGATGGTGTCAAAGGCTTTACTAAGGTCCAGGTAAACCATTCCCACAGACTTACCCTCATCCACTAGGTGGGTCATCTTGTCATAGATCAGGTTGACCAAGCAGGACCTGCCTTTCATAAACCCATGCTGCCTGGGCCTGATCCCCCAGTTGTCCTGCATGTGCCATGTGATGACACTCAGGCTGATCTGCTCCATAACCTTCCCCAGCACCGAGGTCAGGCTGACAGGCCTGTAGTTCCCCGGATCCTCCTTCCTGTAGACGGATGTCACATTGGCTAACCTCCAGTCTGCTGGGACCTGTCCAGTTTGCCAGGACGATTGATAAATGATGGAGAGAAATGAAAAATAACACTTTTTTTTTTAAGTCTATTAATCATGTAACATAGATTTACAGTAGCCAGAAATGAAACGTTGATTTCTGTTTTCAAAATAAAACATTCAGTTCATTCCATCCATAACTCTCCCACAATATTGCTCTATTTAAGCCACCTCATGCATTCTAGCTCACTCTTGATCACACCATGAAACTACCCTTTGGGTTAGCATTCCTCAGCAAAACCGACCTCCTCCATGGGTCACTGCCGAAGGTGGAGTGGAAGTTGGGAGCAGTGTGTGTAGGTCCGTGAAGCGTAGGTCCACCATCCAATGGTGGCAGAACCTTTGAAGATACCTTTTCAGTTCCTGCCTACAGCACACTTGGCCCCTAGCAACACCCTGACTCTCATACACATTAAAATTCATCCACAAATTTGGAAAGGGGGAAAAAAAAAAAAGAATGGAAAAAGTAATCTAATACAGTCCGATATTCTTTTTCATGTTACATTATCCTGCCAACAGATACCATCAATCACAGTTTTTAAGAAGCATGGTGACATTCTAAATGGCCTATGAATATTACTTTGAAATTGAGACTAATTCTTTGGATGAATTTTAACTTTACTTTCCCCACCCCCACTTTTCCTTTTAGAGAGCTCTGTCTGTCTCTCATTCTCTTTCTCTCTCTCCCCCCACCTCTTTCTCAGGATTTCCATGGCTGCTGACATCTCAGACTGCTCTAATTAAACTAGTGAAATAGCAGATAGAAGTACTGTAAGAAAGTTTCTGTATGGTATTTTAAAGCTTTCTTGGAAAGTATTTTAAGCTGAATGAAAGATAAAAGTGACCACAAAGCTACCTGGCAATATTTGTAACCACTCTTCAGTAGTTTTGAACCACCAATTTACATAATGCTTCTGAACATAAGATTTTAATTGAACTATGTAAAGGAGCATGACTTATGTCTGGTATATGACACCACTCCAGAAAAAACCCAAACCAAATCCCAACAGATGAAACATTCACCTAGTCTTTTTGAAATACTTACTATGACACTTTGGACCAAATTCTCTGTTTGCATTGGCTCATTGCACAGAAGTGAACTACTAGTGAACTGCTGCTTATGGCTTCCAAATTATATCTCCTCCACTGGCCTTACACAGGGTACTGCAGCCTGGGGAAAACTCTATTAAGCAGATGTTGACTATTGACAATAGCTCCAGAGGAATGTCCAGGACCCGGGCATAAAAGAAGTCCATGCCATTATGATCCTTAAACCTCCCCACAGCTACCAGATCTCTTTGCAGGAGTAACCTGCAAAATTAGAGGACTGTGGGGAAGGTGACTATAACCTGATATCTGTTTTTAAGGACAGACTAATGGCAAAAGACTGCAGACACAAAGTTTTAACCACGTTTATTCTTTGGGTCCCAGTATCCTTTCTGCTTTCTGTCTTATTCTGTTTATATCTGCCTAGTTTCTGCTTCTGAGACTGTAAAGAAAAAGGCCTATCTGTCTTTTGTGAGTGGTGACAGAAATTCCCTGAAGCTCAAAAAGTTAGTCTTTGCTCAGGCTACCCTGTATGCTCAGAACTTCGGGTGGTATCTGTTGTGGGCTAAATTGCTCCCAATTCAGAACGGAGGACTTGCCTGTCAGCTTCTAGAAGTCCTGTGTTTTCCCATAAACCAAATATCAATGCTGAGATGGTTTGGACATGCACAGCTGTCTATACATATGTACAAGATAGACACACAGGTTTATAGGTATGATTTTAGGAACGGTGGATTCTTTCAATAATCAATCTTTGATTTTGAATGCCTGGAAGCTAACTCACTGGCTGAATAGACTTTTCACGTGAGCAAGGAACGACAGGACAGAGTTTGCAGGTTTTGTGTGCAAGATCTACAGATTATTTGAACCACAAAGGATCTTACTGAGCATGTAGTCTAATAGCTGGGTTGCTTTCTAAGGGCAAATATGCAGGAGGAATTTTCCTCTTTTGACACTGAACAAATACAGAACTATGTTACATACCTTATTGCAAGCCACGGCCAGAGAGGATTTTATAGTATTTGCAGTCTGCCAGGGTGAGTGATAAGCTAACCTATTTCATAATTTCAAGCCTCACCTTTCTGCAGTGTGATCCATCCTTCTCTGCTCAGGCAGGCTGCCAGGCAGCACAATTTTTCAGCCGTGAACTCTGTAGGTACACATTTCTATAGCAGTCCCACTTTGCCCCTTATCACTCTCTTTTACATGTGGGGTTATTAGTTTTGGTGGTGGGCAGGATTTTGTTCTGTGGATGTTGATGGACAGTCCATGCACTTGCATGTATTTTTTGCAGACAAATATTTGAAATATGCTGTCCTTTGTAGTCACTAGTCAACTTTCAAAGATGCCTGTCTTTGTTAATTCTAAATCCATTTTGTCTGAGCGCACTCTCAGATACCAACTATTTGAGGATGATGGATAGGGCCCTTGTTAACATTCAGTTTTGAGTTGACTTTTGTAACCTGTGCTTACACATCTTAAAATGACAAATTTAAATTTGTAAATGCTTATTTGGAAAGAATACAGAGTATATTATTTCAGGACCTCAATCCTGCAGTAATTATTTGCACTGCCTTAAGTACTGAGTGAAATTTTTATTTGGGGGTCAGACTATATAATTAGAGAGTACGTGATACTTCTGGCCTTCACGATCCCTTAAGAGGGTGTAAACTGGCATAGATCCACTGAAAGCATTGAACTGTTATTATTTACCTAATAGCTGAGCCATGAAGTCCCAAGTGAAATTGAAACTTAGACTGTAAGTGCCATGAGGCAGTTGCTCTCCAAAGAATCTCCTTGTTGAAATATATGAGAAAAAAAAGGGAGAGGAACAGACAGGCACAGAAGATAAAAGAGCCATCCTCAGGGGATGCCTAGAATTTTTTTCTGAGGCCTGACACAGTGTCTTAGTCTCTGGGTAATCCTGCCTTTTCAGCAACTGTTTGCCACTTTACACCAGTGCAAGACCTGATCTCATGAATCTGTTTCTAGTCTTTCTCCATAGTAATGCTGAGAAACTGCAGTTCCCAATGAAATCGGTGGAAGCAGAGGGGACTGAATGTCTAGACAGGACCCTGGGGTCACAGGATAATCCAGGCTGGCATGGACCTCAGGAGTTCTCTAGTCCAACCTGCTGCTCACAGCAGGATTGTCTGAGAGACCAGGTTTCTCAGAGCTTTGTCCAGTCTGTCTTGAAAACTTCCAAGGATGGAGACTGCACAATATTTCCAGGCAACCTGTCCCACCGCCTGACTGTCCTCATAGTGAAGTTTTTCCAAATATTCAGCCAGAGCTGCATATAAATTTCATGACTGTATTTGGCAACAAAGAAAAAAGGATAAAGTATCGGAAACATTGAAAGCGGTTTCCTTAAGTATTTCTTAATTTGAGTCTTTTCAAGGCTAACTTCACGAGGCAACAGAAGACATGACCTGGGACAGACCTAATTAATTGCAGTGGGAAGGGACATTTTATGTGTTCAAGTGCATGTGTCTGGAGAAAGAGAAGACAGGCCTAGTACTTAACTACTATACTACTTAACTACAATATACCAACCACAGCTCAGCATGGTACAGAAATGCCAGAGCCAGGTGGGGCTAAACTAGCAATAGGATCAAAAGAGTTTCAGTGGTAGCAACCCAACATCACACCTGAGAGGCAGAACTTACTAGCTTAATGGCATCCTGAAGCTAGTGTGACCATGCTGCTTTCAGACCCTGAGAAAACATCCCTGAATTTAAGATTGTACCTGCCTAATTATAGTTGTCACTGGGCTCTGCTCCACTCTGAAAAATACTCCTTTCTTTTACAGTGAACCTAAACGGCAAGAATCAGGAACACGAGCATCCACAAGAGATAAGCAGCTGCCCGAAGGTAGCTCAAGGAATATTTAAGTCAGACCGAAGTAACACTCAGAATGCTCAAGAACTCAAAGCTCTGTGCTGAATCATGTAAATACAGGTTTGAAACCTGCCTCTCCCACACCACAGAATAACCCTTCAGGACTGGCCTCATTGGCAGTATAGTTCCTTCTGGGTTTTGTGAGTAGTACTTGAATTCCAAATTTAAGGGAAACATTTTGTTCCAGACTGAGGAAACCTTTTGTTTCAAACAGAAATACTATTATGCAAACCAACAGGGATCCTGAAAAATTACAATTTCAGGATGACCCAAAACAACATAGCATGTACGTGTGAGCTGTGATGGACTTTTTTGGAACAACCAAGGAACTGAAAAATCAGTAGTTTCAAAGATTTTAGCCTCTGTCTCCTTGAAACATAAATTAACTGTAGATCAAAGAACAATACTGAAACATTTTAGTACCAAAATAAGCTTTCACGAATATATGATTATGCCAAAAACATTAGCTATAGTGGGCATTACTTAGCTCACACTGCAAATGAAATATATGCAAGTACACCAGATAGCTGTAGAATATAGAAACATGCAGACAAGATTAGTATTAATGAGAGGTCCAACCTTTTAATTCTTTATTTCTCTAGTTAACCACTCTGTGCATTAATGACAATGGAATATTTTATGAGTCATCTTCTACTATCTATGTTCACTTAATGCACTCATCATTCTTTCATCTAAAGGTAATTGTTTTCAGACACGTATGGTTTGCTGAGTGTTGAAATAGCAGTCCAGCAACACTCATCTCCCCTCCCTGCTTTTATTCCCCTTTGTGAGATTAGAAACAGGAAACTTGGTGGTTGTTTCACGGCAAATCCAAAGCATTACATTTTCTGACAGCTTGCATCAGAGTACTTGCACACCAGGGCCCACAGAGCCTATACAGCCCAGTGAGGCGTCTGATGTGGAACTCGAGTTGCTCTTTGGTTGGTCTATAGCAGGGGTCCTCAAACTATGGCCCACGGGCTGGACATGCCCCCCCCAGGGTCCTCAATCTGGCCCCCGGTATTTACAGACTCCCCCTGCCGCCCCCCCGCTGGGGTTGGGGGGGGGGGGGGGGAACCAAGCAGCCGCAGAGGGTTGCCTGCCACTGCATCCGCGCGCCGGCCCCCTGGTTACAAAGTTTGAGGACCCCTGGTCTATAGGGTGCTGCTTTGCTTGCAAGGCCAGGGATGGAACGTGACATCCTCCCTCTCAGAAGAGGGAGTGGATGTTTTAGGGCTCACCGTTTGAACAGCAGCCATCAGTCTGCGACTTCGCTGGCGTGTATTCAGAATCTCTTCGCCCATAATCATCTTCCTCATCGCCTGAATGAGGGCCTTGCACTGGCCACTTTTAGCTGGTCCCCAGCCCCCTGAGCCACTTCTGCCACCTGCCTTGTGTTTTGCACCAGGGGATGCAGGTCTGTTCTGTAAGAAAGGCACCCCAATGCCGCGAGAAATAATTTTAAAAGCTATTTAATAGAGGTAACACTGTAAAATGAGACTAGCACAGATAACCGCACTGCCCTTTCGATGCTGGGAGCCCTGGGCGGTGTGGCCTCGCACGGGACTGACCCACGTGCAGCGTGCCATGCAGATCCCACCCATGGCAGAGCGTCTCCGGTTTCGGTCTTTCGAGCTATTACGGGGTTTCCTTAGATGAAACAACTCTGCGTGTCGTTCCTCCAGTCAACAGGAAAGGACGTTCTCATGAGAACCGCCTGCCGCCCCCCCAGGTACGGGCACGGCGGCGGGGGCGAGCGGCTGGTGGCGGCGGCGGGGGCGCTGCCCGCGGGCTGCTCTGTCGCAGCGGGCCGGCGGCGCGCGCCCTGCAGCCCGGGGATTCGTGCGGGGGGACGCTGCCGCCGCAGGCTGCTGCGGGACACCGGCTGTGCCAGGGCACTGTCCCCGCTGCTGCGGGACACCGGCTGCGCCACGGCGCTGTCCCCGCTGCTGCGGGACACCGGCTGCGCCACGGCGCTGTCCCCCGCTCAGGGGCTCTGCGCCGTGCTGCCTGCGTCCCTCAGGCGGGGGGAAGCCGCTATTCCCTACGTAACTCAATTCGCTACCTTCCTTTTTTCTCCTCTTATTTTTTCTTCCTCCATACCCCGCTTTTCTTTAAAATCCGGTATCTGCCCTCTTCTCCCCTGACGGCATTCCTAGGCAGCACGAAAAGAGATGGGGCCATTTTCACAGGTGTGTTGGGTGACTTTAGCTTGCCACCGCACTGAGCAAAAGCTGCAGGCACGCGGGGCTTGCTAATGCAAACCCCAGAAGGGCTCTTACAGCAGCAACACAGGGCTGCTCAGTAAACTTCACATCAAGAGCCTAAATGCTGTTATGCATTTACCGAGGCCCTCCTATTCTTCATGAAAACAAGCATGCAGAGCAGTAAGAACAGCGGACTTTGTGATTGCTGAGTACCGCTGGCTGGTAATACTGGCTGGTTGCACAGGTTTCTGGTTCTAACCAATTTTGCAATACCCTAGAAGTGCCCCATAATAGCACTTCTAGCAGTTTGTCCTACTTTTGAGGTTAACGATCAGTGAGATGATAGGAAGTGATAAAAGCATGTAAGAACAGCAGCACTGAATATCCTTCCTTTACCAGACTGTGTGCAACCCTGCTCATACCTTTCCCACGAACCTCTTCTTGAGAAGAGTTATGCAAAGCTGCAAGATGTGGTTCACACGGTAAGGGAAGAAGTCAGTTAAACTTTAGGGTGTATTTTATTCTTACAGTTAGTTACAAAGCAAACTCCCCCCCCCCCCTTTTTTTTTTTTCTTTAGCACACCATACATAACACCTGATTAAAGTGCAGCTGAAAACAAAAAGGATGAATTGCAGAAAGTTGCTATTCACAGAAATGCTACTTTGAGGTGCCACTGTCCAAATTTTGCATCAGACCAGAAAAAGAAAACAATTTAATATTTCACTTTCAGAGCTTGAACTCTGAAGTATACTAGTAACATTCTCTTAAATCAAGTAGGAAAGACCATTCAAGAACGTTTTCTTAGGACAACATAATTAAAAGTCCACAAATACTTGACTAACATGTTTGTCTTACATGTTTGGTGAAAGGTCTAAGAAAGAGAGAGAAAAAAAAAAGATGATTAAAAAAAAGGAGAAGAAAACAGGAGAAAGAGAGAAAAATGAGAGAAAGTTTAATTGATCTGCTATGTCTCAAGTCCCATCAAGAAAAATATATAGCATATATATTTATTTACACAGCATATTTCTTGAAATTTAGGGGCCAAGTTCCAAAATTAAGGAATCAGAGGTACTCAGACATAAGGTTAAACACATACAAAGTATGCAAAATTTGCAATCATTTTAATAACAACAACAAATTATTAGGCATTCATCATGGACTTTGTGCACACATTGCACTTGTTTTGTCCTTATTTATGCTTACTGCAGGGTGAAGGATAGTACCTACCATTAATGAAGATTTTGTAATGAGCTCCAAAGAGCAGAGGCATATAAAGGAATGCAATGAACAGCCCTGCATTGCAGCCAAGATCCGAGCTCAAAACTAGCCAGTAATAGGCCAGGAGGGATTATTTGGGTAATGCTGGCTAGTTCTGAGACACTACTATAATTCAAGCACAATACCCCCAGTCTTGCAAGGCATTCAGGAAAGAAGCTTATTAACTTCTCCAAGTTAATTAAATTATGCAGGTCTGCCTGCCTGCTATCTTCTGAGGTATTTATACTTTTGTTATTACAAATGCATTTTGCTGTGTGTTACAGTTTGCTTTCCAGAGACTGAAATATGGAATCCTCCTGGTAAGCCTCCACTGGCTCCTGCAACCAGGGCATTTCTAGGATTGTCAAAGAAACAAGTGAAAACCGTCCTGATTTCCATCAGCCTAAAGAAGCCGATGTTAGTCTCACACTTCAGTGCTTCTCCGGCTATTACACTCCCACTCTGACATCAGGATGAAATTGTTAAAATGTGAAGTTCTCTCTGTGTCTATATTAGTGGTTTCACTGGGGCTAGGATCTACTTTTATAGAACCTCCACAACTTATTATGACAACTAAAAATATTTTATTTAAACCTCTTAATGGCAGATTAAAAAGCATAGGTTTTTTTTCAGGTCACTGGTGGAAATGAAATTCTCAGCCTCCTGATTTACTGGATCTATTTAGCAAGTCACAGTTTCTCCCATGGTTAATAAGGGGCTAGCAAGCACTTTCACTCAGAAAATAGTTCTGTGTGCTGTTGCTAGTTATGCCTTTATATTTGAAATAAATGTTTCCATTTCTTCCACTTCTTGAGGGAAGGGGGCGGGGGGGGGGGGGGGGGGGCAAGGAGTATAAGGTAGGAAAGAAGAGTGTGTGAGAGAGAGGATTAAAGAAAGAAAAAGAAGAAAGAAAGAACAGAGAGAAAAGGATAAATAAATAAATAAATACAGAAAATAAACAGTCAGCCTTTTTGCTGCGATCCCTTCTCTTCAACGTGTTTGCCAAAGTTTCCAAGTGATGCATTTCATGGTGACATGTCACATGTTGTGTCAGTCATACTGTTTTACATTAGCAGCCGTGACTGACAACCCCCAAAGTGACAGCACAATGCAATACATCATTGAAGAAATTAGGAAAAAAAAGTTTCCCCAAAGTATAATGAAAAGGATACTTTTAAAGATTACTCCTAATTGTTCTCTCCTTTCTTACTAAATTCTGTAGGACTGGTGAGCCTTTTGTGAATCATGTAGGGGAAGCACTACAGTTTTATTTAAATCTGAGTGTCTGGGAAGTGGGTAAAAGTATGAGTATGTATTTCAAGGGGGGGTTAGATCTACAGAACTTTACAAAACAGTGTCCTTTCACATTATAAGTTGTATTTGTGGATGGCCTAACATGCACAGGTGAGTTGTATATTCTCCCTCAAATTTGTCATGCTTCACCTTTTTCCTCTTACCATTTTACTCAATGTAGGCCATCTTAACATACTGTAGGCAGATGTGAACTCACACTGTCCTAGCTTTAAGCTGCCAAAAAGCTGATTAGCAGAGGAACCCATGGAGAGGCAGAATACTGTAGCCTGGCTTCAGTTTTCTTCAACATAGCTAAATACCTGCACAGTTTTTGCACAACCATGAGCACACGAAAACTGAGCCTGTACTTTTATTCTGTTACCTCAGTTAAATTCACCTCTGTGACCAAAAATTTATTCCTTTTGTCTCGTTTGAAAGACATGCCTCGTTTCAACCTTAAACAGGCCTGTCAAAAAGACATGTGTTAGCTTAAGCACATTGGGTAGAAGAGTGCTGATTTTTTCTAAGCCAGACCACACTGCTGAAACTTTATTTGCGGTCAACAAAATGTACCGTTACTCTGCCATCTCAGGGGCAGAGGTTGGTAACATCCCCAGTCCCTGTACTATTCTGGTAGTGCTCTGGATGCATATCCTTGCCTAGGACTCTACCTGACTGCTGTAGCACATGGTCAAGAAGGAAAGCATGTCAGTGTAACGTTAATTAAAAGATGACATGTCTCTCAAGAAAAGTCCAAGTTGGAAATTATGTAGTTAAGCGGTAACAAAAGCGGGATGGACACTTTTCCCCTTGATTGAAGTCTGATTATTGTTGACAGAGCTTAAATCTTTAATTTAACAGGGTTAATTTAAATTGACAAATGTGACCTTTAAACTGAAATAACAGCAGTCTTTCGGTGGCTGAATGCAATCAGTTAAAGTAACACCATTTAAGTTGGGACTTAGACTCACTAACGTGTTTCTATGATGTAATGAATTACCGCATAAACTGTCATAACAACCTTGGACACAGCTAGACCACACTAAATGCAAGTGAATGAGATATTCACTCAAGATGTATTAGTGTCCATATCCATACCCCGATGCTAACATCATGTACACGGCTCAACTCAGCTGACACACTTCAACATGTTAACCTATGACGACTTAACCACGTGTCTGAGGTTTCAAAAAACATTTTTTGTGCGTGGAGATATGATTTATATCATATTTAAGCCAGGTAAACTGCGCCAACAGGGCTTACTACAGAGCAGTGTAGTAGATCATATCAATGAGAATTTCAGATGGTCACTTTTGAACAAGCTTGACCATCATCTATCAGCCAGCTTGAACACTCACAAAAGATAATGAGGTCCAGACAAAGAGTAAACTGCAGTCAAACTTGGTACATAATGTATGTACAAAGATGACTTTACCTTACTTTTATGCTTGTGCTTCTTGCTGCTTTGTGTTGGGCTAGGCTCTCGGAGTGTAATTTATTTCAGCTACTGGGGTATTATGGGGCAGGCAAAACACAGAGGATTTAGGAGGCTGTAGAAAAGACTCAGCTATGCTCTAAGCCAGCCAGAAATAAAACATAATGCATGAAAGTTCCTTCTGTTTTGGCATTGTCATCTGCTGATTTACTGAGCTGGGACAATAGACATATATACATATGTAGTCTGATCCCTTTAGAGACATCTACTAACCTTTTTGATGCACATTGTAAGTAATGAGTGGAATATTGAAGGATTAAGCCTTAGATGTAACATTCAGCTGCCTGAAACTGATGTGGGCAAATGCCCTGTCTTAATTCTCCATGCCCTACTTCATCTGGGTATGTGAAAAGCCATTCTTTCAATTCTTGCTCAAAAGTCATTCTTGCTCATGTTTCAGGGGAGAAATTATTATTATTGATGACTTCACTTGCAAACATCTGGCCAAAAATATTATGCAATAGGTGAGTTTTATTATGAAAATACTTTGTTCTCTGGTTTATAACAGGAACTAATAATCACTGGACATAGCACTGCCTCCTAAGCAAGCCAGGTTCTTTTTTGGCACACACAGCCTCTCCCTCCCAACAGTGTGTTGAGCACAGAGACTTTGCACACTTTCATTTATTGTGCTGGACGAAGCCCACACAGGCTAAAGTACCAGTGAAGTCGTTAAGGGGTGCACGAATTCAGGGGGAAAAAAGGCAGAAAGGGACAGACAAAAAGAAAAGCTGCTTCAGAAGACCTTTTCTTTTAAGTAGTCCCTGTTCCTTGTCAAAAGCTTTTGGATGTATGGCCTGTTCCAAAATCTTTTCATGGATTTTGCATACAAATTCTGCAGAGAGCTGGGAGAGAGGGGAGGGTCAACACAGCAGGGCCTAAGATGTTAGGATGAATCTAAAGTTCCATTGAAACATTCTGCCTGTCTAAAATAGGATTATTATTTTTTCAAACTATGTATTAAAAAAATGCCTACTGCTTCCTTTTTCTTGTGGCTGGCTGCAAAGAACCTGCATGGCCATAGGTTAGGATGTGACAGAAATTAGTGTTGGGCAGACTTTAAAAGGTTTGCAATATGAATCTAAAAAGTGTGTGTTTATGTAAACTTTTTTGGTCTAGAAGCAGGACTGACAGACAAGCTTTCTTCTTAGGAGACTCTTGCCACCACCTGATTGTCAAAGAGTCTGAAATGTTGCAAGAATAAACTCTTGTGTGATGTTTCAGTAATTAGGCTTTTGAGTTTGTTTGGATTGGGGTTGTGCACATCAGCATTGCTCTAATGACGTCAGCTCAGGATCTGTCTCATAAAATTCAAAGGGCAATTAAAATAAATCATCATCAATGTCGTTCAGTTCTTTTTTTATCTTCAAGGACTGATCAGTCTGATTTGGGTTTAGTTCGAGGTTTCAGCTGCTTTGGCCAGTTATAGAACAAGCATGAAATGAAACACCTTGATCCAAGTACCTTACAACTTCAGGAAAGTGCTAATCTGTATTAGCAAATGATCACCTGAGCCTCATATGTACCATAGACTTAACTGTATCACTGGGACTATGCAAGTGTGTGTTGTGACTGTTTTATCAGAGATTTGAATTTGTTCAGTGTTGGTTGGGTTTTTTTCGTTTTTGTGGGGTTTTTTGTTTTTTTTGGTTTTCTTTTCATTGTTGCTTTGTTAGGTAAACCATTCCAGGTTTTCCTTTACACAATTTCTGCAATTCAAACAATAATTAATTTAAAAAGAAATACCTTCCTCCATTTTAAACTGTACTCTGAATGCCTTGACTATGACTTTATACTGACTCTGAGATCTTAAGTTATTCTTCAAGCTGCTGGACTCTTTGGGAACACCACTGAGGAAAGGTGCTGGGGCTTCTCTGGAAGAAGCCTATATACACCCACTGTTATCCAGATGAAGAAGATAAACTCTAGACTACTAGAATCTTAACTGAAGGTGATGGATGTGCATTGCAGCTAAATGTGAACACCATGAAAACAGAGGAAGATAGGAGAGTAATGAAGGTCTGATGAAGAGCAGGGGGTTTTGAATTTGAAATAAAAGCCTCTGCAAATGTTAATAACGATGACAACAAAGGATACCTTTCTCCCTTGTCATGCCAACAGTGCTGCTGCAAACATATTTATAGCCCCAAAGACAAGCTTTACTAGAAGATGAGGAAGAGATGAAAATATACCTTTATATGCCTAAAGAATGCTGGCAGGCTGCAAAACTGGCATGGAATACCACATCGGTCTTTCTGCTGACTGTCCTCCTACCTGAGGATGTGACTGAAGAACTGAGAGCATCATAATGATCACAGTGTGACTATATCTGGCTGGAAATTAAGAAAATCTAAGCTTATCTTGCTTTCACATTGCTCCTTGAGAATTTGGCTCAGCTGTATGCACCTAAGTGATCCTGAGACTGATTTAAAATTCACAGCTGTTTTATTGTCTGCTTTTGCTTTCCTTTCTAAAACCTATCCATGCTTCAGGTGCTAAAGTTCTTGCTTGGTGACAGTCGCAAAGAAAGGCTGCCTGGTTTGCTACTGAAATGTAGCACAAAAACTATTACCTTTATTATATGTGTTACATAATGGGATAGAGGTATCATTTAGGTAGGGTTCAGTTTAAATATACTTTAAAGTGGTCTTTAAAAGGAACTAACTCCACTATGCACCACTTTTTATAACACCAGGGAATCCTCATTTTGTGACCATTCTGTTCAAGGGATGTGAATGTTCAGGTCAGTATTCACAGAAAGCCAAATTCAGGGCTTTGAAAAGAAGCTATGATATCTTTAGTTTATTATTTAATCAGTGGGCCAGTCTCAGGCTTGGTTTAATACTCATGACTGACTGTTGAAAGCCTGAAAGACAATGTTCAGGGGTAGTAGAAAGGGAAGCAGGCTGTCATTTCTCCTCTGCATTCCCCTGACCCACCACATGGTCAGATGAGGATGTGATAGGCTTATCTGCATTTTGATTCTATTCAGTAGTCATTGTCTCTGAAAATGTGCAAATAAAATAATGAAGACCATGATAAAACAGAGCAGGAAAAAATCTCTATTTAAAGCAGCTGTTTGGGTGCCAGCTGCTTAGTAACAAATACATCTTTAATGAAATCAAACAATCGAGCAGGATTTATTGATTGCTAACAATTGCTTTAAATACAGTCTGGTAGGCTGGGCTGTTTGCATCTTTTTTTGTCCAATTAGTTCAGTTGGTTTGAATTAGAGATACTTTGCTATTATCCTAAAAAAAAAAATGCAGCTCACTAGACAGCGTATTATTTTCCTCCAGAATAAAGTGTGGGAGAGATGCATAGAATGAAAGATTTTGATGCTATTCCGGCTGTTTAGGGGAAGGCAGCAGTGTGCCTTGTCAAGCCCTTTCACCTCAGCAACTTCAGTTCAAACCTGTCCTGAGATCTTGACTGAAGAGCATGTGGTGTTCTCTCCTTGGAGCCTGTTGAACAGTGGAAAGGACAAGCACCCCTGTGTTTTCGTGGCACTTCAGAGCCAATTTCTGCAAGAAGGATAACAGAGTCCTGTGAAAACTTAAACCTTAGGGCTGACCTCTATCTGCCTGTAGTTCTACTCTCGCTAACACTGAGGGGAAATAAATCAGCACTATTGCAGGCTGATGAACTAGATGGCACAAGAAGTCCTTTCAGCTCTGTTTTCCATGAACTTAGGAAATCTGCTATTGACTTCAAGACTGAAGAAGTTCTATTCCTAGACAAAGCTCTGGCTTTTCACAGAATTACATATCAGTCATATCAGTACTATTTGGAAATCCCTAAGCACCTAGCTATTTTCAGTACACCTGCACAGCCATTAAAGTATTCATTAAGGGACTGATCCTACAGGGCTTTTAGATACAGCAGACTGTCTCTGATTTCCTGGGATTTTTTAATATGAAAAGATTGAAGGCTTAGACCCAAACATGCATGCTGTATGCAGCAGAACTATGTGGAGTTCATTGCTGCTGATTTCAACTATTTTTTCTCTGCTTCAGTGAGCATGAGAAATACTGTATTCTAAGTGTTGGACACACCTCGCAGCACCACAGTACCAAGCTGAGATAACCATTCACAAGCACATGCAGCTAAGAAAACAATTGGAATAGATAATTGACTAAAAACACTAATGTGTTTTCTTGAACGATGTGTTTAGACAAACAAGTGCTGGCATATGATATATTGAAACTAAATGGTAGTTTGAAACTGTAGATTCTTGGGCCCCACACTGTGGGGTAACGTTTTCAAAATGTTCACAGATAAATGGCTTTGTTAAGCCTTTGTTCATGTAACAGCTAACCACAGAAGCAGACCTGTTGTCATTATGGTTATTCAAGTGCATCAGAACTGCTGACACCAAATGTGCAGAATGGGATTCATATATATTTTCAAACTAAATGTTTCACTTGAAACATAGTAGTTTATCTGAGACTGGCAATCCATTTTGAGTGCATTGTGCTTCATTCTGCACCCTTGTATTATGTTAGGTGTTTTGATTGGCATGTGAGTTTGGGAATGCAGTACATACCATACACCAGAGAGCACCCTGACTCACTGCATCGCCTGAAAAACTTGTAGTATCTTTATATCCGACTCAGATCTGAACTCTTCACTGTAAACCCATGTCTCAATATGGCTGCATAGTCAAATCTAGAACATATTTTCTTCATATAACACACAAATTCCTGCTTCTTCCAAGCATTTTACCCTAACAGATTCCATGGTTCAATTTTTTGTGTGTGTTTTAAAATGAGTGGTGAACTTTTGTGACTACTGCGCTACTACTGGTCAGGTGGTTGTAGTGGGAGGGCGTGATCCTTACATGGACAAAGAGGATACAATTCCTCTTGCACAATATCTTAAACCCAAACCTGTCACAACCACAGTGAGGTTGGAAGAGTGGGGCTCCTTGATATTTCTCCACCTGTTGCATCTTAACAAAATTTCCTCATGTCTTCCAGCAGATTAGCTGTGGTATGAAAACAGCCCACTTATCAGGTATGGCTTTTGCTTAACAGTTGGCTGACACTGCAAATCAGTAAGACCACTAAAACCACCAGCCTAGATCAGCACCTGATAAAAAGTCTTTAGCTATTGGTTTTGATATACTTTTAAAAGACTATGCAGAGCAGAAAATCCTCTATTAAAATACATGCTACTAGTGACAAAAATCTTTTTTTACTCTGAGCTTATATTAACAAGGAGGAATAGCTTTCCCTGGCATGGCTGCAGAGTTTTCCACATTTGGCTGTGCCTCCTCTTTCTTTCAGAGGTTGTTGCCCTGAAAGGTCAGGCCTCACAGATGGGTTTCTTTTAAGATGTATCTTTGTCCTGGGCTCCCCTGTATGGAGGCAGCAGCTGCTATGAGAACAGCTGGCATGTCACTGCAGTGGTGGCAGGATCCTCTGAGAAGGCTAGAGTGACAAGGTGTGGGTGAAAACCACTTTGGCCATCTGCCATTATTGGTCAAATATTATAGCAGAAAGAGGAGGAGAAGACCTCTGTAGTTAGTGCTTCGTAGAACTGCATTTTTATATTCCAAAAATTTAATTCCAGCTGTTACAGGACTTGTAAGAATATACAGTACATCAGTTTGACATTTACTGGTACTTCACCTCCATTCAGTGACCAGTACTTTGGTAGAACTTCAGAAACATTGTTACTACTACAGCAGAAGCCACAAATGAGGGTTCAGGCCTCCTTGTGCCAGGCACTATATAAACACTAAGTCATAGACGATCCTTGAGCTCTAGTTTTCACACATTGGCTAGACGAAAGTTGGGGAGAGAAACAAAGGCAAGAGGAGAGTAAATTTCTTTTCAGACTCATGCATGGAAGGGACACAAACTTTTCTGAGCCTCAGAACTAGTAGCTCAAAGGCAACTCTAAGGATCAGCTATAAATTTTATACACCATCTTATATTCAGTTTTTGCCTTATCACTAACCCCAGGATATAACCTTATAGATTACAAGAGCCTTTTCTAAATTCTTTACAAAAGTAGGAATACTATTATTATGAAGACACACCAGAACAGAAGTATATAGTAAAAGTAAGGCTTTCGCTATTTTAAAGACTGCAATGATTGACTTAATATTTCAGATTCCATTGATACAGAAATATATGGTAGTAGCAGCAGACCTACATGTCTTACAGTAATAATATTTATATTCCATGACCTAAAGAACTGAACTACAGTTGAGTCCCTGTGGTGCTGTGTGTTGGACATAAACATTCTTACTCCTACACCAGGCAAAATCAGAAAATATTTCTTTCCTAGTCTTCCAATCTATTTGAAGTTGAATGCAAACTAAAATCTTTGTTGAGTTGCAGGTAGCACATTTGTTACCTTCTCTCCGTTTGAATATAGAAAACAGCTAACGTGACCTTGTGCAAAGCAGCTACATCTTGGTAGCAGTCAAAAACAGACACCTTTTTTTGACTGTTGTGAAAAGGATCTAAATAGCAAAGTCGGGCAAAGCAGGGGAAAAGGTCCAGATACAAGGAAAATCCAGGGGTGGAAGCAGTCTGATCAAGTGCAGACATCTGTAACATATACAACATAGCTTTTCCTAAAGCAGAAACTCATCTAAATCTGACAAATTGTTCCCTAAAGACGACCGTTTCTCTCAGTTGACACTAAATGATACAGGGGTAACTAGCTCAGGTGCCTGCACTGCAGATCTTTAAAATTAGATGAGAACAATCCCATGCGAGATGACCCGTCTCAGGTCACAGCAGAGCTCTCTGGTGAGTTTAAGAATAGAGCTATAAGTTCAGCTGCTTGCCAGGAAGCATGAGACTGACCATCCTGGCTTTTAGGAACATAATTTTGTATTATCTGCATCAGTTGAAGAAAGGGCTAAACTAAGCTCAGAGTGGCTTTACTTTAAACATAGAAGTCCTGGCTTGTTCCTTTCATGAGAAACAAGCCCAGAAGGAACTGCATTTCCCCTTTCCTGGATGTTGCCTTCAGTGCTAATTTGAAAAATAAATGATGAAAAGAGAAGATTGACCTGGGGAAAGGTAAATGCTTTAAAAAGTGCTTTTGACATCACAATCACAAAAAGATTTTCTATCAGGAGTGTGTGTAGATAGCTTCTAAGCAGAGAGGTTTCAAATACCTTAAGCATATGACTCAAAGTGAAGCCATCTTATATTAGAAGTTTTTTTGTCACTCTCAGAAAGATTGGTGGGAAACACCATGCTACAAATTTCCTACACTTTTTTTTATTTCTTTTTTTCTCAATTCTCAGCGTAGGTCTTTTCCCCAAGAACTTTTATTTTACAGAATCACTGAACGGTTTGGGTTGGAAAGGACTTTAAAGATCATCCAGTTCCAACCCTCCTGCTGTGGGCAGGGACATCTTGCCCTAGAGCAGGTTGCTCAAAACCTTGTCCAGCCTGACTTTGACCCTTATCTTCCTCTGAAATGCCCTTATCATTTCTATGGAACAAAATTCTCCCCAAAGCTGGCTGACAGTGACAGGCAATAGGGGGGTTCCAGATAAATGGAGATTGAACACATGCAACTTCAGCATTTATTTCAACTCACAGCCCTCAGTTGCCTGTGGGACATTTTCAGATTAGGAGGAGTTTGAACGATACCTTTTTTTTCTCTCTTCCCCCCCCCCCCCCCCCCCCCCCCCCAGTTTTAATGAGACATCTAGAAACTGCTGTAGCAACTTTTTGTAGAAACTGCAGTAGCAACTTTTTGCCATATCCCATCAGTGCAACGGACATACAACACAGCACTTATTGCTATTTTTTATAACTCTCCAAAATGACTTAAAAGCACTGCTGAGTTGTTTCAGGTGGATTGGCTTATAGCACACTGATCCAGGCTGGAAAGTGTTAGAGGGTTTAAGTCCTTCCTATCTTCACTCTCTGGCTGTTCTTTTCAACATGTGATATGGCCTAGAAGCAAGCATGTTTCATTTTGCATGTTTAGGCATGTAACAGCTAGTTATGCACATGCAATTTGGCATCTATAAAACCAGCTGTCATTTGTAAAAATCAGGTTCAAATATTTTCAGCAAATTCTTATGGAATTCTCTTGATTTGTCTACTTAAGAACACTTAGCATTGCAAATTTACAGGAGTAAAATTCAGTCTGGCTTCAATACCTTGCAATGTAATTAACTGAGACTTTATTAAAAAAACATAATTTGCAAGCCAGCACATTATTAACATATTAATGCTTTGACCCTTTCTGTATGAGGCTTATGGATTCTGTTGTGCTACATCCATAGGATACTGTGACAGAAGTAGAAAAGTGAGGTAATGTAGCTCAATTACAGCAATCAAAAGGTTGCTGTGTTCAAAGACAAGGATTAGTGTTAATAATTTTTCTCCAGGGAAGAAAATTCTCGATCCAGGTTCCTTTAGGGCCTGTAGATCCTTGTCTGGATGCAGAAAGGAAAGGATTCATGTAACTAGGTCATTTCAGCTTCTTTTGTTTGGCAAGAATGGCCTATGAGATAAGACATTAAGAGATGCTTTCCAACATAATTGTTATTTTATTATCATTGGCTATGTTTACTAGAGTTATAAAAATACATTTGTAAATAGAAAATGCTTAAACATTTTAAAACTCCCATAAAACCACAAAAACATTCTTCAGTATTGGTTCAAGTCTCTAAAATTACATTTATTGTTATTATACAATGGAATAATAATTATAGACAGTGCATATAATGCACAGGTATTGCATTTAGCTTTCTATATATACATACATACTATTTTTAAATTGTTTGCTAAGTTGCAGTAACACAAAATAGCCCAAGCTGAGACAATACATCTTAGATATACTATTCAGATTTGAAATAGGATATAAAACTGTCTGCAGTCAGTCTATAACATGAATTTGCCTCCCTTCTTCATCATTATAATATTATTCTTAGAGAGAAGTTCAAGCAGAATATGAAATGCATGTGCAGCACTTGCAGCTCCAGCAGATTAACAGATTCTGTAAATTTGATGTCACTGATGAGTTTTAAGGAGGCTAATAAAGGGCAAAATCAGAGGGGCATGCATCCAAGTCTGATTAAGCTTATTTGGGCTGCTGTCAAAGATAGCAAAGACTCTTGTCAGGACCCTTCTAGCTCCTGCCACAACCCCAGGAGAGTGGTACCCCAGTCTGTCCACCTCCAAATATTTTTTCCCGTCTGGTCACATTAAGAAATGTACTGATAGTGTTGTGATGGCTTTGCTGTTTTTCACTGGAAGCTCCCTCTTTACAGAAGGCAAATATTTGAATTAGAGCAAAATACCGTAGTACCTAATGGAAAGCAGGAAGATGGAGGTAACCTATTTATATTTTGATACATTATTAACACTTATCTTGGCTTTCATTGAAATTTCAGGTCCAAAATTCAGTCCCTGATAAGTTACTGACAAAACTGTTTCTGTGTTGGTAAGATCTTCTAATAACAAGCTACAGGAAGGGGAGTAGAGGGAGTTTCCTGTTATTTTGTGTTCACTGTGTGCCTGGCAAGTCCTAACTTCATTTATATAAGGGGGCTGGATCAGATTCAAAGGTTGCCACATATAAATAATTCTGTTCTTAAGATGACTCCCATTTCAGTTACTTTGAGTTCTTCAGGTGAGTGAAGTCTCTATGACTTCCAAAGAGATTGCCAAAATATATGCTGTACTATTTCCCCATTAACAACATGCAATTATTTGGGAAAAAAATTTTGTGTACTAGTATGTGTATAAAGGTAAAATAAATAATTCATATTAAACATACCGTGCATATTGTGTATTTCTCCAGTTATTACGTGAATATGTTATTAACATGCTTAGGCTTCTGTAGAGGTTTCATTTTTCATGCCTTTTCTACATACTTCTTGTTCCTTGTCCTTATGAAGTTTCTAGCATCTAAATAAATTGTCACATTGAAATGTTTTGTGGGAATTAGAGCCATAAAAATTAGGTCTTTGGGGGGATGGGTTTAAATGACTTCTTAGTTTCCTAGGTGTGTGATTTTTCTCTCATTCACTATAGCTTTGTGTTAACAAGGTAGAAAGGAAATTGATATTTTTTGTTTTGTATAAGAGTAAGAATTGTGATTTCTTCTCTTATACAAAACAAACAAAATCAACACTTTCCATTTTTTTTCCGTACAAAGCTCATAAAATGTTCATACTTAATTTTTCCATTTTGATGAAATCAGATTTTTTTCTTATTTTAACTTACTTTTAATCACAAGACAATTTTAATTGTAGATGATTACCAAATTTTCTGTTCTGAAGAGGTCAAAATAGAATTTTCCAACTTTATTGTAATGTATCATTACATTTTTTATGTGATACAGCCTCAGGTTAGACACATTTCCAAGAATTTGTCTCCTATGAATTCCGATCTCCTAGAAGAAATATGTCGCATCAAGTAATTTACAACAGTTCTAATAATGGTTTATCTTTCCTCAAAGTATTATGTAATTATTGATTTACACCAATGAAAAGGAGAGAAAATTCAAGTGATACTAATTGCTTATATGAAGCAGAGTGTGAAAATACTTGAAAGAGTGGCCAGTAGTCTGAAAATAATATTTACATTTTTTTTGTCTATTTGTTTTCAGTGGATTTGGTTCCATTTTAGAGTTTTGCAGCTCATTTTTCAGAAATCAACATTTTAATGCTGTGTTAGCTGATATAAATCTTATGGTTTAATTATTGATTAGTATACCGACTGTCTTAAATCTCTTGACTTCAGGTATTCCAGTTCTTCAGAATAAGAGGGTGCAAGTACATAGATTTGAATTGCTAGATTTAAATCTAATTTTAGTCTTGGGCTTTACACAGCTGTGGGCAGGGTATTGGGTCTTGTTTCCCTCTTAAAAAGGAACTCCAACACTAATTTCTGGTGTGAAAGGGAGCCATAGGAGAACTTTATTTTCCAGTCTTTTCAAGTGACATTCATCTCACCAAACATGGATGTCTAAAATGTATTTCTGAGTTAATCAATATAAGCTTCCTTTATAGTCAACAAAAGGAACAGGTATTCTTCTGAGCAGTGTATCTCTTAAAAAGTGGATGTCTGAAATTAGGCCAATGACTCATGCCTTAGAAGTTCTTATATCTCTCCACTGACTGTAAATGGACTCTAGACTGACTAGTTCAGAGATAAACATCTACTTTGTTCATGCCTGATGTTGAGTGAGATAAATCCTGTAATCTTTGTCTACCCACAAGGATTCCAAAGTTTTTTGACTTACAAAAATGTGCTGACACATCCTGCTCTATTTTAAGTATATTTAAGAAACTGAGTGATATTTCTCCAGGTCTGTCAAAAACTATTAATAGACATCAGCAAAGAGGATGGTTTATGTTTAGTTTCATCAGCACAGATTTGTTCTGTGCTTGAGGTAGCTCTGAGTGATTCTGTTCAAGGCTACACAAATGAGGTCATGAGAAAGGGAGAAAGCAAACAAGCAAACCCTGAATCCATTTCCCCTTGTGCTTACTGAATAGGGTGTGAAATTTTGCTAATGTAATTCCAATAAAATCAATCATTTTTAGTATTCTTAACCTCAGAAACAATTTTGCCATTTGCCTCCATGTAACACTGCATCTCTCAGCTTATTACCAGCAGTGTGAAAAAGACACAGATGCAAACTTATCAAAGATGAACCAAGACAGGATATCTCTGATCCCTTGATTCCCTTAGGGGAACTCCTTCCACTTAATGCTGTGCAAGCTAGTTATTTTCTCGAGCTCTCTGGAGGCTTCTGAAATTTATTTCCAAAGGTGTCTATTCATAACAGTTGTGCTTTTTTTATACTGTTTTACATTTATTTATGAAGTAGAATTATTTTTTTAAAATCTTGTGTGGATATTTTTTTTTCCCCTTAATATTCTCCTACTCCAAGATAACCTCTTATGAGGGGTGAAAGATGCACTCATTTTGCAAATTTTCTCCTGTTTTTCATGGAGGATAAATGTGTATTGACTCACTTATTTGGCAGAAAGTTCAGTTAAAAATGTTCTGATTTCTGCAGTGTATAATCATACCTCCATCTCAAAGGGAATCTGGTTTCAAGAGTGCCTTTTTCAGGCATTAGTTCCATAGAAGCATAGTTTTCGAGTATGCTAACTCTTATTGATTAAAAAGACTTTCAGAGCCACATAGTAACACATCAATGGCTAAGCCAATAAAAACAAACAGCATCATAACTGATCACACACAAAGGCTGATTCTCAATGGGGTATATATCATCTTTGGTTCATTAACCTCAATGCAGCTAAATAGATTTTACATCAGCCCTAGATCTAACTTTAATGTGTGAATCTGTTAAAAAAAAAAGGAAACATTTATTGAGAGATCAGAATTTGTAAGATTTTTTGATGCCTTTTTCACAGAGGCTCAGTACTTCTGTATGAAGAAATTCTGTCTTTCTAAAATATTTCTGACATTTCTTGAAACTCTAAATTCTTCAGGAGTAAAAAAAGCACTCTTCATTTTTCTTAGCAGACTTCTGTGGATCTGCCTTCATTTTGGTTTAAAGTTCTTTTAGGGCTTGTGGAAGTTGCTAGGCAAATAGTCCTGGAGACTGAAATGCTGTTTTCATGTATCAGAGTGTAGTAACTACCCATGGTGTGAGCTTCCTCTTCTAAATTGCATTTCTAAAATCAACAGCCACAAAATAAGGGGAGAACACAGCATAAAATCTGGGCTGTAAATTAGTATAAGGGGAATAGAGTGTGATGCTTCAATTTTTCCGCTAGACACCTCAGTGCCTTACTTCAGCATTGAGCCCTTGTCAAATCTTTGGATTATCATAGAAGCATAGACTGTGTTACAAATCTCAGTTACTTCAGTAATTTGTCCCATCTCCACTAAAATCAGACACACTGAGCAGCTAACCTTGTATTTTTTTATAGTGATACACCGCAGAGGAAGGTATCCCAATAGATTGTTCCTTCTACCAATGTCTTTTCCTCACAAGTTATGACTGCTTAAAATTTCTACCATGGTGTTTTGGGGTTGAATTCAAAATAAAAGTATAAATAAATGTTCCAGAAAAACCAATGAAAACAACATACAAACATACTTCAAACTGGAGAAGTAAATCTCAGTACTTAGCTGAAACTTTAATAGCCCTTACAACCGTTCTAAAAATAACATTGTAATGAGTTGGACACAGCTTAAAATAAACTGACAAAGGTATTGTGTGATACTTCTTGAAAACATTTCTTCTATTTCCTGGCCTTGGTTAAATTATCAATGACACAAACAACTGTATAAATTACAGGAGAAATTGTCTTCTTTTGTAGCTAGTCTGCTCAGGAAGAAATAATGTATTTAATCTTTTTCTTCACAGGTGGCTAATACTGGGAGAGCATTTCTGTGATGTGACTCCCTTTAATAGTATGTCCTCCAGTTTGTATTTTATACTTGTGATACTATTAGTGTTGGGTGTATTGAATATATCAGTGTATAGGCACAGCAATGTCAACATACATGGTATTAGCAAAGTCAGGCACAAGGTGCTTACAGGTACATAATATGCTGGGTAACATTTCAACACTTTTATTTCATACTAGTGGCCAAGGCAATACACTTGACACAATTTTTGTTTGTTCTTTATATCTACTCACCCTGAAGAATTCAAAATATTGCAGTTAATACATTTTCTGCTTGTTCTTACTTATGTGAAGTGAGGTCTAAGAAGTTACTTAACTTACCCTTCAGACAGGAAATGCTCTTTTCTTTCTCTGGGTACATCTAAAATTGAGGTAACCTTGCTTAGGTACAGAAATTGTCTTGTGGCAGTAAATTAGATGAAAAGCAGGATAATTGAGTGACACAGAACTACACACTACTCCTGTCAGACAGTTTCTGGTAATCAAGCTACCTTGATATCCCTCCTGTATCCTGTACTGTATAATATTCCCATGCTAGACATTATTTAGTGAATGTTAGTTGATGCGGTTCAAAACTGTGCCAAGGACCATGTTAACAACTAAGCGTTTCAGATTAAACAGGGCAATACTCAAACCTGCATTCTGGCACTATTTAGTTTGTGTAGAGAGATGAAGACATGGTAAACTGGGCCAGTTTTCCCTTTACATGCCAGGATAGTTTCAGAAATAATAGGAAGACTGCACTTTCTTATGGGTCCAGGATGACTAAGGAAAGGTGAGAGCTGTAGCATGTAGAGGGCTACATTTTAAGGAGATGGCAGCAGAAAGGTCCAATTTAGCTTAGTGGAGAACTTCCCCAGGTGAGTAAGGACACCTACAGCTCTCTTTTTACATTCGACTCCTTCCATTGCTTGATTTCCTGGTGGAGTCTGGACTCTTTCATCATGACTGAATTGGCTTCCACTCAAGCTTGCATTAGTGGCTCAAAAGGAGGAAAAAGGTTGAAAGGTCTCATATAGAGAAAATGGAAAAGATTCAAAACAGCATCAACATCCACCACTAATGAAAAGTACTTAAAAGCTTTCAAACAAACCAAAAAAAAAATTACAAAAAGAAAGAAAAAGAAAACCCCCAAGCCCCAAACTTTTTGCCTTGGAAATAAGCTAAACCACAACATGTTGAAGAGAAAAGGAGACACAAAGTACCAACTAGCTCAGCTGTTGCCTTATACTACTTCTGTCTGGACACTAGCATAATGAGAATAGAAGTGGATCTCAGTTTCTTCTAGAGATCGACTAGTAAGTGCAACTGGGAGCTCCTCACTGAAGACACACTAGAGGCCTCAATGGCTCCTGCTGGTTAACCTAAGACCTTCCAGGGCAACAAGGACAAGCAGTGGTCATTGCAGAGTGAGTCTGACATATTTTCAGGTGCAACTACTCTGTTTCAAATGGCTTGAGAAAGGTTGGATGGTCCAGTGGGAGCTGACCAGCAGTTCATAAGGCACTATTTACAAGTTAACCTATATGAAGGGGGTTTTTTTTGCAGTACTCAGGAAGAGTTACCTAGGTCACAATCTCTCTTGTGTGATGGACAGTGCCAGTTGATTCATAGGAAAGTACATGGAATCTTGCTCTAGACAATACTTTGCTGCTTTCATTTTCTAATTATTTATTATTGCATTTTGTTAAGGGGTGGCATTAGCAGATGACTCAGGAGTAGTAAAGCCATATGTTCTTGTGCTTGTATTGAAACTGAGGACAGGTACTCAAGGGATCACATGCTCTTCTACTGCTGAGAGCGAAGAATGTGCACTGTGAGCACTTAAGTGTCCTGGTCAGCTACATCAGCCCTTGCAGCCTCTATGAAAATACTTTCCTCACAAGGTTAAATCATATAAGATCCAGGATGAGAACTAAGCTGACCCATAGAAAGGACTGAATACAGATTTTTCACTTTCCATACCATTTTCCTGGCACTGAAATTCACATATCTTGATATAAAACAATATTGTTTCATCCACAGGAGAGAAAAATACACTGTAGGTTGAATTGAAGGTGAAAAGCACATATAGGTAGGCACTGAGAATAGCAGCTGCAATTAAGTTATGACATATGAACAGTCAATCTAGAAGACACACTGGGATGAATGGCACAGGAAACCCAAGGACTAATCACGTCTTTTTCCAAAGATGTCACTTCCTACACTAGAAGAGTCTTTAATACTATGCTAGGTTATTATTAACTCAGGTGAGTGTCAGTAGGTAACAACTGTTTAAAGAGCTTCTCTTTGGGTTTGTCTAACACACCAGCTGACCAGACCTATCTGGTGAGGAACCTGTGTTCTGACAAAAGCTCAGCCTTGGTAAGATGGACCTTGGAGAAAAATATGTCATAAGCAAGAAATCCTAAAGGATTCCTCTTACCTAAAATATCCCCCGTAGACCATTGACAGAAATTGTCAACACACATATTTCTGTTTTATCTTGCATTTTGTGTTGGATTCGCCTACCAGCATGCTGGCCTGTCCAATACACAGAGATCATTTTCTATAGTGAGTACACATTGTCTTTCTCCTGTTAGCATCAAATCCATGCGAAACACTGAATATATCAAAAAATGTTTTCTTGAGCTAGTTTACCTCATTTGCAGAAATGAAGGTGCTAGACCCATAGCAATAATCTTCCTCCCACTGCAGACTCAGATTTGAACCAATATGATGATGAGTCTTTCCTCTCTGTTTCTGAGTCATTGTCAAATAGTCTCTCCACCTACAGAATGAAGTGAGAAACTGTATCAGTGAGGTCTAGACTGCTATCAAAATGTATGGAGCTTTCAGGTCCACAACTTTCAATTCTCTTTTTGTATCTGCAACCCATCTCAGGTTTTAGCACACTACCTGGAAGAAGCAAAAGAGGAGAAAAAAAGAGGGAGGCAGTTTTCTGAATCGGTGGCTTCTGTTAGCATCATTTGCACTGCTGTTTGCTTGCCATGGTAGAGTGTAAATGTGGATTGGAGCCTTATCTTGATTTCTCCAGCTTCTTGGCAAACTGGAGGAAAGGACTATGAAGTTGCAGTAGTTGCTATCACTGAAATGCAGAACACTAGGAAAGAAAGTGAGAATGTTTGCTCTGCAGTATGAAGTTTAGCTGTATGCTGGCTGGTGTGTTCTACAATGCGTAGAACAAGTATGCAGATTTTATTAGGAGCAAATTAAGTATAAAATACATATGGCTGAAGAAGTCTGGATATTCAGGGGAACAAATGGAGCTCTAGTTCTTGCTTTAAGTTGTATTCAGATCTGGCTGCCTGTGTGCAGAAGTCTTGATTTTTCCGTTTTTTGGGCAAATGTTCTTCTGGGTTTTTTTAAGCCTGGTATGTATGGACAGTTTGTTCTCTTTCCTGCTTACTTTTGGAATGGAGGAACTGCCCCAGCAAGAATCTTTTATCTTTCATGCCCTTAGCGTGCTGAGGAAATAATTCTCCCCCAACAGAAAAATTTCCATTCCACCTTTCAGTTTCAAGATATCTGGAAATCCTGCACTGCTGGCAAGTTAGGAATGGCAAGCACAGATCACAAAAGATTTCCAGTAGGAAGTTTTGCTAAAATCATCTAACTCCTTGCCTCATGTCTGACACCAAACTCAGATTCTTGAACAAAGGACTTAGTGAAGGTCAAAAAACCATAGCCAAAGTGATTGTGTTTGAACCCATCCTAGGTGCCAAATCTTTTTCTCCCATCCTAAGATACTGATGAGTCCAAGTACTTGTCTACATTGAAAGTCTAGAGGTTGTCACAGAAGCGCATTCACACACTCACACGTATCAAATGTGTTAGTCGGTAAAATTGCCAGCCAAGAGAGACCAGAGCTATAAAGCAGATCTGGGCTCAGAAGCAACCTGGGAATTCATGGTCCTCCCCTTCACAGCTTGAGCAGAGAGACCAGATGTTTTCAGCCTCTGATGTGAGCCAGGGGAAGCTCGGTGGCCCACCCCCTTCAGCAAGGGTGAGGTCTCTGTGACAGGGCCGTGAGGATGGAAAAGAAGAAAATGGAGGAGCTGGCTGGGGGGGAAGAAGTGGGAGAAGCTGCTTAACGCAGGGACAAGCAGGCCAGTGTTTTTGGAAGTCTTTCAGTGTGAGTCACTTGTCTATGCCTGCTAACGAATGAATAAACTGCAACTTTTCTGTTTGAAGGGTGACTAACCAAAACTGAGTGTCTAAAAACTACTTCAAATTTAAACTTTAATGAGCACTTTAAAAATGTATCTTTATGATACTAAAACTAATATACATGTTTTTTAAGGGGAAAAATTATAAGATGATATTCTTTATATTTATGCTGTCACTCATGCTTTGACTCTGATCACTTATCTGGATAATTAAGCAGTATCACTGAGGAAACAGATACCAGAAATCTGATATTAATCCATCCCTCTTAATAGTAACGCAGAGTCACTGGGGTGGAAAGCAGCCTAGTCTTCTTAATCCCCTTTTACCAACATTTCAGCATCAGCATATCTCATTTATTTTCAAAAGTGGTTCAAGACACACTATCACTGGCTTAAGTCTAATTTAGGCTTTAAATCAAAATATATTAAGAAATTCAAAAATAGTCGAGATTACCAAGATTTCTTGAGGGAATGATTCACAACCAGCTCATGTCCCTCCGCCAGGAACAGGGGACAGCTAAATGATTGTTGCATGTCTGCATCACTTTAAGGTACAACACTTTCCTTCGAATTAAAAGGAGAAGGCAGGATTACAGTGGAGACCTTGAGATCCCACTGACATACTTATCAGGTATATGTTAATGATAGTCTGAGCAACTTCTACAGATATTAATTCACCTGCCAGTACTGAAGATTCCAAGGCTATTCTGTTCTCTCCCTTGTGTGCATGTGTCAGTGTTTATGTGAGCCTTGTTGTCCCCTTCAGTGCTTGTCAGAGGATTTTTGATTTTAATTTCCAGACTGTCCTGTATCCCTCATTAGTCACTGATGCTCCCATAATCCCCTTGTGCATTTTGAGGTGGCTGGACTTGGACCCAGCATATATTTAACTTGACACGTACCACAACAGTAACAGTGGTGCATAACTGTCGAAATGAGAAAGCAGCACTCTTTGCCCTTCTCCCTTCCCTGCCTCCTCAATGCAAACTAACCTGAACCAACCAAACAACACACACCCAGGCTGAGCATCATCCTCAGTGCACAAGCACTCACACATTGCCAACCTGGTGGCGTGAGTTTGGGATCTGTGCTTGGCTTGTGGTGTGAGGGAAGTCCAGTTGCCACACTTTCTACAGGAACCTGGTCACCTCAGCTGCAGTGTCAAGTGACTGGAGTTGATGCTAGGTATATTGCTTCTTAAGCCCCACTAGCTACAATCTGTGCATGCAGTTTATGCACTGTTTACTGTTGTACCATTGCATTGGCTACTGCTGACATTCACCTTTGCATACTGAATCTGCAATACTTCGAGCTCGTAGATGGAAGACTAAATCCATTATGGCAAAAACAATAGCAACCAAGTTTAGTGATCTACCTTAGCCTCAAGGTGATGCCTTCTAGTTGCTAAGAGTATTAAGGAGGACCTGAGAAGACATACGACTCCATAAGCCTTACCTACTACTTACAAAGTATCCAAAGAGTATATAAAATGGGAAAAGAGACCATGTGTAGTCACAGTGAAAGTGTGGGGCACTTCACCTTGTTTTCATGGCTCTGCCATCAGAGACAGACACACATTTCAGCCCAGGAACCTTCAGGAGACTGCTGCTTTCCCATGTATATTTATTAAGTGTTAGTGCCACCGAGCACTGTACAGGGGGAATCTATCACTTTATAAAATAATTAGCCTGCTATTTCAACGACAAGAAGGAACGGCAGCAATGTAGGCAGCAAACTAAGGTTCTGCCTTTACCTTCCTCTTAATTTTTGTATTTGTACAAATAAAGGAAAATGTTTTTACAGGATAGGCCAATAGTGCCGCAGGAATTGAATTAGAGCATCCTTAATTAATATGTCAGAATATAAGAAATGATGAAAATATGTATAATTAAATTCTTGCACTAAAAACAGGATTATAAAGTGTGACTAAAATAGATCAGGGCAGCTTTTTTTTGTTGTTGTTCATTTTATTTTTTCCCCTATATTTTAATTTTAATTAAAAATTGTGGGTTCTGGTATCTTTGCACTGTATCTTGATTAGCTATTACATGTCTGGGCTAACAGATGGGTCACCCCCAAAATTACACACTATTTGTGAAGATGAAAAGCATTTTCCCAGTTCTGTGAGTACAGTGTTATTTTCAGGCTAATATACAGTAGTAATATCTTGGCACTGTGGCAACCTACATTGTCAATAATAAGAAACTGCTTGACACAGGTGCTTGAAAAAGCAAACATCTTACATAAATTAAATGCCTATTTTCAACTACATGGCTTCAAATTTCAAAAGCAGTGAGTGATTCTGAGCATTCCAGTTTTCCAGGGCTCAAAGACAAACATGTGCAGAGGATCTGATTTTCTAATTTTCAGTGTTTATGGAAGATCCAACTTCATAAAATGTCTAAGCACCTCTTTTCTTCCCCTGCTGCTCAGGAGTTCTGTCAAACAGGTCACTTTGAATGTTAGGTCACACCTATGCAGCAAGTAACCTCACAGACTGTTTTACATGTGACATTTTTTAGTCTGTTAATGTGTTCTTTTTGTGTGTATGCTGTACTTTATTTAGATTAAGGGAAAATATTTTACACCAAACATTTCTTTTTGTCCCTTCTTTATGGAAGATCTTAATTCTCAAACTGTGGTGTAGAAATGCACTGTAGACTACAAGTGATATAAAAGCTTATGAACGATGCAACTGGTCTGTATAAATCAAACAGCACAGATTCCTTATAAAATCCCACACAGTGTTGAATCACATTAAATGCTATTTATTCGATTATTTGATATATCAATCATACAACACTTTCACTTCTTTCACCATTTGTCTTAGAAAAAGTCATCACCCCACATCCCACCCTTATTGCTCTGATCCTCAAAAGATCTCAAGATCCTGAACCCAGCCTGGATACCAGCATTATAGGGAGAAACATCCAGATACAGTGGCAAAAGAAAATCCATAAACTACATATAATGAAGAAGTGTTTGTAGAAAATGGAGGTTTCTGTTCTTGCGCTTTTCTAGCATTCAGCTCTTCAAAGAGATAGCAAATATTCTATTGGTTAACATTTAACCCAAACTAATAGGTCCAATCTCACATACTCAAATAAATCATAATGTCTTTTCAATTAGTTTGCACTTTCACTCGCTGCTGTCCTGAATAATTAGGAAAACAATTCACATTTCACTAGGAGATGATATGAAGTGTTATTCCTGTGATAATTACCAAGCTGCAGTTCAGTTTCCCTGGCTCCCACCAGGTCATCAGGGCACAAAAGAGGACACCATGAGAGCATTAATGAGCTCTCATTGAAGATGTTAAAAAGCTTGTATTGATCTGTTTGTCCAAGAAGGAGATATTTAAGCCTTTCTGCTGAGGGCAGGAGAGACAGAGATTCATATCACAAAGCCTTTTATCCAACCCCTTCTGTTTCTGGCTTCAATATTGCCCAGTCTCAGCATGTCTGGTTCTGGAGGTCATACTTTTAAACTTTCACAACATTTTTTTTTCTTTTTCCCTTTCTTCCTCTTGTTTTTTTTCCCTTCTTTTTTTTTTTTTTCCTTATAAAAAAACCCACAAAAAAAACCCACAAAAGAGAGAGAGAAGGTAATATACAATGTACACTTAACCTTTACTACAGGGTTCCCTTTACACAGCTAGCTATTTCTGAGGACAGGCTTCAGTGCAGTAAGATCTCCCTTCTCACTATATACCACTCACACACATCTCAAGTTAAATTAAGAGCAATCTAGACAATGCAAAGACCAAGTGCAAAATTTTGCTCATATTTTGAAAGTAGGTCCAATCAAATACCTTTTTGGGGAGTTTGATCAAGCTTTTCTCTCTAACTTTGCCATCTTTTTTTTTTTTTTTGGTGAACTCCTGCACTTGCTATTTCTAGCTGGGAGCGGAAGTGGAAGAACTGTAAGGTTGCAAAATCACCAGTTCTTGTGGTATTTTCAGAGGAGATTTCTTTCTGCAGGCAGGGGAGGCAAATCCTGTCCTGCTTTCAACCTTCTGCATTGTTATGATATACTGCAGCTGTAAACTAGTTCTGGGTACACTTTCCTACTCATCAGTTTTCTCTGCTTTCTTTTAAATGCCACAATGAACTGTCAGTGAGTATTCCCAGCCTGTCTGGCATAGAGTTTGGGATAAAAAGCCATGTAACTGTTAAAGCTAGATTTTCTTTGTTTATATTTGTCACTTGAGCCAACTATTGTCTAGTTCAGCAAGGTTATATCTCTCTTTTCACTATATCTCATTCACATTCATCTTGGTATGAGCAGTTCAGTGAGGCCACTTGTGTGGGTCTGTTGTAAATGGTTACTGAAGAGAAATATTGGGACCTTTCATGGATATTGTTAAGGAGGTGTTCAAGATGTGCTACTTTCTTAACATACAACAAAGGCCATTACAGCTGAAAATATCTCAGTTTTAGTTTTAAGTGTCTAGATCAATGCAATGACAGAGGCCTCAATATATGTCCATGATTTTATGGTCTGTCTCACCTGCCAGAGTGGGCTGGTACACATGTCTCAAAACCAAACCCAGGAGTCCTGCAGTTTCCCTCTCCTTATGTTGGAACAACCCAGTTTACCCCACTGAAAATAATAATCTGAATGACTGCAACTTCAACTTCACTAATCTGTGAAGTAATATTTATTAGTCAACAAGATATGTTTAATGCTAACAGACAGAAAGGCTGGTAAGGAAGAACTTCTGAGGGTATCACACAAGGTCACTCTGTCTCAAGGTTGTAGTTAGGGTATAACATCAGAGCTCCATCCTTCCAGACTTGTTATTTCTTTTCAGCCTTAGGTCAATTGAATATCAACTCCTTTGTTTTTCTCTGCATAAGGATGTAACTTAGATTTGAAGTATTTTACAAACAAACCAAACCAAACTACACCAAAACAAAACAAACAAACAAACAAACAAACATAAAAAGAAAGAAAGGAGAGGGGGAGTGGGGAGAAAGACAGTGAAATAAACACACAGTAAAAGACCTGGAAGTTATATGTTGTATATGTTGATAGAACAGACAATGGCAACATCATAATGTGGCTGGAGTAGGGAGGAAGAAAAAGATAAATTTTTGGACTAAACCATGCCTATAATCTGGTGTGACAATGGTCTGACTGGCAGCCTTGCTCTCATGATCATATGTTACTGACACAGGGATTTTTGTATTGACGAGTGTGTCATGGAAACATTCAGTGACAGTTTCTTGCTCAAGAAAAAGAAAAAAAAAAGAAAGAGATTGTACAGGTAGCACAAATAATGCCATGCTCATCACCCAGTTGCAAACTAGCGCTCTGGCTGAGCATTGATTTCACATTGTGCTTCATACTTGAAACAAATGACTGTTTAAGAGAATGTCAATGGCTTCTGCAACCATGGGGATGAAGTGACCAATGGGCTGTTGGTGTTGAAGAAAACTCTGATGGGAAAATCTGTGTGTTGTTCTAGGCAAATTTATGGTCTGAAAAAATTAACAGATGAGGAAATAAGCTTTTGTGGTCTAGCTGTGCTCTTTGGCAATGGCGAGACCGTTAATAGTCATCATTGTCAGGCAACTTCCATGCAAGTGCAAGGATTCAGCTGGAAGGTGGGTAATTAAGAAGTTAAATTAATGTTGAAGGATATAATTTTCATGGGTATTTAGCAAACAGTTGGTAAAAACTCTTTGAGTTTAGCCGCCATTTTGTAGCCTGTAAGAAGTGTATCGCTTTGCCCTTAACTGGCCTTTTCCTTAAGCTTTTGTAACTCTAATTTATGCTCCTATTAACCTAGTAGCTGCTCTAACTTGCACCACTCTCTCTGTCCCCGAGAATGCTTCAGCTAGATAAGAGGTAGTCTCACATATGTAGTGCCAGCAGAGTCAAGCAGCTTTGCAAGTTTGGAAGCAAAGGCATTTTGTCATTTTGATATCCCTTTATCTGATTTCTTAATGAAAATAGTCTAATGTCTATAAAGTGTTCTTGTCCAAATCTTCACTTGTAAGATTAGGAATTCTGGCCTGGTTTTCTTGGAACAATTGCCTCCTGCTGAACCAGAAAAAACAGTCTGTAAACCCAATAGACTGAGTCAGTTCTCTCTGTTGAGATAATTTTCCCAAAGTCTTTTTCCAGAGAGCCACAAAAGAGAGTGAGGCAACAGAGAGGCTGCAGCACATGGTATGTAAACGTTCACTGCCAGTTTGAAGACATGGGTTTTTTGAAAACAGATTTCATATCCTATCATTGGAGAATGAATGCAGGCACAAATCACACTCCTCGTGACCCGACACAATTATCCCTTTGAGGACTGAGCTCGCAAAAGAGACCATGTTCATCTCTGCCACACGTAGTGACAACTTAATAAAGATATGAGGGAAAGATTCAGGAAGAAATAAAATTGAACATGGATAGGAAGTAATGACCCTTGGAGATAATATCCTCTTGCTGACACTTTGCTCAGGGCAGAAATCCCAGCTCTGTGGTGCTCCTCAAACTGAAAGTCCCTCTGTGCATAAAGAAATTGTTGGTGATCCCTCGCCTTAACTCTTAGGGGACAAAGGACATCTTGTGAGTGCTGGTGACTGTGCCATAAGCTGTGCGCCTGCAGCAATGTACAACTTCTGGGCTGTCATGGGGACAGGTCGAAAAATGATTTCTAGAAAAAAATAGGCTCCCTGATTCTCCAGATGCTATGGCACATTTTCCCATACCTTACGTCACTACACATGTCCTATCTCACCTGTCTGGCAGGAAAAGGTTCCCTCATTGTCCATCTTACTCCATTTGCCTTAACGTGATGTCAGAGCTGGAGATACAGCAGTTTCCTGCTGTTGCTGCCCTCCTTGTGCTGCTCCGAGGAGGACAGCGTGCAGTGTACCACAGGACATTACACACCACAAGGTCCTGTGTACTGAGCCACCCTGCTGGTCCTCAAAAGCAAGGCAGGTAGACATAAGGGTGTGGAAGCATTCAGGAAGAGATCTGCTATGCAAAACGAGCACAGAAATGTCAATACTCAAACATCAGGAAGTAAAAGGAGGCTCTGCAGTGGTTGCACTGACAGCACCTTAACCGACAAACCAGAAATTGCAAGAGACACAAATGTCATATGAGACTGGAGTTTGATAGGTGACTAGGAAGTTCGCCTCACCTCTCTGCTCTGTGTGTTTGACAAGATTTCTTCCAAGAAGGTTTGTGCAAAAAAACCTTCAGGAGAATGGTTTGGAAGATCAATTTCTGGCCATTTGGCCAGACATTGGACAAAGACTCTCTGCTCACAGACACTTAATGGCTGGGTGAAAAGTAGGAGTGGCAGCCTAAATGGAGGTCCCTTAGGCATCTGCCTCATGTTGCTTCTGGCCACATCAAAACCAAAACATGTGTCTCCATTCAGAGTGTGGTTCCTGAACCCCACTGATCCCATTGTCTGGGATCTGCAGTGGGCAAATATCGCTTCCAGTAAGCAAAGGTAGGAAGCTTTGGTAATGCATTCTGGAAGTATTAAAAAATTCAGACTGAAGCAGGAGGTACTGGGGAGCCCATTTCTTATCATTGTGTTATAGTGTTAAGGTAAATACACCAGGAAATATAAGCAGGAAATAAACAATAGAGAAGTGTGGAAGAGGAGAACTGGAAGGAGGAGGAGGCAGAACAGGGAGGTAGTCAGCAGAAGTGATTTGGTAGTGCACATCTTCCTCACAGAAAAGAAAGCTGAAACAACTAGAAAGGTTCTTCCTGCAAGAAAAAACGTTTTCTTCAATACAAAAAAATAAATGTCAACATAGAAAAATGTTTTTCTTCATAGTCTACACCCCCATCAGCACAAGTGAGAGACCAGTTTTATCATGAGCAAAGTGAGTCTATGAAAAGGAACAACTCTGTAGCGGTTTAGATCCAGATTTTACAATGTCAAATAATTGTAATATTAGTCAAGACCTGCACAGAACTTTGAAATTATCCCAGTTAACCCTCTGTGTCTTCAAGAATATCTAGACAGCTGGTGTGTTGTGCAAGGGCCTTTGAGCAAGGTAGCATAACTTCAGGATGAAGCTGAGGCAAACACAGATGGCTTTTGAATAAAAGCATTCACACAGGCATCTAACACATTAAACTAATGTGTTCTTACTTAATCCTTTTAGTGCTTTACCTTAAGTTTCTTGGAAAGCCCTTAACAAGAAGAGAGTAGGATCTGCACCAGCATAGAGAACTGAAGCCTACTTCTCCAGTTCTAGCTACTGCAAACTTTAATCTGTTGATTGTTAAATATAAATCTTTCCCTGGCAGGTATCGTTTTAATAACTCCTTTACTGCCATTCCTCAAAAAAGATACTAGCTTTCATCACCATAGTTTTAAATTTCTGACGGAAACAAGGAGCACTGATCAAAAGTACATTCCTGTTAAATGGGGAAGGTCAGACGTCTCTGATGGTTCAGCTGGCATATTCGTGGCTCTGACTAAGTTACTGCAGTGAGATATCACCAACAGCCTCCTACAGGAGTCTTGGAAGGTAGAGATCTCACAGCTATTAAGAACCAGGAGAAAAAATAATCATGGAGATGGAGAAAGAAGTGAAAAATAAGTCTGAGCTGTGCTGGAATAAGATAATGAAAATATGCTTCAATACTAGATAATGAGAGTGCTATAAACTGGTAGATGCACAGAATGAGAAAGACACTGACCTTGGAGACCTGTAGAGATAAACACATACTGTGGGAACGTTAATCAAACTAACTGATCCTTCACCCACCAAAGTCAAAGGTTTCTGCTGACTTCAATGAGATTTAGATTTGTCCCAAAGCACCTAAGGTTGCTTCCACAGAAAGCACTGGTGCAGAATCAGGCCTACACCAAAAAATTGGCTATCAGTTTTCACCCTTCTATTAACAGTTCTTTACAAAAAACAAGGAAAGAATAAAATCAACTGTGGAAAGAATTGCAGCAGTGACAGAAACCCTTAGTCCCCTTGGTTTTAATTTCTGTCTACTGGTCTGTTTTTTACTTGATGCCTCTCTTTAAATGCATCTTGCTGTACACTTAGAGCATCAAACAGATCAAGAAGACTGCAAGGTGCCTGACATGCTTTTCTCAAGGTTCAAACTAAAACACTGACTTTGGATTTTATTTTAAATAGCACCCTACTTGCTTATTTTGCTGAAATCAGATGGTTGGGAACTTACAAGCTCTATACACTCTTGCTTACTGCAAGTTGTACACTCTTATAATAAAGGTTAACGGAGGGGCAGTCATTTCTAAGTTCTCATTTAAGTTTAAAATTAGAAGGCTTCCCATGCTCCTCCACTTTTGGGGAACTACACACAGAATCACTTCTCCTCCTCAAGCTGCAAAATTAGTACTTTGGGGAATTGAGCTCTCTGCCTGACATTAATCAGTGTGTGTTTGGATTTGACCATCCTTTCAAAGGGTGATTCTTGCACTTGTAGCAGCCTAGGTTGTACTTTACAGCTCTCCATCTGCAAAACAGCAGTAGACAAATCCACCAGGCCAAGCACTGTTTTAGTACCCCTGATTAGTTGAGTAACATCAGTTCTCTATTCTGACACAAGGAGCAAAAATATTTCCTTTAAACCTGATTACTCCTTGTTTAGTGCAAGGCTGTTTAGGGCACTTTAAATAAGGTCTATGCTATCACGTGCTGCCTGCCAAAACTGCCACTGTACATGGTAAAAAGGAAAGAAAAGATTAAAAAAAAGAGCCAAACAAGCAACCATATTGGTTTTTGCTTGCTCTCACTAACTTTCTGCCTGATGTAAACCAGTTGCTCTTCTTCCAACTTGCCAACTGCAGACAACTTCTTGCAATGTCAATGAAGTTGAGACTGCCTGACTCAGAGGAACCAGGAAGAATAAAGACAACTATAAAGAATTTCCATCCACATAAGTATAATCACATTGCTACTATCAGTTACTAAAATCACAAGGTACAACACTTAACTTGTTTCTAAAATTTGGAGACATGAGAAACACAGAAAGTAGTGAAGCGTAAGAGCTCCGAGTGTCCTCTTAGTCAAAAGCTACTGTCATGTAATTCACATGCTTTGACTGAGGCCATCTCCTGCTAATCTTCCATTCACTGTGATCTGTAAAAAAAGGCCAAAAACCAGTCTGGAAAGCATCAGACCATGTCTTGTTTGCATTGGAAATAGGAAAATCAGAAATTATGTTTAAATAAAAGCAGAAATTAATTGAGTCAAAATATAGTCAGTCACGTACTTGAACACTAGTCATGTGTTATATTTCTCTTTTTCCTGTTCAGTGACTTTAACAAAACAGAAAGTGAAGGAAAGTGTTTTTAAAACACACAGATCTAGGTTTTAAAACCAGTGGTCTAAGGGTTCAGCCACTGAGTGTTTCTTGGTTGGTTTCTTTTCTGTACTCCATGATTTGCAGTGATTATCCTTTGATTTTTAGATGGGAATGGTGCTGGGTTTGGAGGGTCTGTTTTAATCAAACTTTGAAAGTAGAGCAGTTCAGGATTTTTTCAGTATTCTTTCCTCTGCTGCACCCTAAAATACCAATTGGCCAAAAAGGTTTCTCTCCTCTGGGATAGAATTTGTGGGAGGAAGATTTCCGAAATTAGCCCTAAAATAACCTGTAACTCAGTGGTTACTCACAGAAATGGGAGATACTTAGATTAAAATCAGTGCACCATATCAGGCACTAAGGAGATCTTAAAGTGAATCTTTAGTGTCCCAAGTGAGTTTTGTAATGAAAGACTATTCTGGATTTGGGGGGGGAGAATGTAAAGGAGTGTGGCAGTCCTAGTGTGCTCTTCTTCCTTTCTTTTGATGAAAAATATCTAGAAATTTTAGTTAATTCTGATGCAGCTGTTCATCACAGCTGTTTTAAATAAAACTATTTTCTACCCTTCCCTGCCTTCTCCTGGTACTTTGGGATGGTGTCTTCCAAGACTGTTTATGTGACACACACACAGAGTATTCAATTTTAGCTGGAAAATTGTAAAAGAAAAAAAATAAAAATTGGTTCACTCTTTGTAGCATCACAGCCCAAAAGTCCCCATCACTACCAGATCTCTTACTCCACTAAAATAATTTGAGCACTGTGGCATAACGGAGGTCAGAAGCCAGTCCTCTATATGCAAAACCAGGAATATTGGTGACTGTTCCAGAGTGTGTGGGGAGCACAATTTCATTTGCAATTGTGAGGTTATCAAGAGATCCTCAAAGAAAAGATGCTGTAAAGTGTTAAATACTAAGTCTTTACATGGAACTGAGCTAAGTGTATTCAGATATCTGATGGTATGTTTGCACTATAAAGAACCTGGTGTTTGTATGTGTTACTTTAAGACAACATTTTCCCTCTTATTAGAACTAGTCATCCCAGAAATACCATTTCTGCTGTACCACATGGTGCACAGATATTGCAGTTTCCAGTATTTGTTGTAATCTGAGTGTCTGATTCAATTGTTTGGCTATCTTTGGAGGGTGAATGTGATAAACAGTAGGATCATAACCCAATCTTAAAAGCAATGGGAAATAAAGAACAGGTCCTGTTATAATATATTTTTGGACAGCTTTGGATGATTATTTCATAGAAAACTAGCTTCTTAACCTCCACTCCTACCCTGTCAGCTCAGGTATGTTATGGGTGACGCTGTGGGTCTCTGTTTCTGTATCTACTGAGGTGAAAAAGAGTGCAAGAGCAGATGTAGAAACACTAACCCATCTCTTGTCTCCCCATGGCTGTCTGCAGCCCAGCTGTACCTCTGGCCCAAAGTTTTTCTCCCCTCAGGCCCGGCCAGGCCTGGCCAGGCCTCCTGGGCTGCGTGGAGGAAATGGTGCTGAATGCTTCCCTTCTGTGGCAGTATGTAATATGTCTTGTGGATGCCTCTGGTTTCGAGCACAGATTTTGCCCAACGCTGGGCAAGCAGCGGCTGAGTCCAAGGTGTGGAGCAAGGGGAGCACAGGGCGCTCCCCGCTGTGCCCGCCATCCCCACCTGCACCCGCTGAGGCTCCCCCTGTGTGCCCGAGCTGCTCTGGCCTGCAGGAGACTGCAACCGGGCTGTAGCCTCATAGCCTCTTCCCAAATTTTCCTCTTGGAAATTTATACACATTTATCCTAAGATACCTGAGACTGACAGTTACACATGCTGCTGAGAGGGCTTGTATGCACCCAATATATCTAATGGGTCAGCAACATGGTGCACTGGTCACAGGCCATCTGCACTATGGAGATTACCTGCGTGTGCTCAGGTAGCCATCAGCAGGTGATTTTGAAGGAGGAAAAAGAAATCTAGCAAAAAATGACATGTAGTATCCTAATGATGAACATTGCCTTGATTACAAAACATGGCAACATCAAATTCCTTCTCACAGGTTTTCTCCAGCACAGTCTTGGCAACTACTGAGAACATTTGCTACCATTTCTCCTTTCTTTAAAGAAGAAATAAAATCACTGGGTAAAATACGGTATGTGCCAAGGAACAATATTCTGATACTACCCACTTAAAAGAGAAAAAAAATATTTTTGCTGTCCTCAGTTAAAAACAGGGGGGAAAAGCGAGGTGACAGGCGTGTTCTCGATGAGGCATAAATGGAGGGTTTCAGGCCAGTCAGAGGCTGGGTTCACACGATACTGTCAAGGTCCTAGATTTATGCTTGACAGCATTAGTGCCAGAACCACTATTTATGTTGCTTTAATCAGTCACACTTTTAAAATCACCTATGCTCAGCATTTATATCAATGAGGTGATAATATTGCTGTCAGGCACCAATATCGATAGTTGTGTCATAATCTAAACTCTTTTAATCTTTTCCTATGCTTGCATTAATGAATCTGCAAGACAACAGCTACTACTACAACAAAAAAAATAAGGATGGCTCTGATTATGACGAGCGGCCATGGAGGAGGAAAAAACCCAGCCCTTTTTTTTGCTCTTTGCAAACCATTTTAATTTGCCTTTAGCCTTCTCTTTTTCTGTCTGACTTTGAAGACATTGTCAGCACATCCTACTGATTTTCTCACAGGCTACTTACATCTCTGAAAATATTTTTAGGCTCTATGGCAGTGTGCAGGCAGGTAGCCTCTTCCCTAAGTGGTTGGGGAGAGGGAGAGAGGGAGAAAGAGACAGAGGGAAATAAGAAACCTTGGTCTGATTCTGATGTGGGGAAGAATCATTGTGATTTTTCTTTACCCTTTTTTTTTTTTTTTCTTTTCTTTCCTGAGCCCAACCTTACAGCTGTCAGCCTCTGTTCTTTTTCTATTGTAAATAAAGTCTTTCTTGGGTTATAGCTTTAAGCATTTTTTTTAATTAAAATTCAATTCAAATATGAAAGTCAAAGAAACTTTCAAAGCAAAATCTACAAACTAATTCACTCGAGGGGTCTGTTTTCATTGCCATAGCTACAGATTACTATAAAGAAACTTGAACCAGACCTTTGACACCCAGGAAGGTCAAAAGTCCTTTCTGCCTGTGCTAGGACCCTTTTGACAACTTCCTGTATAATTTGACTGTTATTTGCGTGGCTGGTCACTGTCTGACCCCAAAGTCTGGAAAAAATTGAGAGGCAGCATATACCTCTGTTTCAAATGGACCTTAAAAAGGGCACTTTTAATTGCATTTTGGTGAGAAACCTACATGTACAGGCTGGTGCAGGCAGCAGCTGGGGAAGCTCCTAGACTCGTAGGTTAAGGATCAGCTTGCCTTACGCTACCATAGTTTGGTGCATATGAGCTGCTCTGTGCTGTTATCTCCACAGCAAAAATGGATGTGTTTCACAGGTTACACAGATTTCAAAATTTACAGCACTTGCCCCAGTGCTACAAGCTAAAATTGGAAATACACTGTTCCGCCTTGAAATCTGTGAGTTTCATATGCTTCCAATTTAAAACTGATTGCGCGTATGGGGTCTTACTGTGCATGAGGTATTTTAAAGTTGCAACCCTAGCTCTTGGTTATACCTATCCGTGAGCTCCCCAGGAAGAAAACTTCACTTAATAGACCAAAGAGGTCCATGGCAATCTTGCCAGGTTTCCACAGTGAATATTTGGGGTTTGGGGTATGCTACAAGGCAAATGTGCTACACAACATAGAGTCAGCTGGTAGTTTAATGCAGCAAGATCGGGATCTGTCAGGTTGTACCTCCTTCCTTTTCTGCCCGGCACTGAACATTGCTTTAGCACATCTGGTGAGAAAACTGGAAGTCTCCAACACCTGGACTGCAACATGCTGCAGCAGGTGGTGTTGCTTGTCCTGCACTCTGCATCCTGAGATGGGACTTATCACAAGGAATCAAACACTGGTCTATCGTGCTTGGCACGGTGTTTCCAGAGGTTCTTGATGCCTTGGGAGTTACAGGTACCTGAGCGGTCACACTGATGTTGGCTGTGAAGGTTTTGGGCACCCCATGGGCTGCTTCTATCCACGTGCAGGCAGCGCTGTGTGAGCAGGTGGAAGGACCAGTTACCAATGAACATGGTGAGTGCTGTGCAGGTAACCATCCAGACAGTGCAGATGATATGTTTCTTGCACAGATGTGAAAAGTTTGGCGAAATGTAAACCCAAAATGTAAACACTCAAAATAGCTTCAAGTTTGGAAATGTGCAGGTACCGCTTTGAGGAAAATGATTTACTGTCTTACCATGTTAAGAGGCAGTGCTGACCCTTGTCTTTTACCTCAAGAGTGCTGTTTCTCACTATATTTGAAGTTTTGGAACCTAAAGCTGTGAAAGACATGACATAACAGACAAACCCATTTTAGTGAATAATGACCTTTCCCATGTAATCCTCTGACCCCTCCACTTTCCGTAGGGAAAGCTACTTTTTGTGCCAGAAAGCTATGCAAATTGGATGCCAAGGCTTGCCGTGTTAAGCCCCTAATGTGGCTCCTTATGAACGATATACGTGTCCATAGAGAAGAGCAGCATTTAAACATGCAGCTAGTGGACAAAAGAAACAGCCTCATCTTCTGTTGCAGGCACCGTCACATCAAGCACCCCTGGAAACATTGTGAGGGGCATGATAGATCAGCTGTTTGATTCCTTGTGTCAAATCCCATCTCAGGATGCGGAGTGCAAGAGAGGCAACATAACCAGCCTTCTGCTCAAAAGATAGCTAAGAATAGAAAGATATGTGTGCATAAATGAAAGAGGGAGGAAGGTGGAGAAAAATTCCAAAATAGAGCTTCTGCTCACTGGTGTTAGCTATAAACCACTGTACTTTAAGCTGGTAAAATTACACGGGGGTGGGGGGGAAGCTGTTCTTTTATGTGTTATTTTTTTCATTCAGTTAATGATGCACTTCACTCAGAAATAGAGACATGCTTGAATCAATAAACAAGGATTAACTGAATGTGGTTTATCCAAAAGGCACTGCCTATGCATCAGTCCCAAGCACGACGGCACAGAGAGCTCTGCTTCTCAGTGTTGGGGTGAGAAGTCCAGGACACTGCAGTTATTTATCGTTATGTGACCTCCTCAGAGCAATAGGGCTGCAGGCAGCTTCCTAAGGCGAGCGGGAGGAACCCATCTGGAGAAGCCAAGCCTTCAGTTCACCACAGCAGGGGTATGGCTGTAGAAAAAAGGGCCAGGGAGGGCATGAAGCCTTGACTTTGTAGGAAACGTTGTGGGATAAAGTGAGGGAAGGGATGTTGGAGGAGCCCAAGAAATCTGGCTGTACTGTGAATGACAAGATAAAGACAGGACAAAGAGTGACAGACTACCGCATGTTGAGGTACTCACGGACTCTACCAGGTGGGCTGAGACTGTGGCTGTGTGCATTGAGCTTGTACTGGTAAAGGGTGATGACATTTCTGTTGTGAAAGGTGAAAAGTTTTGTTGCTTTTTTTAATTAATTTTTTTTTGGACAACTTTGAATGGAACAAAACTATCAGAGCAACTTTTCAGTGCAGCCCAGTGGGAGTGCCCCTCTATCCAGACTATGTATTAGTGGGACATGAAGGTGTTTGTAGCTCTAGATCCCCGCCTGACCATTCCTTTGGGTGCAACTGGCCTCGAGCAATAAGAAAAAGGAGAAAAATTAGAGAAATGTAAATAAGGAAGGTAACTTGCCATTTGTCACTTGAAAGTCCTTATTTCACGGCCTGTTCCCTGTTCTCCTGGAATTTTGTGTCATTATCTCCTGTTAAAAGGATTCAAATGACATTATTTGCATGGAAACTCGCATACAAATGATGTCGTCTGTGCCACAAAGTTGCATTACAATGAAGGGAATGATGACTGTGTCACATGTACGTGACATTCTTTGTGTCATTAAATTTAAAGTCAATGCTGGCAGTTATAAACCACTCACGTCTCAAGCAAATACATCACTTCTGATCTGAAATGAATATTTTAAAACGCCAACTCCAACTGCATCAAACAGCAATAACCTGCAATGTCATCTAAAAAAAAAAAAAAAAAAGAGAGAGGCAAAGATTCTAAACAAAGGTGGACTTATGGGATTGTATGATATACTGCAAAGGAAAATATTTTAATAAGCTGTAATAATCTTGAGACAAACAGAATTCATTGCTTGATGGTTAGGTCCTAGAGATATTTTAAACCCCATTCAATATCATGTATCTTTTCAGAAATGCTTATGCTCCTAGACAGATTCAGGATTGTTAATTTTCAGGCAGATGAATTAATTGTAGAGCAAGTTCCACAGCACAGACCTTTCTGTATGTTGTTACCATCCATTTCCTTGCCACACTGTGATGCTGACAACAGGCCAAGCTTTTGAAAGATCTCCAAACTCTTCCACAGAGTCAAGGGCAAATGATGACAGGAAAGGCTCAAGCAGTTATCACTGTCAGAATGAATGAGAAAAGAGGAGGGACAGTAGGTGGATTAGGTAAGGTTTCATACTACCGCAATGATCAGAGCCATGCAGCAATGAGAGCTAGACAAGGAAGTACATAGATGGATCTGCTCTCTGATTGATGCATTGTTTGTGCAGGTCAGTTGTAAGGTAAGGGACAGATCGCAGTGTTTTTGCAGAAGCAGCGGTAATTGTGCCCACAGTCATCTGCACCAACCTGGCTGGTTTTAAGCCAGCTACTAGCATTTTTTCACTGACACAAAGAAAGGCACTGTAGCACTACCTTTAGAAAGTTATTGTTTTAACAGTAAGACATGCTGTGTGGCCTCCAAAAAGTTAGGTGTGTAATTTTGAAAACTCATTTAAATGGAGATCAATCATCTAAATACCTCAAAGGAGCTCAGTGTCTGGCTAAACTGCTGTGCAGTTTAACCCCTCCCTCCACACCCTCAGCCCCATGCATACACAAACACAAACCCCTCTGAAAGAAAAAAGTTTGTCTGGGATGTGTAACTGTATCGGCTCAGTGAGGGATGAGGCAGAGAGGAAAATCTTTGTGCATGGGTCTTTTCTTTACTCTTATTGATACCGTTTCAAATCTACCTGAAACATTCTTTGGAGAAAGTTGTGTTACCAGCCCCTTCATCTTTGATATGGGTTTTAATCAGAGGACATTGTTATTTCACAATGAACATGGAAAGTACTTAAAACATTTTCTAAATGGAGTGCATTACTTCTGACAACAGCCAAAAGACCACATAAAGGAATTCAGTGAAATCCACTCTTTACAGCCTTCTGGGTTTGAAGCATTGGTGCACATGTGGAATATGCTAAAACATGGGTCTACCAGTTACAAAGGTTTAAGCGATGAGCTGACTTAAAAACTGAGCAAGGTCAGCACTGGCTGGTGAATCCCTGCCATACTCCAGGGACATTTGATGGAGGTATTACCCCTGTCCCCAGGTGACAATGTAGGTGCCGCCATCCCATCAGGTTGAAACTGGGCAGAGCCTGCACAGCTCTCATGGAAGCCAGATAGGAATAAGCACAGCAATCTGATCCCAGCAGGGAAGTAAAGTGTGGCAACCAGATTAATACTCCATAGTCTGGCTCTCGGTTTAGGAACAGAGCAGTGGGGTGGGGGCTGGACCCACAGCTCTTCCACTGCCTGCCTTTTCCCCATTCCTACAAGACAAAGACTGATCTCACCCCCCACTGCCATCCTGCAAGCTGTCACGATGCTAGTAAGCCACACATGGGAAGGGCAAGTTTGCTGTTCTGTTGGTTGTGCATTGGGGATTGCAAATGAGCCCTTAATGCCTACTTCATTTTATATTTTAGGATATATTTCTTGCTTGTAAGAGAACAGAAGAAAAGATTAGAAGTAGGATATGAATGAAATGAAGCCTTGGGTCAAAGTCCTTTCATCCTTTTGCCCTAGTCTGTCTAACATTTTTAAAAATCCCATTCTAGCCAGGTACATTTGATTACAGAAGTGACCAGAAATAAATCAAACTAAATTAGTTTAAGATATATATATATATAAAGCAAAACACAAACACAAACCACAGAATTCATTAGATTAAGATGATTGGATCTAAGAGACGCTGGAGCCCAAAGTAGGTGTATCAGTATTTTAGAGGAGTTCAATGCAATCTTAATTGCTTACTTTATACAAGCAGACATTGGTGAGATATTGTGCCTGTGAAGTGACAGAAGAAATGTTTTGGCTGCTCTTTGATGTAGAGTTCAGCTGTTCTGGTTTGTAAATATAACAGAACGAAAGGATATTGTACTCAACCCACTTCAATCAAGTAAGACGCTGTGGCATCTAAACTGCCGTTCTTCCATTGCTGAAGCTGCTGCTCAGAACAAAGACATAAGGAAAGTGAGAGAGGCAGGGGGAGTGACAGGGTGGGAGAGAGAAAGAGGCTTCTGCAATCCTTAATAATTAGCAAAGAACTGCAGTGTTTAGCCAGGAAATTATGGTACATATGCTGTCCACTTGTTCAGGACCCCTGTATCGTGAGAACAAGCAAATACTCATCATCCACAGATGTCCGCCAGGCCCAGGTGACTGAAAATTCAATGCACAGGCTTCTCACAATGGGTCGAATGCTAATTGAGTGGCTTGGGGAGATTAGGGTAGCCCTGGAGCTATTCTCTATCTGCAAAAGTCTCACAGACAATAGGGAAGTCAACAGTGTCTTTGTAAAACTCTGCTTAACTGATGCTTATGAGAAAAATTAGGGCAAGCAAATAACTAAAAAAATACCACCGGTTCCTCTTTTTGTTTTCCTTTCCCAGCTGTGGGCTGGCTGATTACTGCCTTTTCTTTTCCCTTCCTGAATAGCTTCCTATAAATAGGAAAAAGGAGTAGGGGAGAGGAGACTGAGAACAGGTGGGAGAAGAGAAATTGTATATGAACTATATCAGGAAATCAGAATGGGTGATGAGAAGCATATTTAGCCTACTAAATACTTCAGAAATGGAAGTCGGTTTTCTTAGTGCACTCCCTAAAAAAAAAAAAAGAAGAAAGAAAAGATGTGTTATTTCAAGTTAAACGAGAATCAGGGCATCCTGAGATATGGGCTTGAAATCCATGAAAGTAGCTTTTGCTCCCATGTTTGCTTTTGTCTTGTGGCTCCTTAGAAAATCTTTGTTTCTACAAGTGTGAAACAGCTCAGATTTTCCTGATCCTAGCTCTGCAGAGGGCTTTGAGCTCTGTGGATGTATTTTCCCTTCCCCAGAACAAAGAGCTGCATCACTGGAGACCTGCTGTTAGGTGGTGGGGTGCACCAGACTTGGATTGTTTCACATCAGTCAGTTCTGACAGATCTTCTCGAGTTTATTCCCTAATACTGAATGCTGGACTTGTAAAACTGCACTAGCCATGGTTGTGCAGACACAGGTAGCATGTGGGACATAACATAGACCTGTTCTGCTTGATATTCCTTTGGACTTTCAGATTCAAATAACCCCCAAATCTCAAAATAAAACTCAGCTGAATCCTCTGCCTTTTACAGGTATTTGATAGGGACAGTCCGTATTTCCATAAGTGGACTAACACAGTGGTGAATTAGGCTTGAGGAATTTACTATTAGTTTCACTGGGACTGTACTGGTGTGTAATTATGAGATGAGTAAGGAAGTACTGACTTCAGCCTTTTTTCATTCATCTTCAGCATGTGTTTTAGGGAGAAGTCTGTGCATGCTAAGTGAGGCTGTGAATCTCCATCTAGCTATTGTGTGAGTGCTTCCTGAGGACACTTTCAGCATGCATGGAAAGTGAGATAGCTTGTCCTACTTTCAAAAAGAGAAGCCTAAAGCACCTTTTTGCTCAAGCACCTTTGAATGTCCTTCAGTGTCAGGGGTACTGTAGAGAAGAAAATATAGGATAAGTCTCTACTCAGACATAGTTTCTTCTTTAGGGAGGCAAATCTCACACTCCTATGGGTTTCACCCAAGTATCACTCAGGTTGAAACTTTGAAACTTAGCAAAGATGTCTTGAAACTCTGATGAGGTTAGCTGAAAAGTCTGCCAGCATCAGCTAATCTTTTTGTGGAATCTGGACCAGTTTACAGTATGAAAAAAAAGCCAAAAAATTAAAAAAAAAATAAAACAAAACAAAACAGAAAAAAACCCCCAACCAAAAAACCCCAAAAACCCCCAAACCCCCAAAAACAAACAGGGTGAATTCCCCTTGCCTTCAGGCTTCATTATGAAAGTTTTGCAGAGCTCAAGGAACTATGTATTTTATTGTTCTCTCAAACCTGCCCTTTCTAAATCACCTTATTCTGATTTAACTGCAAAAGGCATTACTATTTTGGGTTCTTCCTATGTTAAAACTGAAGCAGTAAGCTAGGGACTTTCATAAGAGACTGTACTGAAATGTCAACAGATGGCTTGCTAATCATGTTAAAAAAATACTCATTCCTTTTCTAAAATGGCATTTTTTTCAGTAAGTAAATCAGAAAGGAATGTTTATGATATAAAACATATTACTCACAACGTCTTTTAATTATCATACTTAATCATCAAGGTCAGGATGATAATTGTTTCTAAAAATTAACACCTCATTTTTCTGAGATGCTTACCAAAATACACGGTCAGAAATATGAATTACTAGTCTGGAACTCAGTTAGGAAAATGCATCTTCTGTTCACTAAACCAAATGTATACTTAAATACCATGAAGCCCTTTAAAACTAAGTACCTATTTAAGGCACAGTCTAATTAGTCCACTCACTGCCTAGTAAAAGCATACAGTACCATATGCCCTAGAATAGGGTGCCATGTGGGTGTTCAGCAATGACACATATTTGCAAGTACTTTATTATGAGATAACGCAGTGCCATTAATATATCTTAAACATGAATGTGTTTTGTAACCTATTGGAGACAACTATGGTTGGCAGTTAACACAAACTACCATGATATCTTGGCAGCAACTGCATTTTATTTGTAGAAGGATGAGCAATTCATATGGACCACCACCTTATATCATTCATGCTACCACACAGCAGCGTTTTAAACATGTTCAGACTTGAAGTCTTATCTTCTGCCTAGAGACATGTTCTGTCTTCCTTTCTTTTTTCTGGTCCCAGACCAGTCCTATTTTGGATGTGGCTTTGCAGTGATGGTAGCCTAGATTATAAGTAGCAGGGTGCAATGAAACTATTTATTTTGCTTAAATGAAGTTCCTTATTAGGATCTCCAAACAGCAAATAATAGATGGACTAAAGCTCTGAGATTCATTACTTTTATATCCAGGAGAATTGTGATGATCTTTCTCTGTGGTCACCTAAATGTGGTCGTCTGCTAAAATGTTGCCTACAGAGATTTCTACCAATATTTGTATCTACAAGAAGCTGCTGCTTTTTTGGTTTACACATAAAGTCTTACCAGTTAAGTTATGCACAATCCAGAACGCACAGGCCTTAGAACGACAGCAAAGAATTTGTGTATAACGCCTGTAACTTGTGTAGACATAGAGTGTATCTTTTAAATGAATATACGGTTTTAATTCAAAGATTCCAAGCCACGGAAAGTCCAGAATTTTCTAGGTAAAAAGGGCAGTGGAATAAGGTAGTAGGTTTGGACATTAGGAAAAGGTTCTTCACTGAGAGGGTAGTCAGTCACTGGAACAGGCTGCCCAGGGCAGTGGTCACGGCAGCAAACCTGTTAGAGTTCAAGGACTGTCTGGATGATGCTCTTAGTCATATTGGTTTAGTTTTAGGTGGTCCTGCAAGGAGCGGGGAGGTAGACTCAGTGGTCCTAACAAGTCCCTTCCAACTTGAAATGTTGTATGATTCTAGGTTTTGTGTGAGATTTGGCATAATAAAAAATTATTTTCATTGATTTGTGAATTATTATTAACTTGCCTTCATTTTTTTCTTTTTTTTTTTTTTTTCCCAAGAGGCTTGCAACCTTCGCTGTGTCCTGATTTAGTCTTTAAAACCTCTCCTCCTACATATTCTTTAGACATCTTGCAGCCTAAGCACAGATTCACTTGTGGGCTGAGACCCCACTTGAAAACCAGTGTTTTATAATTTTTCCCACCATTTACTTTGCTTTCCAGTAGATTCTATTCAATTAAGAAGATGGAGTAGCACAAATAAAATGGAACCAGCATACACATTTTTAAAGATCATCACATGGCACAGCACAAAACAAAACAAAAAAATCTTTATATGAAACAGCTGCTTACAGGAAACACCACGTATAATCTTTGGCCATATCAAAATTTCAACTCATGTTAGATTCACTTAAGGAGTGAGCACGTGGGAGAGAGAGATGACAGAGAGAGATGTTACACTTTCAGTGCTCATTTACTGCAGAAATGAATGTAGTGTAAGACTGTACATTTACAGAAAATATTAATGAAGAAGTAAAGAGTAGGAACATGGTCTTAAAGCCTGAAGCACATACTGTTTTCAAACTGAAGAGTAATAAAAGAGGTACAACACTAGAACCCACTGATGTGCTAAAATAATGTTTTCCTGGTAAGTAGTAAGCTTCTATTGGTGAAAAGCCTGATGCTACACAGAGAGTGGAATAGGAGCTGCTGTGGAGATTACTGATATCAGTGGAAGTCTTTGCATATATTCCCATGGGTTTGTGATCCAGGTAAAATCACAGAGAAATCATGGATAAAATCTTAACAAAGATTTCACATTTTCTAACTCAGAGTATGGACTTCCGTGAAGTGACCCTTGATTTATGTATGCGTAAGTGAGGACAACTGCTCATCTATGATGGAGCAATCACAAAGGGAAAAAGCTTTCAGCTAAGGAAGATGGATGTCTCCAGGACCAGGAAGGGCTGACAGTAACTGGCCAGTTGGTCATGCTGCCACAAATAACTATGCAGACCAGCCTCTGATTGTGAATTTTGCTTCCATCTTTTTCTGTAGTGCTTGGAAGGATGTAATCGAAAATGCAAACCTGTGGGGCTTGTTTCTGAAATCACAGCAAAACTGTGATGGAGATACCTTGCTCCTTTCAATTATGCTAGCTTTTATCCTGGTAGGTATTGTATAAGTCCTAGTTTTTAGGATATACAAAAATAAACCACCAGTGACAGCTAGTGAGTGTGGTTTAGCTGATAGGGCAACTGGAAAACTGGCTTTTATTCCAAGCTCTGTTACCAACACACTTGAGTGGAATAAAACACTTAATTTTCTTTGACCCCAATAGCAGTCTATAAGATAAAATCTCTTGTAAGGAAGGATTATCTTTTGTAAAGTATGTGGAAAGCACCTCTCACACCATAGTTGTGATTTCAGTCAGGGTCCCTGTGTGCTCTGCTGACTGAAAACTAATTAATGGTATTGAGCTTGATATTTTCGCATTGTTTAAAGGTTAGAAATTTTCTATCCTAAACACACAGTTGAGCATTTTGGTGTCATTTTTTTTTAATAAAAGTTCAGCAACGATCCTTAGGCTTTTCTCTCCCTATTTCTTAAAAATGATTTAAAAATTGATTTAGAAAATTATAACTCGATCTTAAAAATATTCCATTGTGACAGGAGGACAGATATCAGTGTCTTTTTGTTATGTGAGTTATTGAAGTTTGACATCCTTTGAGGAATATTTTTCATAACCCACTGTTTGCTACCCTGTCTATCCAATTATTTAGAACAAGCAATCTGTCATTTTATTGTTTCCTTCCAATTATATAACTTTGGTGACAGTCATGGCAGAGTATCCTCTGTAAGTAAAGTCAAATTTCACTGTGGATTCCAAGGGCTGCTGCAGAGTGTGTGTATGTGTGTACATGTGCGTGCATTGTGCAGAAATGGAGTGGAGGTGGAAATATTAAAAGAGGACAGTTGGTGAGTGTCATTTAAAAAATAACTGCTTCTACACACTGCGGCAGATCCAAAAGGGAAATAATATGTATTATCTTGATTCTCAGTTTTCAGAAGCGGAATAGGTATAACCTGTGCAGATAGTGGATGCTCTAAGGCAAGTACTGAAGTGATGACCACACTCTCTCCCACTTAATTATACAGTAGTTTCATGTATTTAGCCTAAAAAATGCCCGTATTGCTGTATAGAGAAACTATTCAGTTTTAAAGGGTGGCCATTCTGTCTCTCTGTCCATCTGAGATACTCACCTATCAGTAAGGCCAGAAAGAGGGCCTGTCCCTTGGAGATGGTATCAGATCAGACACATTTATTAAACAGTGAGGGACAAATGGGGTCCTCAGTTACAGCACATTGCTCCCTTCAACTTCAGAAGCAGTTGCACAAGGTGCTAGGAACAAACCTCACTCTATCATTTTCATTTAGTGACTGATAAAGTCAAACTGGAATTTTTCAGACTTAGATACTAAATTTGAAACTGGAGGCAAGTCACTAGGTTGTGCCATCTTTGTTGCCGGCGGAGGGAAAGGAAAAGCATTCAAGTGGCAGTTGGGTCCAACACCAGTTAGCTAGTCAGAAAGTAGAGAACAGCAGTGAAGCTGAGAAGAAACAGCATGCAAACAGCTGCAGTGTGAGATAGAATAAGCGAGTGTCAGTGGTGTTAGATGGTAGAGCTGTATGAACACTTTCACACTCAAAGCAAAATTGTCAAGTTATCGTGTCCAATTGGGCATGGATTTCTTATTATATCACTGCAGTACCACAAGCTGTACTGGCTGCAGAGTCACAGAACCCTTAATTAAAGAAGCAGGGGAGAAAAAAGAAAATTAATAAAATTGTTGTTCTTATTCAAGATCTTTGAAGAATATTACACAGTACTGTAAACCTATGCCGAACAAAACCATGTAAGCATATGCTTATGCCCCAGTGAAGTCATGCTTCAATGCTTTGTTGAAATTGGGCTTGAAAGTTTCAACCATTTAAACTAAAGCTGCTTTGGTATGGTAACTTTTTTTTTTCTTTCTTTCTTCTTTTTTTTTTTTCTTCTTTTCCTTTTGTCTGAACATTCAATGTGTTTCAGAGTCATCACTGGCCAGCCCAGTTCTTCTGTGTATCTCACCGTTATAACTTGTGAAGATGTTCAGGCTTTTGGGGACGCTTCAGCAGGAGCTGATAGCACGATCAGGGGAAGATCTAATGATTACGGACACTATTAGGGAGCCAATTTTTATCAACTTCACAGGGATTTTTTTCAGCACATTATCCAAACTTTATTAAAAATCAGAATCTTTTATCTATTATATGGAGATGATTTCCTTATACTTGACAGTATACTCTACCCCAGCCCACTAGTATTTCTGCTAGATGTTGCTCTTGCTTGGCCTGTGTACATGAGACATTTTCTAAAAGAGTGAGATAAACTTACTTGCAAACTGCTTACAATTTTCTTTGCACCAAATTTCTAGAAGCTTGTGAGGCAGCTTTAAAAATGGTTCGGTGAATTTTTATGATTCTGTTTTCAATGTCAGTTCAGTTAAACTGCCTTTCAAACAAACCACAACTGAAAAACAGCATGACCATTTCTGGATCCATTCTCCATGAGGACCCCTATGCTTTAGGATTTCTTCTCTCTCAGCCCTTCACCATAAGTATTTCAGCATATTCAGTGCCCCCATTTTTTTTTTTTTTTTTGCAGCTATTTGAGGAGGCCAGCTGGGGTCTAGATGTTGCCATCCTGCTTTGCAGATGAACAGCCTTTTTTATACGAACAAATGAAGCAGCCCATTGACAAGGACCACTAGGTCAACATGCCCACAACTTGTTGCAGATATTTATGTCATTTTACGAAATAACTAAAGCCAGCAAATAAATCACAGCTATCAAAGCAAACAGAACCCAGGAGACTCCTGTGCCCATGATGGTGCCCAGACCACTAAACATTACCTTGAATGAGATGTGAGGGATGAAAAGGCAAGGAAAGTTGGGAAGCATATAAGTCATGCTCGCCAAAGACACCAAGGGAGTGATCAGAAGTTGCAGTAGGCTGTAAGAGGTACCAGCAGGAAAGGCACTGCGGGTATTACTCTGCAAAAGAGCACACCGTAAAGTCCAGTGATTTCACAAATTGCCAGGTATTCTGGTATTTTTCCTCCAGCTTTTTATGCTGAAATAGAGTCCTGCACCATTAATACTAAATAATAAATGACCTAGGACAAATTTTGAACCTGGTCTAAGTTCTTTGAAGCCAATGTAGCTATGACAAGAATGATTTTTACTGGTTATTTCTTTATTATTTTTTTCCTACAACTGATAGTTCTGCTTTTGAATGTGGTAGTAAGTATGGAAACAAATTTATCACCATGTTAAGAATGGGACTAATTTATGTCTAAGCCAACATACAAGTCACGGCTATTACAGAAAAGCTTAACACTGGCTACACTGAACTTGAACCGTGAATAACTAGAGAACAGGACATTTCTCAGATGTCCTGGGTACTCAAATCGAAACATAATGCAAATCTCACTCTATTTAAAAGAACCCTGAGTGGAAATTCTCCATACAGCACAGATTTGCATGCTGGATGTAAATTTTCTAGGATATTTTTCCAGAAATCTGCATTTAGATAGAAGTATTTTACAAAGTCTAAACCCTAAGATTTTATATGTATCCTGGTCTTTATTTTCCATTTTCATTTCTCTGTGTGTGCTGCAGATAGGTAAAAAGAAGGAAGGTGGGTTTTATTTAGCAGTTTTGGATACAGAGAATACAGCACAAATACCAGTGTATTAGGAAGACTATAAAAAAAAAAAAAATCCTTCTTCAAATCCTGATCTGAAATGAACTAAACTTTTGCGATCTGTCAGCCAAATAGTTGACAACTCTTCTTGAGGACCTCATTCACTGAGTCTTAAACAATCTGAACTTGGCTTTTTCTTTCATCCTCAAAAAAAAAAACCTCACCAAAACACAGCAGTTTGGGAGATGCTTAGTTAATACACTTGTCTTTTATGTTCGAACTCCTACTATTTGTTGCTTACACTTTTACACACATTTAGAGAGCTACATACCCTTCTGCATAACTAGACAGCAACACATTTTTGAATTCAGGAAAGAAAAATTAACCTTGGCAGATATGTTAAAGTACTAACTCAAATCCCTTACATTAAGTTTTCCATGATATTATAAATATTTATCTTGCATTTTTATTCCAGGCCATTCTCTTTCTCCAGACACTGTATGTGTCTCTAGCCTGCTCCACTCAAGTTTCCTGTTGCCAGAGAAGCCTCAGGATTTATTTTTAATTCTGGAACTCTTTCTGTCTAGCTCTAGCTATCAATCTTTTTAGGTGCTGTGTAGCTTATGATATGACAATGATTTTGAACCCAGTTAGTGGCACAACTGATTTGCATTGCAGCTTATATTTACACACAGTGCAATCTATAGCAAGTATGGGTGCAGATACATGTCTCGTGTGTAGTGCCACAAAAAAAACTGACAGTCTTTAACAAACAAAATTCAGCATGTCTACTTTAGAAAGAAATGTCATGAGCTGTCTATAAAACTAGTGGGTTAGGCTAGACTAGCAGCTATGTTCCCTGACCTCTACATACAAAGAACCTTCCTGGAGACATGTGTCACTTCCTTGCAAAGCAAAAGGTTAGTTTTCATAAAGGAAGTGGATATTCTGTAACTTCCCTCAGGAAAAAAACAAACCAACCTATTGAGTGGTTTTCTAGGTAACAAATAAGGACCTCTTCTCTCTGAATGATTCTTACATTTCTTCTTCGAAATGAATATTCCCTTCTTGTCTTCTGCCATGCATGACTTCATGAAATAATCCATTGATATCTCTGAGCATGTAAGAGCTATCTGACCACTCCAAAGACGTTGTTTACATGTTAAAGGTGAGGGCCCTGGGTGGGAAGAAGTGTTTAGGGATCTGTTCTGTCTTTGGTCTTGCTGTAATCTCCATCTCCAACTTCACTCACTGACATCAGTTTTGCAATTCAAGTTGAACAGGGTAATTTATTCATTATAAATCACTGTGAATCTTTATGGAATATTTTCCTGGAAAGACTAAGACTGGTTAAAGCACACATATTCTTGTACGTGTGGCAAGTGAAAACATTTTTAATAGCATTAAAGGCTCTAACCTGGAAGGTGCTAAGTATTTTCAGCAATGTGTTTCGAGCCCTCAGTTTTGAGGATGATTGACGTCTTTTAGGATCAGGCCCTCGTTTTTCACCTAAGAAATGAAATAACACATCAGTTTAATTTGAAGTGACTTTGCCATAAACCTATTTGTCTTTCAAAATGGGTTGGATATCAGTAGGATTAAATGTTCTGACTACAGAAAGAAATCCCCCAAATGTAAGCTTTTAAATGCCCCTTCAAACAATGATCAGATGTGGGATCTGTTTTCTGTGTGTGGCAGACTGGCAGCAACTGGACCTAGGCTTAGAGTTTCTGCCTTCACTAACAGAATTTTGTTAGTAAGTCTGCCAAAACCAGGAAATTGCTGGCAGCTTTGGTGGAAAGTGGAGAATTCAGTGGGTTTTTTTCATCCCAAAAGGTTTGCACTTATGAAGTGCTTTCTTGTATAATAAAGTCCATTTGTCTGCTGTAAGAGATTTCAACAGCTTGTCAATATTCCACAAGAAGCAAGAAGAATTGGTTCAGTTAATGCTGTATGTAGAGGTAACAAAGGTGCTGAAATGCCATGCTCTGTGTTCTTCTGTTTGTTTGGTGTATCAGGGAAATGTAGGCAGACTGAGAATGTAATTTAATTCGAGGTCAGCCACAGACATTATGTGAGGCCTCACAGAATGAACAAATGAATAATATACAAAATTAAAAACATCTATTGCTGTCTTTATAGTCTGTCTCTTTGTTTGGCACACTGTATTGTGGAAAGTGCTATAAACTACAGTTTTGGAAAGTAATTTTCCATCTACAACAAAGTACATGTTATTTTATTGATACTACTTGGGAGTGGGGAGAGATGTACCTGAGAATTGGAAGGTTTAGAATTAGTATCAGGAAACCTTTTTGGTAGAAAATTCTGTTCAACTCTTTTAAAAATGGTCCGAAAAGTAGAGATGGGAGTCTGGTTGCTTGCTTCAAGTTAAACTTGAAGTGGACAAAGCACTCCAATGTATAGCACTGGGACATTCTGTGCTGTTGAGTCTTTCCCAACTCCAATTTCTATAGGTTATCGACTATGAGTCCTTGCCACTCAGGTACTTGAGGAGGGTAGAATTTAACGTGACAGTTGTATGCAAACATTTAAACAGAAAGCATTGAATCATTTTGCAAAGAATGATATTGGCATGTCTTAGTAAATGAGAAACCTATAAAAAGAGCCTAGGTAATAAGACACATATTTATTTTTCATGTGGAAGTGGTGTCAAACATCTCACTAAAGTTTCTGAAGAGTTCTGTGGGCTTCTGTGCCTCATGTACATAAATATTATCAGACAAAGCTCATGTGTATAAATATTCCCAGACTTGGACTCATTGCCAATTCAAATCCCTTTATATTGCTCTTTTCCTTATGTAGATCCAATATTCCCACTGCACTCCAGCAAAGCAGCAATTTCTATTTATAGTTTCTCAATTCTATATCTGTTATAATGAATATGGATAATATATGCTCACAGAAGTTATTAATACTATTGCTATTACGTGCATAGCAATTGCATGGTCCTGCTCTCCCAGGCATTCAGATGGAAAGAACAGGAGGAAACTGTTTATGTTTCTTTACTTCATCAAAATACACCAGCATCAGGGCACCCAAAGTGCTGATGCCTGGAATCCTCTGAGTTGTATGTGCAAAATCTCTCTTTTTTTCCATTGGTACACAGTGTATATCACTAGTGTTCCCATTATGTATCAGGGGCTTCTCGAACATTTCATTTTACACCTATGAATATTGACTAATAGCACTATATCAACATTGTCAAAAGCCAATCCTAATATTTGACAACATCAAAGGGAGACAGGATGTGTTTGCTCTGATGGAGCTTGCACATGAGGGATGATGTATAGAAAAAAGGAGTGGAAGAAAATAAGCCCTTGATATCAAAAGACTAACATTTAGTGTTTTTAAAAATATCTAACATTAAGTATCAGTGAAGTTGATTTAAGTGAAGTTGAATGTTCAGCATAGCACATTCCTAATGTGTCTGCTTAACGGAACCGGTCTGTGATATTGTTGAGCTACTGTATGCAAAGAACAAATAGGGGTGGTTTGTTTGGGCTTTTTTTCCTCCTTTTTTTTATTTTCCTGAAAGAGTTGCAGAAAGCTGGGCTGGATGGTCTTTCTTAATGTAAGTCACTGATTAATAAAATGTGTTATAATAGGTGTGACACACACTTTAAGACTTTCAAAGCTATGTAGTCTCCCATTAATTCAAGTGCAAATTGGAATATGGCTACATTCTGTTGAAATAAAGTGACTGAGACTTCAAGGGTCCCATTTTACTTACATTTATGAAGTTTGTGATAATTCACCACAGCAGCAAAACCTGGCAAGAACAGAGAGATTCAATTTGGTCTCTCTCTCTTTCTCTCTCTCCCCCCTCCCCTCCTAATGCTTAATAAATTTTCCACAAGAGATACACATACTATATTCTCAGGATTGTTAGTTTAAGAAATGTACTGCTTGCTTTTTCCTTTTATAAATTAATTACCATTGAACCGTCTACTAAATCCAGAGAAAATATTTCTGTTTGTAAAAAGGGTTTTCATACATTATGGTCTAATCCTGTATGATTTAACTGTGGTCATGATCTTTTTCTTACACTGTGGAAAACATGATTTCACTACAAAAACTTTTTTTTTTTTTTTCCTGATATACTGTGTTTTTCTGGCACTATACAAGTCATTGATGTTGTTTACTTTTTGTCATTGTTTTTCTTGGTCAGATAATGCTTGTGTGGGGAAAGTCATGAGGAAGGGCTCAGTTTAGTCCTGTTGAGCCTAAAAGCCTTTAATCTGCCCATTTTAGGTAATGAGTCTGTGCCACTTGTGTTTTGTTTGTCTCTAGTTGTATGTTTTCCTCATGCTTTTCTGGGTGCAATCCAATCAATGTTTGATTTCCCAAACTGGCCCAGTGAGAAGATTTATTTCATTGTGTTTGTCCTGCAAACAATATTCATTCTGAAGTTTCAGGAAAGGTTATTGAAACACTTCAGGAGGAAAAAAAAAAATAAATGAGAACAACAGAGGAGGTTTGCTTGGGCATTCAGTTGAATATGCATGTTAAGAATCTCTTCAGGTCCTGGGACCAGCTGAGATTTCGGAGTACAGAAGAGCATTAACTGAGATGGTGCAACAGCTGCACAAGATAGCTGTTGTTTGTAGGGCAGTTGACTCACAAACATGAAAACAAATGTATAGAAGGAGAAATGTGCACAAACCAGTGGCCAGCTGTGGCTGTTATATCATTCCTTGAAATCAGAAAGCAGGGTAAAACCACCCATACTTTAAAGACATCATTGGATAGTGCCTAAAGTAAGTGAAAGCTTTAAAAATTGTGCCAGAGGCTGACCTTCCATAATCTTGTGCATTTAATCTAATATGTTGATCTCATTACACTGCACCTGTCATACCTGGTATCTGTGGATCAGGGAAGTAGAAAAAGTGGTTTAAAAAACGGTCAAGGCATTCTAATGAAAAAAGCCTCAAAGTCCTATTTTGTGGTTTTATTTATGTCCTTGCTAAAAATAAATTGCACTTACATAACACTTTCCACAGGAGAATCTCTGACACTTCACAGATTTGAACATAGCCTCCCAGAGTGCTGGTGAAATAGCAGGCAATACTCTGCCTGTTTCTGCCTGGAGTAAATGCAAACAAAGGAAGTTGCATGCCTCTTTTTTTGACAACAGAAAGCTTGTGAAATGAAGCACGAAGAAGCCCACTGAAGAGGAACTCCTTTATCATTTTAATCAAAGTTTGGAATATTAAAAAAGGTCCTGATATTTTTAGAAATCAAAATATTTAGACCTGGGCATGTGAAATTTTACTAACTTTTTGCAATTGACAAAATTCATGGAAGAACTGCAAGACCAGGAGTGGCACTCCAGACTCTCACTCTCTCACTCCAAAGGATGTGCAAACCTGCCTTTATATCAAATGTGTAAGAGAAATGAGGAGAACAAGGAGATCCTGCTGGGCTATATCATACTGCTTTGCAGCTTATATGGAAGGTACAGCAGAAACAGAGGTTATGCCACTGTTAGAGAAATCTGTTTTCACAAAAGACTGTTTCATAATGAGACAGTAGACTGGAACAGGGCAAAATGTCAATGCCTTCTTCATTTAGCTAGAAATACTTTAAGCAGCCTGTAAGCAATTATTTTCTTTGGTGGGTAGATATGTAATTGTACTGTATAGTTTTTAAGCAAGAAGTCTAAATAACCCCACATGAAAAGGAAAAAGTCTTTTTTAGTGGTTATGAAAATAAACTGTTAAGCACCCAGCAGTGAAAGGGTCAAAATAGCTGTATTAAGTGAACTCTCCTGAGGACATATGTTGTTTACAGTATACGTTTAAAATAATATTCCTGGCTAGTCAAGCTTTCCCTCAGGATAATGCAATTACAACAGTAACAGAGGATTAATTAAAGACTCTCCCATAGGTGTTGCTAGAGATCTTGAATCGACCAAAGGGGGATACATTACCAACACAGCACAGAGGTGAACAGACCAGAGCTGTTCAAAATAATTAGTTAGGCACAAGGGCAGGGTTGAGCTTTTTGCCTCATTTATCTGATTTTGATTAATACTATATTTTTTTTTTTTTTTTTTTTTTTGTGCAGGAAAGGCATATTGGTTCCCATTTATGTATGAGAAATGAATAAGGAAGATCAAGCTTCTGAATAAAGAAATCAATAGCAAATAAATTTATTCTGGTCCGGTGTCAAGTACATTATAATTTCCTTTTATTTATTTTTTTTTTCTTTGACACCTGGTTTAAATGCTTGGTGCCAAGGGGTAATTTTTCTGCTGCGAAGGGAACAACAGTCCTGCTCATGCACAATGCATGGAGTGATGCAGATGCATGACAAGGAACAACCATGACATGAGAAAGTATTAGAGCTGGAGGCTCACATCCCTATTTTTTGCCTTCAGAATCATCTCTGCATATATTTGCAAAGTCCTTATAGAAGCTGAGTCATAGTTCTCACTTTGGCAAGGCCAATATTTTGTTAATTAATTATTATTTTTTTTTTACAATGATAAAGTTGAAAAACTGAAGGTATTCCCTCTCTCCAAACGTATTTTTAAGACAGAAAAATTATAACGATCCAGAATGTGGTTTTTTTGCATAAATGGTTATTTTGTTATGTCTCTGTCTTGAGGTTCCAATTCTGGATGGACATCTCATGCAACAAAAAAGGTAGTGTGCAAAATTTAAATGAAGTGTACAAAGGTCTGCATTAGAAATGAGTGAACACCTGTCTCAAAGAAGGTGTACTGGGGAGATTTGGGCTAGATCCCTCATGCATCATAACCTGTCAGCAGACTGATCGTGATCTGTAAAGCTAATACTAAAGTTTTTGGGGCTCTTCTGAGCATATATGCCCTGAGGTGTGTTAAGTCTGCCTCCCATTCAGATATTTATCTTTTCCATATAAAAACTGTACAACAAACTCAAAAGAGAAGATTGAAATAATTACATAATTGTTTATTTAGAATGTGCTTGAAAAAAATATCTCATGAAGAAAGTGGTGATCTCTTCATAGAGAAAGTTTTATTCTCAAATCAAGGACATAAAGTCAGATTCTCATATGGGGCATATTATACAAATTAACCCTATCTAAGGATCTGACCCATTTTAAAGATGTGGGCAATCTCTTTTGTCTGCCTGGATTTATTTTGTCATAAGCAACAAATTTGTCTGAAAATGATAAAGTAAGAAGAAATGAAACAGAATTTATGTTATGTACATATCTGCTCTTTATTCTCTTTGAGATATTGTAAATATGAAGCATACAATAATAGATTATATTCCACTTATTTAGCCATAAATATGAAGGAAACTCTATGATGTTCCAAACTTTCTTAATGAGTAGGGAGATTGTAACTTTTAATTCCTGAAGTAGAATGAGAAAAAAGAAATAGAATTCTAAGATGATCTAAGAATATTTTTCAAATAAACTCAAAATTTCAGAAGAGTTGTATCGGTTTAGGAGAGAAGTTAGGTTTATTTGTGAAGGAAGCCTTAGGAAAGTGTTGCCTGTTTCACTGCATGAAAAACCTACCCTTTATTGATACCATGGCAGGTTTAGTAAAGAGTATTCAGGAGAATACTGCAAGGAGAAAACAAAGAACTTGCCAAGAAAAACATTGACTCAATATCTACTGTACCTGTAATTTTCAAAGACAACGGTTAGTAATATGACCCTGGTAGATTGTTACGTGCCATCACGTTTCAAGATTGCCCCTTGATAAAAGAGATACTCTTCACTGAGAATTGGAAATCATGTGTGTTCATATAAATGTACTTTTTTAACTGATCTAAGAGAGTACAGTATCCTAAAAGGACACAGTTGTGTCCCAATGATGGAGTAGTGGTTTGTGCACGTTTCTGGACCTGTGCAAACAGCAGATTTGCATGCCATAGTGTCTGTGCCTCAGAGGTTTTCTTACAGCTCTGTTTCAGATATTTTCTTTGTACTGTACATTAACACATACCTATCAGTGCCTCCAGGACTGATTGCACCGCTCAATGTGTGAACAGTGTGCACTGCAGTTTTGACCTGCCTGCCAATATCAGAAGCACACTGCAGATGTGCATTTGTGGGGAGGTTTCATTGATCACATACGAACCGTGTGACTGCAGAAGACATGCATAAAGCTGTGCATGTGGAACTTGTTTTGATACAGGTGGGACAGTGCAGGCAGGTAAAATCTTTCTCTTTCTCTTTTCCATAAAGTCTTGCATTTCTTTTAGTTCCATAAGTAGAGCCTTATGGATCTGGTAGGTTCTAATGTTACAGCCTACTGGAGGTCCCTTTAGTAGCTGTCACTAGATGGTGCTAGCTGTATAAGAGAGGGGTCCCCCTCTTTTCCATCTCCAGTTCGGATCTCGCTCTGTCAAGGACCACGAGTGCTTTGGCTCAGTGCAAGAGATGTTTGCACTAAGTCCTGGGAATCCAGAGTAGATGCTTTGTCCCTAAAGGTTATTGGTTCAATAGGGACTAATTAGAGAATTGCCAGAGGTTTTTATTTACATTGCAGGTGTATGTGGACTTTTTAAGAACCTCTTGTTCTTAAAAAATTAAGGAGACCTCTTGTTCTAGCAGTATTTTCAAGGGAGTTTAAGATAAGCACGTGACCGCTAGTTTTATTTTGTCACTCTGTCACCTTTGCCCAGAAGATTTGTCCTTTATCAGGTCTGCTAGAAAATAATCTTTCTCACCAATACAATGAGCTCCTATGTTTTTGTTCAAAAACCAGCCTGGCAGAGAACTGAGGGGTGGGACTGAGAGTGACCGACTGTAGGACAGGTGGAAAGGGCAGCACTGCACCTCAGAGCAGTGGGCTTTGCCCAATACTTTGTGCAGCTGCTTGGAGCTAATTCGGATGGTTCCTTTGAGTCCTAGCAAATATGGAAGCAGGTCTTAGAAAAGGGTCTTTTCCTCAGGGTATGTGGAGTAGGCTCTGGACTAAAGATGGCAGAAAGCATATGGAGGGTGGAAAAGGAAAATGAGTACAAGGACTACCTAAGAAACAGCACAAATTTTGTTTTCCCTGCTGTGGGTTTTCTTCACTATTTTTAATGGTATCCCACTGAAAGTCAAAACACCTTCCTGAGACCAAGCCTTCATGTCCTTGTCCTCATGAAGAGTTTATCTGAAGCAAGCAACAGTCAAAGACATCAGGTTTTCACCCTTAGCAATAAAAGCCTTTCCCTTCTGGTGAAAGCAGGGCATGTTGTTCTCAAATGGGGAGAGATGCTAAGTGCAGTGACAATTGTTTCCCAGGGAGAATGATTCGGCAGGAAGCCAGTATTTAATCACATAGCCACATCACATCATTACAGAGCGTCATTCAGTGCAACCATTTGATGCAGTGCACCGCACCTCTGTAGCATAATTCTGGCTCCCTGCCAACAATTTAGAGAAAACTGCTATCAGCTTTGATAATTGCTTCCCTTGATGAAGTGACCCAACAAAATGGTAGGGCTAGAATGGGAACGAAAGGGAGAGCTATGAGACCACAAAGTTCCCAGACTTCCAAGTTGCTCCTATTAGCCAGCAATTAAATTACTGGCCAGCTTCAAAAGTCCACCACAATTGGCACTAATTGTCAGCCTTGCTGGCAGTCTTCTCCGAAAGGCCAGGGATTAAATGTATGTAAAGATGGAGCAGCTCACTCTATCCCTAAAATGATGCCCTTGGGTGATATTTGACCATTCTGCACACATGCTGTAGCTGAGCTGATGACTTAGCATAGCACAGGACTATAGATATATGTTTACATTATCACTACAAAAACACAGTCAGTCATACATGGAAAGAAAAAGACCACTAGAATGTTTAAGACAATGTGTGCTCTCCTACATGTTATCTACATCATTTGACACATGAGCCAGCAATGTGCCCTTGCCACAAAGAAGACTAAAGATATCCTGGGCTGCATTAAACAAAGTATATCCAGCAGGTCAAGGGAGGTGATCCTTCTCCTCTGCTGAGCACTGGTGAGTCCACACCTGGAGCGCTGAGTCCAGTTCTGGGCTTCACAGTGTGAGAGGCATATCCCCAGTAAAAGACTAGACATGGAGCTACTAGAGAGGGTACAGTAAAGGGCCATGAAGATGATTAAGGGACCAGAGCACCTCTCACAAGAAAAGGCTGAGAGAGCTAGGACTGTTCAGCCTGGAGAAGAGAAGGCTCAGGGAAGATCTTTTCAATGTGTACAAATATCTGAAGAGAAGGTGTAAAGGGGATGGAGTCAGGCTCTTTTTAGTGGTTCCCAGTGACAGGACCAGACAATGGGCACAAACTGAAACACAGGATTTTCCATCTGAACATCAGGAAACACTTTTTCACATGAGTATGACCAAGCACTGGCACAGATTGCACCGAGAAGTTGTTGCGTCTCCATCCTTGGAGATATTCAAAAGCCGTCTGGACATGGTACTGAAGAACCAGCTCTAGGTGGCCCTACTTGACCAGGAGGATTTGACAAGATAACCTCCAAAGGTCCTTTCCAACATCAACTGTTCTGCAATACTGTGATTCTGTGACACTCATGGCACAATAGTCACAAGTATGAAATAAAAGACAAAAATCACGACTGAAATAGGTGAATAACCCAGTTGTAAAACCACAGTTCCCTTTCTTGGTCCTATTTGACTAAATCTAAGTACATGCAGCTAAGTGCATAAGAGCACATATTGATTCAAGCTAAAGTCTGAACATTAGTCTATTAGGACTTCTGTTCTATCTACAACAGTGGTGAGTAGAGGATACACAGGAAAGAAAAAAAGAACAGGGTTTGTACAAAGGAATCCTCCCCCAGATATTCCTGCCCAGCTTCTTGCAAACATAATCCGAGGAATTTCATGAGCCTGGGCTTGCATCTGCCTCACTGAGCTTAATAGACACCAACAGTCCTACCACAGCTAAATGTCTAATCTGTTCTTAACTGCATTTTCTTTTAGCTATCTTTACTTGCTATGACAATGAGTTTCACAATTTAATTATTGTGCTGTGTGAAAACAAACTTTCCCTTTTGTGCCTTTTAAGCCTTCAGGCTGAGAGGTGCCTTGGTTCCTTGTAGCATTCTCATTCATATCAAGAGGAACAAAAATGACTCAGCTCCATGTGGTTTGGGATCTTTCTGTGTTTTAATCACCTACATAGTGTCACTGTTGTCAGCCTAGGTGTCAACAGAGATAACCCTGCAGTAGCCCCTCAGGTGGCCTAATGCAGTACCCCATTGTCCTTGTCCTGAGCAATGTGCAAACATGGAACAGTCAGACTCTCCAGCCCCATCTCTCCCCCCCAATCTTGCAGTCTAAATATAAGACACAGTAAAACAGACTGATAGAGGGAAGTGTGGAAAACAACAGCCCAGGGTGAGTCAGCATGACTGACAGCATGCCCACCTATTTTTCCTGGATGTTACTGATTTTTTCAGGACAAGCCCAGAACCATGAATGCAAATCCTCTGAGGTAAAATCATTTCCGCCCACCTTTCAATATTCCTGTGAAGAAAAAAACAAAACAAAAAAAATCTCACCTTGCATTCCTGAAGTATTGCCTCTGGGCTCACACTTTGGTGCCAGATTTGGAGGGAACCAGCAATTTCACTGCTGTTGTGGTTGAAGGGGAACAATAGCATAATCCTAAGGAATTCTGGTTTGGATTCAAGCAGGCATCTACGTGGCCAAAAAGATCTGCACCACTGCCTTCTGCTCCCTAAAGGCTGACATACTAGTTTGAAAAGTGGAGCAGAGCTTGAGCCAGACACAAAATGGATCATCTTCTTTGCCAATGCAATAAAATGACCTCTGTCAAGCCTGGACACTCACAACCATGTCCTATTTTGGATTACATAAGCAGTTTGTAGAAATGGGCACGAACATCTAGAACTAAGACTTTTCCAGACTTCAGTATATTGGTGTATATTAACTGGGCTTTGATTCAGTCCTGCCTTAACATATGACAATTTTTAGTTTTGCAGCACAGTGGACTGCATGTACTCAATATGCCTGAAAGAATAATATAGGGAAAAGAACTTCTGTCAGTTCAATATCTTTTTTGTTCCTTTTCTTCCAAGGAAGAATGCAATTGCCTGCAGACAGAAAGAAGCAGTCTTGACAAAGGAGTGTATATGTCCTAACGTTAGTCTTGCTTAAAATAAAGCCTGCAATATTGTTTTATGACTGTGTTTGTATAATATATGACTTTCCATAGGAGACAGTCCTAACCATTACCTGTTTATCTATTTAAAGCAGGGTACTCTGTTATTCATTACACGCAAACAATATGTGAATACACTGGCATATTTATTGTTAAGGTCAATACAATGATAGGATTGATCCTCTTCTCTTTGTTGCTTAGGAAAGAAAATCAAATACTTGCAAAGCCTGGGTTAATTTTTTTCTTTGCTTCTGACACCAGCGGGATATGCTTTAAGTATGTATTCTCTAGTGGGCCAGGCCGTCAAATACATAAATTACATTAGGGCAAGGAAGACAGTATCAGGGTCTGATTTCATACAGATCTCAACATGATTCTCAATTTGTAAAGCTAATCAACCACTTTCCTTAGATGTCTTTACTACAGAAATGCTTGTCTAACCAGCAACTTTCAAACCTAATTAGCCAGTGTGCCCTTTCAGTTACCATTCAGTGATAACCTGTGAGATGTTTTTGGTGCCTTTAGAAACATATATATATATATATATATATATATATAATATATATATAAATATATATATATATAATACAGACATTCTATTACATGTTTATAGGGTATTTCCTAGGAAAATATCTAAGAATCATTCTTAAGTAAATGTTTTAATTTATGAATGTGAGCTTATGTGTATATACCTTTCTAATACAACCTGATGCTTTCATATTGTGTATAGCCTTTGCAAAGCAAGGTATGCTGAGGACCCTATAGTGCATAAATTATGATCTTAAGTACCAAGAGTACAACTCTTCAACTTCTTAATTGCCATCACTTAAAATAAAATGTATATGCCCAAGGGATAGATGTAATATCATAAATTATCAGGACAGTCCAGCTGGTTGGATTCTTTTTCCTAATGATTTGAAAAGATCATCTACTGATTTGATCAGCCTTTGAAAGGCCCTGCTAGAATACATCTCAGTCCATGCCTCAGTAGCCCTTTTCTCCTACATTTGGAGCGTGCACGATTTCCCCTTAACGTCAATGGAAATTAGAGTGTTTGCCATCTGGCAGCAAGTGCAAACCACCACTGTTGAATTAGATGGGAATAGAAAGTGCACCAGTCCTTATATTTCTGGAAAATTATGACATCATATGCTGACATCTCCTGCTCCCACAATTAGCAATGATGTGATGAGGGAAGTGAATGAGCTCACAAGAAGTAATAGCCTGTAGGAACGCTTCAGTAGCTTCTTGTGCAGCCATACATGGAACAACCTTATTGCCATCAGGATGAAGAATTTGTACTGATATACTAAAGGAGGCCAGAGTTAGAGATTTCTCAGGGAAATCCAAAGTAATTTGATGTGATAAAATATATTTGGCCTGCCCCAGACAGACTTTATGCATACTCTTTATTGCCTGCTATAAATACCTGTCTTCTGCCCTGCCCCAGGGGAATGGCAAGTTAGGAAGAAGCAAAAGCTTCCTTTCTGTAAAGGCTTTGTCTTCTCCTACTAGCCGGTGCTGTTGCCGTGCTAAACAAGGATAACAAAGCAGGGAGCCTAGTGAAATCTCATCCCAGTGGCTGCTGTTTCTACCACAGACTCCTCCATTTCCCAAATTTTCTTTTATCAGCATGGAAGGCAGTGATGTAAATCTGGAGAAGACACTGCTACATAACTACCTATCTATAGTTACTTGGGATTTGGCTTAAAGTGACGAGCATACAGAAGACATAGATGAGGCCATGAGTTTCATTCAACCTCATTTGAGTTTTTCTGTTCTCATTATTAGTCTTTGCAATTATTGTTAGTTTTGCCTAATGTCTTCCATCTGTACTCATTTTAGCACTTGCTTCTAAATTATTGTGTTGCACTTACCACTAATAGATATCAGGTGGACCTTCATCCTTTGCATCATTTCATATAGTCGCTTCTGTATCTGAGACTTGGCCATTTGTTGAGCTGTATTGGTGTCAATTAAAAATCTGACTTTAAATTTGTTTTGTTAAGATAGTACAGAAGGCTCTGTGTGGACACTCATATTTTGGATTATTTGTAAGTCACTTAAAATAGGCTTAAACCAAACCACCTAAAACAGAAGGATGTCCAAATGGAGGTTGGCACCAGTTTAATTAAACTGCAGCAACTATGTATATAAACAAGGCTTAAATCTACAGACTGTAAATTACTTTTGACTGTAACATTACTCATTTCATTTTACAGCATCACAGGAGAAGTTCAGTTGCTCTTGTGTTCAGCCAAAATGTGGATCACTCACTCCACAGTAGATTTTGATGAGCCTCGTATGGATGCACATAGAACCTACACTAAACAGAGGAAATACCAGAGCACTGTCATTAAGTAACCTTGAGTATATGACAGTACAGTTTCTTATGTAAAGCACTGGTGAAAATTCAATTGCTTCTAGCCACTCAAGTACACTATTTTATAGAATAAGTATGTACTGAATCTATCCTGTCATCTTTAATGTTGATTGATTATTCATGAAAACTTAGTGTTATTAAAAATATTGCAAATATGTTTTCGTAAGTGTATTTCCTACTCATCTGATCAAATATTTGTTTTATCTCTTGAATCTGTGACTATTATGTGAACTCATTGCCAGTCAAATATTCCCTGTAGCAGTGGTCAGGTGTCATATGAAAGTTAAGCAAAAAAGCTCTAATTTTCATTTTCAACGTTAGTAATACAATATTCTATTAATTACAGACACTGTGGCCTTGCAATGTGAGATTAATGACAGCCTAGTGTGCCAGGCAAACCTGAATTTCCATATGTTTCTTTCTTACAGTGCATCACAAATTGAAGTCGTGGAAACGAGCTGTCTTATTCAGCAGAGTGTATTGAATTTAATAGAAACACATACACAGTGAAAGTTAAACAAGTGCTTAAGTATCTCACTGAAACAGTGCTTCTGGACTGGCGAGCAGAATAATTTTCTTTCATTCTTTCATCCTTCCCTTTTTCCTTCCTCCCTGCCTCCCTTCTTTCCAGTAGTTTTTTCCACGAAGCTTCTCATATTAATTTTTAAGAATATCGGAAGCAACATTATTGATGTCATCTTCTCTGCTACACTATGCATGGAAAGAATTTTATGGAAAATAAAGTATATTGCCTAATTCAAATTTCAGCTACAGCACTAAGCAATGCCCTGGATTTTGTCTGGTACTGTCCTGTACCACTTAACTGATAGAATTGCTACTTAGAACCTCTTTTTGTTAAGCTTGACCTTGCCTTACGTATTCAAAGAGGTGCCTTATACAAATTCTATCCTTTGTGCACAGAAGTGAAGGGGAAAGTAATTTGGCTCCGTAAGATTTTATCAATGGTTTTTACAATAGGTTCCTATTCCTCCAGGAACAGGAATTTCTGTTTCCCAGGAAAGTGGATCTGAAGGATGAAAAAGGCCTGGAATATTCCTATTGCACCTTGGCCATGAAAGAATTTGATTTATTTTCAATGCTGTCATGCCTAAAGGCAAATTCTTTTTTCCAAAAGAAAGGAAAAAGACTATAAAAATTCATAGAATTGTAGAATTCTAGATTCATAGAATGGTTTGGGTTGGAAGAGACTTTAAAGATTACCTTTAAAGGGACATCTTCCAGTAGACCAGGTTGCTCAAAGGCCCATCCAACCTGGCCAACCTTAAAGCTGTATATTAAAATCAGGGTTTCATTGCATTTTTGGAGTTTTTTGGTTGTTTTTTGGTTTTGGTTTTTTTTTTTTTTGGAGTGGGGGCTGGTGGGGTGGTGGGTGGTGGTGGTTTCCCTGTTTTCACTTCTGTTTGTTATTCAGACTCAATTTAGCATGATGTTTAATAATTTATCATGATATTTAATTGGTGGAAGCATTCATGAGTTCAAGGCCAGGCATTTGCTGTAGTATTTTTTTTCCATTGGGGTTAAGTCATCTTAGTTTATTGTAGGGAAACCAGGCATTGTACTAGACACAGTGAAAGATTCAGAAGTCTTCTGTATGGGCAAGCACTCTTGTTAAATATATTGCTGGAAAATAATTAAGCTTCTTTGTGTGTGTGTTGTTTTGTTGGGTTTTTTTTTTCCCCAGGAATACTAGTCTTATTAAGGAAGTGTTGATTTGCTCTCTACTGACACAATACTTAACCATGGATATTTTTGTACACTTCTCTAACAGAATCCTACACCATTCTTTGCTAATGTTTTGCTGCTTAACAAGGTCTCACCATAAGGTCATAAAGCACTCAGACAAATATTTGGTATATGCTGTCATTTCCCAAAAATACCTTGACATATTCTCAATCCTGGAAAAATAACTCTGTTAGAAGAAAACATAGTTATTCTCTAAAGAAGGTGCATCTCTGTCTTGAATCAAGGGTGATCAATTTTCCCTGTATGCCTTCAAGACTGGACGGAGCTTCAAAAAATCACAGAGCTCCAGAAAAGGAAGCAAACTGCTCTGGAAGAGAAGACAATGTAATTTGTTATATGCTAGGTTGTGTCTCATTAGAGAAAAACTACTCAGTTCCTACTGACTCACCCACTTAGAGATTTATCTGTGCTTCATCAAGACCAATAAACTACTTCTCGTTGATTATGAGGCGCCCGGCTGAATTCTTGGGCAGGGGCAGTTGTAGGTTACAGCTAGTTCTGGAGTTGTCTTGTGGTTATGGAACTTGACTGGGATTCAGAAAATCTGGGTTCAGTTCCCAGCAAGGCCACAGACTCCCTGGGGTAAGCCATTAAAGCTACTCGTGCCTCAGTTCTCAGTCCAGAATTAGCCTTTGACCTTGGAAGTTTCTGTCTTTCCCAAGTAACGACGCCCTGAGACTCTTTTCACAGTGCTCACTAACACCGTGTTCAGTTTCCTCCCCATTACCAATTCTAAGGGAAGTTTTAGCTGAGGAAGAAACACCAAGAAGCGGATACCAGAACAAAGTTAAACTGCTATCCATACTTACAAAGTGTTTGAGTGAATGGTATGCTGCATTTTTGAGTCAGTCCTGTGTGTCTGATTGGGACTTAGCCCAGCCAAGAGCTTTCTTCAGTGGCTATGGGTGATTCACTTTATCTATTTAATTTTCTCCATCTGCAAAATAAAGCTACTGATAGACTTCAGAGGATGAATTAGCTACGGCAAATTATGGCATTAACTCATAATCCACAAAATTAGGAAGTGGGCAGAGAGGGGAGCAGGAGAGTCACACGGTGCTTGTGGCAGGAATGATGCACTGACACACTGCAAGGGCACAGCCACACGCAACCATTGCAAGCAGGATTGTACGGGTGCCAGCTCTGCTGACCAGGGCCCATTCCTGATTCCAGAATGGGCTAGCATTGGCAGCCAGGCAAAACCAGCAGGTTTTCGTGTCCCATCTAACTGGTCTGTCTGGTCCTCATCTGTGTTCACAAGGTGAAAAAGACCTACATTGTGCTCTTGTCCTACTGTCTTGCAGACTAGCCTCTGATCTTTAGAAAAGCAATGAAGAAGAAAAAGTTGTCACCAATGGCTTCATGTATTTTATGGTTGGTAGGAGGAAGGAGAGTAGATCTCTGACTTCTCTTCAACTTTGTTTATTTAGATTGGGTGCACAATAAACCATTCTGCTCACGTCAGGATGTTATTTTTCTCTATGGAGGCTGTCTTACAGTGCAGCCCTGCTTAGATAAGTTGCTCACATAATAATAGGTGATGAACTGGCAATGCAATGACATTCACTAACCAAAGCTCTCTCATTTCAGTACTCCAAGGGGTAGCCAATTCTAAGAACAGCCCTGACTGTCAAACGTCCATTCCCTGGAATTGCTGCTTTTTTAAAAAAACATATGCCCAGAATGAACCAAGTTAAATACAAACATATAGCAGGGAGCCCAATTTTACTGTGGGAACACATCATCCTTGTTATACCATTATTTACATAGCATTTTCCATGCTAGCTACACATAAACTGGTGCAGCACTAAAAAACAAGGCTTTTGTACTAGTCATCTTAAAAAAAAGAAAAGCTAAAGCATTAAACAAGCAGACTAGGGTACTTTTATCTGGTTTGCAAAAAAAAAAAAAAAAATCTTCTATGGGCTTTTCACAAATCTCACTTGAGAATGCAGCATTTATCTACCAAACAAGTATTTAATAAACAGGACAAGTTATACTTCTCTTTATTCCTATCTATATAACTACATTTAATTTGTGGCCTTGTCTGTCCTTTGATGCACAAATATCTGATTGCCTACACAGACAACTCTTCTATTTCTGAAAATATGTCCTTCATGTATAAGCAGTCAATTGTACATACTGTTACCTCGACAGAGCTACAAAGTGTAAGCGGATTCCCTGAAATTAAGGAAGTTATAATGAATAATGAATCACACTTTTTCATTTCCTGCTGACGTAGCCATTTTCACCATTTTTCTTGGCTATCTGAATAAATATTGATATAAATAACAATCTTAAATAAAAAAAAAATCCAAGTTGCTTTAAGGCTGTGATTCTTCTGAGATTTCTAGTTGGGTTTGGTATTATATTTTATTTGTGAAACAGTACTGTATTTTAAAGTCTTTGTTAAGATATTTAATGACTGGGACGGGTGCTGTCCTCAGCAACTGGCAGAATTCTCAGTGAACACATTTGTGTATGAATTATATTATACTCAGTTAAGTTTCCTCGAGAAGTGTGATCCAGAACCAATTATAACTAATGAGAAGGTTTCCAACTATAAAAGATTTAGGCATCTGACAGAGAAAAAAAGAAAAGAAAAACAAAAATGAAAAAAAAAACCCTGAAACCAAAAATAAATGAAAGGGAAGGGTAGGGAAGGGAAGGGAAGGGAAGGGAAAAGGTAAGAAAAGGTAAGAAAAAAAGAAAAGGAAAGGAAAGGAAAGGAAAGGAAAGGAAAGGAAAGGAAAGGAAAGGAAAGAAAAGAAAAGAAAAGAAAAGAAAAGAAAAGAAAAGAAAAGAAAAGAAAAGAAAAGAAAAGAAAAGAAAAGAAAAGAAAAGAAAAGAAAAGAAAAGAAAAGAAAAGAAAAGAAAAGAAAAGAAAAGAAAAGAAAAGAAAAGGAAAGGAAAGAAAAGGTAAAAAAAAAGAAAAGAAAAGGAAGAAAAGAAAAGGAAGAAAAGAAAAGAAAAGAAAAGAAAAGAAAAGAAAAGAAAAGAAAAAAGAAAAGAAAAGAAAAGAAAAGAAAAGAAAAGAAAAGAAAAGAAAAGAAAAGAAAAGAAAAGAAAAGAAAAGAAAAGAAAAGAAAAGAAAAGGAAAGAAAAGAAAAGGAAAGAAAAGAAAAGGAAAGGAAAGAAAAGAAAAGAAAATAAAAGAGAAAAGAAAAGAAAAGAAAAGAAAAGAAAAGAAAAGAAAAGAAAAGAAAAGAAAAGAAAAGGAAAGAAAAGGAAAGGAAAGGAAAGGAAAGGAAAGGAAAGGAAAGGAAAGGAAAGGAAAGAAAAGAAAAGAAAAGAAAAGAAAAGAAAAGAAAAGAAAAGAAAAGAAAAGAAAAGAAAAGAAAAGAAAAGAAAAGAAAAGAAAAGAAAAGAAAAGAAAGGAAAGGAAAGGAAAGGAAAGAAAAGAAAAGAAAAGAAAAGAAAAGAAAAGAAAAGAAAAGAAAAGAAGGATAACATATGACCAATCATACACCAAAAATTACTGAACCCAAATGGAAAGTAGTTCTAGAACAGCCATTGTTAGTACAGTGGGAAGATTATTCATCCAAGCTATCAGAGGAAACAAACTGAATAAAGATCCCACAGGTAGAAATTAGGTATGTTCAGTGAGCAGTTGCAAAAGGTCTCTTTTATCAAATCTTTTATTTGATAATACTACACAATAATTTTGGCTATGCTCTCACAGGAACTGTAGCTGTCTTTAATCAAGTAACAGAAAATCCTACCTGTTAAACATTGAATGAATAAAGCAAAACAAAGCATGAATCATTTAGTAATTTTTAATTATTTAATAATAATACAACAACACTGAGCCCCCTCAAAAGAATATTGATCTCCCTCCTTTGCCATGTCATAGTGACCTCAATAAATGTATTCATTTTTTGTGCTTGTAATTGCTTACAGATCTGCTTAACTCCTTGCAGAATGAAAAGCTGTATTAAAGACAATCCACTGAAGGCAATAGGACTCATTGTCTTGACTTGATCAGTATGATCAAGTCAAGCATGAATCTAAGCTTTTCCAGGTTCAGAGTCGAAAATTGTACTTAGTTCTGAGCTGGCATTGGATGGTGGTAGTTAAGAGACTACAATGCTGTCAGCTTTATTTAATTAAAAACAAAGACTACATGTTGACTGAATAATAAAAAAGATCAGCAGTATTTACATGCTTTGCTTTCTATCTCAAAGCTGAATGTATCTGAACACTGTAAAAGTGTAAATGATATTTTGTATTATCTGTTTCTTTAAAAAGAAAAGCCAAATTTATTCAACCTGGGGTTTGTTCTTTTTATTTTACCTTTCACACATCAATAATCTATACCTATAGAAAGCCACCTCAGAACTCTGGGCCTGACTTTTACTTATAATAAGGCATTTTATTCCACTCTGGCAGTACATAAAGACACTTCTAGTGGATGTCAATGTATTTTTTACCAGCTGTGTACTAGAAAATAGTTTTTCTGAAAATAAAAATTGAGAACTCATTTTAATTCAGTCTCATTGGACCTTTTTAACTGATGAACTTTGGTCTTTTTGAACAAATTCTGTCCTCTGCAGTGTGATCCAACATACATTTTTCTTGGTGAGTTTAAAAAGCAGTAGATTTATGATCTAGGGAAAACAATGACTGAAAAAAGTATTTAAATGACCAATATGAGCTGTGTTTTCCTCTGCTGTCTGCTTCAGTAGCCAAAGTACTTTGGCTTACACATCTTAATATCAACCTTGAGATATCTCTAAAGCCTGGATACCTGTACTTCTAACACAAAATTGATTTATAAGCCACACATTAGCATTGAAATTTTTGGGTTGGGTTCTGGTTATCTCTTTTGGTTCTTTTTTTTCACTTTAATTCTCTTTCTGGAGGTAACATCAAAACCCAGTCTGTTTTTGGGGGTCTGTGTTAAAACTAATTGGAAGAGTTTCTTATAAGAAACTTGCTGTGAGTTCCAGGTGCTTTCTTTATAAAAAGAAACTTTGAAAAATGGGCCCCAGGCCCACCCTACACGAGAAAGCCCCACAGCAGCAATGCAGACTTCATTTTCTTAGGGACAGGGAATACAGCAAGAGGGTTCAGTCTGCATATGCTGTCTAATATATGAGAAATCTTGGAGTCCTGATAGCCTTAATCCCTGCCACAGAAGTGTATAAAATTTCACAGCTAAGCTGCCAGAAAAGCCAAGACCACACCAGGAAAGCCGTCTGCTTACAAGAAGATACCTGCCAGGTCTTGTCTGCCAAAGCCTGGACTAATGAATGAATACACAATATCCCAATCAATCAAACTGGATTTGTCTTTGCCCCAGGTCTAGGTGAGGTCTGGTATGAGATGACCATATCTGTCAAGCATGCAGTAGTTGTGGCCAAGAAACTGTCTGTACATTTATGCATTTATCAAGGCAGATATGAATAGAAGTCTTTATTTTTTAACTAAATGTAGTATATACACACACTGAATGCATGTATCTAAATGTATAGCCATACAAAGAGAGAGGAGGACATACCCAAGCACAGATTGCCCAATTTAGGTATGACTGTATGAAGATACCTATATACATATACACACATAGTCCTTTTTGTTTTCCTACAAGATTTCAATCTTGCATATATTTTTCAGTGCAAGCACTAGGATTGTAATTACATGAAATACTGAAAACCTTCAAACCATAGATTTCTTTTTTTAACTGTAGTGGATATTATTGTTTCTAGAGTTTTAATCTTCCACTGCAGTCATTGCTGTCTGGAGTAAATAGACTGCATTTTCACAGATATGTGCATTTGCATGAGAAAAGGTAAAAGCATAGTGTGACAAAGAAGTAACAAATTAATCCTCACAGCCATGTTAGAGGTTGTAGTGACTAGTTAATGTGTAGGGCTTCAGCCTGACAATGGTACTAGGCTGGATAGTTGCTCTCATCCACAGAGGCTATAGGAAGCAGTAAGAGGATCTCACCCAGGAGCGTTAATTGTTTCTTTGAACCTAGGTGTGCTGAAGCTGATGACTAGTCCCCACTTCCTGGGAACATGCTTCTGGGGGTAGGGTGAGTCAGAGAGTGGTCTGATAAAAGATAAAATGGTCATAGACTAATCACAGATAAATTGTTGCCTGAGGGTTGGGAAGATAATTAAATGAAGTGATAGTAGCCAGATATGCTGGTGAGGTAAGGAGAAGGCATGGCAATAGAGTACCTTCCCATTCTGTCATCCTTCACTAATTCAAATCTATCCTTGGGTCTGTCCTAGCTCCAAGGTGGTCCAATGAGACAATACACAGAGGTTTATCACCAGCCTAGGTGTTAGCAGAAGAGAGCTGTAGTATAAAGCCTCGAGGATGCAGAACTTGTTGACTCATACTCTTGGTGATTTAAAAGTGTCTTCATTGATGTATGGCTTCATAGGGCCCTCCTCTAGCCACAGAGGTATGATCCATATCTCCTTTCAAAAAGTGACTTTGACAATTTTTATTGCAAATTCTAAACCAAATGCAACAGCATGAACATTTCAGAAATTTAAGTTGGAAGTTTCCACTGTGAGGCGATGGCAGTTAGGGTCCTGAGTGCATTGCCCCACTGACTCCTGTCTGGGAGCTTGGCTGCCTGGTCTCAGAACCCGTGAGGATATGGTGCAGATGTCTGGCCTGCAGTCTTGGTGGAAACCTATCATTCCTTGCTTGAGAGCTGCCTTTAAGCTCAGGCCCTCACCTTTGGCCCCTTCCTGAGCTACACTGACTTGACTTTCTGGCTTGACTGTGAACCTGCTTCACCTATATGGACTTGAGGATGACCGCTGGACTTTGGCTGAACCCAGTAACTATCCCTGGAGCTGCTCTTTACTAGGATGCTGTGGTACTTCCCCCCATGTCAATGATGCTACTGCCCTCACCTGTCCTGCCCCAGCTCCCAGCTCCCAGCTCCCCTTGGCTATCAGAGTGGCCCGCTCTTGCTGCTCCTTGGTAGTCAAAGGGGGTCTGTCCAGGGGTTTCAGTGGGAGCCTTTAGGCCAGTGCTGAGAACTCTTATCGAGTTTTAGAATTATGGTCTTTAATTAAAAAATCTTAAACATTGTTTCATGCCATACATACAGAGAATTATTTTAATCCTACATGTGCCAGGCAGTGCCCCTACAGCTATGCCTACAGTTACGCAGAGAATATGCTGCTCTCCAGAGAAAACCCACTGAGTACCATAGAGGTTGTTTTAATGCAAACACTACATTTTCAAAGATAGGAAGACTTCCAGGGATCTACAGTCATTGTCAAGAAAGAGAAGCAGTATGGTGGGTAAAGCAGCTGGACTGACCCCTGAAAACCAAGGTACAAGACCTCGTGCAGCTACATACATACTGTGTGACCCCGAGGTGGTTGCAGTCACCTCATGCAATTAGAGTCGGATAAGCCTACGCTTCCTGTGCAGTCAGCAGAGGGAAGTTTGCACTCCTAAAGGATGAATCATCTTCTCTCAACACATCCCTAAAGGATGAATCTATTACCCACTTTAGGTGGCTTATGATCCCTGTGCATTGTAAAAAGAGTCTAGAAAAGGAGATTAAACTGATCTTTAGACTATGAAAGTTAGGTAAGATGGTTTCTCGACTATAAAATGGGGATAATTTCCTAAGCCTATGACATAATGAATAAAGAATATGACAGGTTTGGCTTAGGTGGCCTCCATTTTAAAATGTACTGTAGGTCTTTTGGGGGGATGTTTGGAGGTGGGGAGCATTGTGTACCCATAGCATTTTAGGTACATAGTGTGGACTGTGCACAATGTCCCATTGATTCCACTTGGTGCTCACCTATTGATATTTAGTAACTTCACTGACATTGTTTTGGATTCCAAAGCTCCTGTGGAATCACCTCCAAGTACACTTTCATATTAAACAGAGGGTCTGTTCTCCCCTAACTATTCAGACGTAACTTCTATTAACATTAATGAGAGTTATACATATGCATTGAAAGGAGAATAGACCCTGAGGGCATCATATGGATGGCCCTTCAATATTCTGTGGCTCTCATTGGGACTTGGTACAGTATGGCACACAACGTAATGGGTCCATTGACTTTGTATCACTCTAGGTCACTAGCCCTAATATGATGTTAATAGAAAGCTTCTCATTAAGATCCTAATTATGTGTGTGGTAACAAGACACACACTATATCTTCCATATTGCTACTTCCAAGTCACTACAGTGCATTCTCTCATAGGAACAATATAGGAGTGACCACATCAGGTGACCTCTGCTACATGTTAGCAGTACTCATAAATCGTAATCTGTCACATTCAATCTCTTTTGGCACCAGAAAGACATTTTAAATCTAGGTGCTTCAATCCTGAGTCTGAGAGAGAAGTGTATTAAAGTAATGCTGATACAGCTATCAGATCAAATACATTTTCCATGATTCTGCCTAGGATGGATTAAAATGTAGGTCCCTGTGATCAAAGGGCAGTGAATGAAAGCACAAGACTTGTCTCTGTCCTCTAGTTGCATAAACTCAATGTGTTTGCTTCTTCTTTGTTCAGTCTGCAGTGTCTAACGCACTATATTTGGGGCTGCAGGTGATGTTTCCCAAACTACCTGTATTATGTAAATGAACTGCTAAAACAACTGAAGCGTCTGATCATTATCAGTCTGAAAGTGGAACAATCAAAACTATAGAAGCTGAGAAGCAGAGCAGTTCCCTGCAATTATCTGTTTTGAAGGAATACATTGATTTGACATTCTTAAGAAGTCAGACACGTCTGATTTCATAATATAATTTGCAGAAGTAAAAAAGGCAAGTTAAACATTTGCTTACACATATCATGTTTACATGTGTTCAAAGAAGTTCCCCAAAACTTTGCAGTCTCACCTAACTGTATTATTTTTTGAGACTTGTTCACTGTTGCAGGTTTGCAAACAAATTCAGAAACATGTTCCAACTCAGCTTGCTTTGCTTTTGGGGATCTCTTCATATTTCAGTGCTTCTGTGTGTACATGTGTGTTTAATGAATGCACAGATGCAGAAGAAGAACAAAAAAAAGTAGTTTTTCTCCCATAGGACACATGAATATGGCATTAAGCAAAGCTGTTTTGCCATGTATCCTCAAAGCTACAGGAAGGTGAAATAGATGTAATATGGATTTCTGCAGCGTATCAATTCATTCTGCAGTGAGCTGAGCAAATAATTTGAAATGCATAAATCATCCAATGAATGTATCTTCTTTTCCTGCTCATGAAAAATCCACAAGCAAAACTCACTTGTAACAAAGGGGTTTGGCATTAAAAATATATTAAACTAGGACTCCTTTCAAAATTATCCCACGTGCTTTCTATTTTTGTGGGACTTTTCCCACATTTCTAAGGATCAGCACTGATCTGTGAACAGGTCATATCACTCCACTTCTAGGTCACTGTCCTCTCCTTACCCATATCTTCTCTACAGCCAAATTTCTTTCCAGCTATCCACTGAAAGGAGATAGCCATCGACAGAAGTAAAACATCGCAGTTATTCCTCACACTGTGCTTTCCTACCATGCTCTGCTATTTATTTGCTTAGTTACAAATATGCCTGCGTACCTTGCTGAATGAGGGCCACAAGGAAGAATGTAAATATTTTAAAACCTTTCTGGGTTAATCATGAACATCTGTCTCCAAATATTCCATATACAGTATTCAAGATGCGTAACTGAGTTACAAGTGCTTCTATAAGTCACGTGGCACTGTTTTGCTCCTTGGTGAATGAGCAATCTCCTATGTGACTACTCATGAATGCAAATGACTCTTGCAACTTCCAAATTTGCTGGCCATAAACTTTCAAGAGAATTAAGCTCCACCACATGAGAGTTTACTGAATTTGCAGATGAAGGTAAGAGTGAACATGGTCCAAGAGGTTGTGCTGATGCAAGGAACCTCAGCAAGAGGCATTTTAGCAAAATCCTTGATCAGTGTTTCCACACAGCTCAGGTAGAGCTGGACCTGTGTCGGGGCCTTGGCTTTCAGGGTACAAATGTCTAATTTGGTATAAGCTGTTGTCTCAAAATGCAATTAGAGCAGAGTGAAAGTTTTGCGTGAGTAGATTTATTTGCCAGTAATGCAACTTCAGATCCACTAAGTACTAAGGAGTGAGTGCCTCAGATGATTTATTCCTTCCTTAGTTTATTTTCTGAAACCGGCCTGGGCTCATGATACCGAGGTAAAAAAGCGTATATGGTAGTAGATGTGTTTTTTGAGACAAAAAGAGAATTCTTCTTTTCAGGTAATTATTCTTCAGTTAATTTATTTCTTAATTTATTTCAATATTCTTAATTTATTTCAATAACCGGGTCAGGACATTTGAGTGACAGGTAGGTGGGCAGTAAAATATTCCTCCCACACTTGAGAAGTGAGAAGTGTCCACACATTCAGAAATATTCACATTTTTCCAAACCGATTCAGTCTTTCTCTTCTTTCAGTGTCCTGAGAAACATGCTGGGAAAGGAGTGCGACTGAAAATGAAATAGAAAACTGCTGCAATTAAATGTAATTTTAAGTGGCATGAAATTAAGCAAACCCAGAATAAGAAAATAAACAGAGTGGCCCCAGATTTTCCTTAGTGTAAGTTCCCTGACTTCAGTAGAGTTACATGAAAAATATATTTGTACTCCCTCCTTCTCCCTCTCTGTGCCTGAATTCTTGATGTCAGCTTAAAAAGGAGAGGAAGTGAGAGGGAGAGAGAAAGAGAGAGAGAGAGGAGTGTATGGAAATTAGCGTTTCAGCTTTCAGAAATGTACAGTTAATGAAAAGTTTGAAAATAACCAACCCTTCATGCCCCAAAGAATTACTGAAAAAGATCTTCTGTGTTTGCAACCTTGTTGGCAGTCAGGCTGTCTTGGGCAGCAGTAATTTTCAGTCAGAGGATTGCCATAAAAGCCTGAAAACCCACAGAGCTAATAGAAAACAGGCAGAGAAAGTGAAGTCTAAACCAGGAATTCATAGGCAGAAGCTTCCAAGCTCAGTTCAGCTGTGTGAGGTCTGGCTGAGTCACGCACTGCCACAGATTGGACTGGTACATCTAGAATAGCACCAGACTGAAGAACTTGGCATGTGAAGTCTAGGGTTAGGCTCCAAACACTTTCCTGGTGAGATTTCATCCAAGGGAGTACATTAGCCAGCAGTCTCCCTGCCTGCTAGGGAGCATCCCTGTTTTTAATTCTCTGCCCCTCTATGTTTAAGTTCCCATAAATATCATGGGAATTAATTTGTGCGTGCCCCTGCTCTAAACTGAGGCAGTGCTATGCATGATGCATCTTTATGCTTTCAGAGACTTTCTAGTGTGTAAATCAGTCACTGCGGACTGATACAGGCAAACCTTTGGGGAGTGCTACAAGAAGAGCAGTGAAAGAAGACATGCTGGGAAATGAGGGGAAGGACATAGGTATGATTGCATTAACATATAAACACGGACTGAGAGTAGTATCAGTATGAGCCACTTACTAGAAGAAAACAGGTTTGGACATTTGTTTCTAGATTTGTTTTATTTGTAAGCTGTTGAGAAATATTTTAAATTAAACACAATTTCCCCACTGGTAAGTGAGAAACAAAACAACCTGAAAGTTGTTGATGTCCTTCAGTAAAGGACCAGACAACCCCTTTTTATTAAATCCTTTGCTGCTAGATGACACTATATATGATTATTTTTTTTAAGATATATTTTCCAACTCTAATGAAGAAATGGAAGGAATCCTTTATGATTGTCCAGATCATGTAATAAGCTCACTTTTAACCACCGAGTCATGGCCTTAATTCTGTGCTTCCTCTAGCAGCACTACGCCGAAGCAAGTGGCAGGGAGGCTGACTCTGGCTGGCTTTCTTTGTCACTGTCTGAGGCCTCTGACAGTGCTGCACATCTCTCAAGTCTGTTTGCATGGTTTAGGACTCTCAGATCACTGCAGTAAAAGCAAGAAGAAATGGGCAAGTGCAAAAAAAAAAAAAAAAAGGTGTTTGCGAGCATGATTAGGGCAGGATGAAGACAACCACTTAACAAAAGGGTGGTAGAAAGACCATTAAAATAGAGTTTTTTTGGTTTTAAAACAGCGATGAAGTAGAAGAGGAAAAAAAAAGGAAGGTGAGCTCTACCTGGAGACACCTGCAGATGCTGACAATGAGTGCTCTGTGATGGGCTGGAGGCTGCCTTGGGAATGGCAACACAAATGGGAAAGGGTCACGGCTAAGAACAGATACTTCAGGGCACACTTGCTCCCCCAAGCAGACAGCATTCAGATCTGAAGTATTTGGCTGGTTCCTACATCTATACTGCTGGGGTAAATCTCAGACACAGATGGGCTCCAATTTTGTGAAAGTTCAAATCCCCGTTTACCTCCATGGCTTCAAATCATCTGCAGTAGCAGGCATGGTCATGAGGAAAACTGCTTTAGTGCACTCTAGCTACAGGAAAGGTAGTTATTTTAACATCTTTATGTGTGCAACAATTGTAGAGCCTCAGAAAGTTATGAAAATGAATATAAAGACTTCTAGGTGTGTTTTTTATTGATAATGAGCAAATCTAGAAGCACCTAAAAACCATTGAAGGGTGAACCTCTAAAACTGTGGACGTTTCAGAAATTCAGTTTTGATACAGCTCCAAAACTTCAGCTCATGTGAATGGAAGCTCCAGAGTACCTGTATCATCCTGGAATGGCAGATGCTTGCAGGACAGGATTTTTTTAGGAGTCTGGGATAGCAGCAAAATTAGAGGAGCTTTTTTATGCCTGAACGATACTTTACATGGGTAAGTTAGGGGGTATTTATCTGACCTCTCACAAAGGTTTTGGACTTAGTTTGGTATGTAGATTAGTTCTTATTTTATCTGGCTGTCCTTATGAAAAATACATTTGCAATTTGTTCTCTGCAATACAGAATGATGTGGCTTCCCCTAGGGAGCCTGGTAGCCTGACAGTCTATCTCTGGGCACACTTACTATGTTTGAAGAGCTTTTCAGGACAACTGGCAATTGAGGACACTTTTCATGGACAATAAAATGTTGCAATCAGTAATTAGATTTTTATCAAACCCAGATCACCTTTTTAGGACTGGTGCCCTCTTCCACCCTATGTTGTCCTCCCTTTTGCAGGTTTTAATTTTAGTTTGGGGTGGCAGAGATGCTAGTGTTTGCACTAAGCTGACTGTCAAGCTGGTAAGGCTTTAACAGTTGTGTATTGTTTGCTGTTGGTGATTCTTGCTTTAACCTTTGGGTGGGAGGGTCATTTTGGTCTTGGTACAATTTGGGGTTGTTTTGATGTGTGTTGGTCACTTCAGCAGCAAAGAATTTCATAAATATACAGTGCAATGTGAACTCCAGCTCTGAACAGTAAAATGTTTCTAGACAGCATTAGTAGTGTGTCAACCTATGGTTCGAGCTGGAATCTGTCCTGTGCAGAGTGACTTTTTGTGGACTTTTACCGTCCAGTCTTGTGACACTGTGATATGTGTCATTATTTGCAGCTTGCTAATATAAAGGTGGAAAGGTTGAATTTACAGTCCCATGATTTTCTTCTAATTTCTCTTCTTGGAGAGACTGGCCCTATGAAGCTTGGCAACCACAGAAATAGTGCTTGAAGCTGTACCGAGCCCTGGGTAGAGATAGTGGGAAAGTGCAGAAGAGTTCTCTTTTGCCTTTCCACTCCGTATATACATACAGTGGACACAAACTTGAGCTGTATTTTTACCTACTAACAAGAGTCCACTACGAAGGAAAATGCATGGAATGGCTTGATTATGAACTAATTAGAAGGCAATTTTCTCTCAGACAGTGTCCTTTGATTACAGTGAGAAATCACACTGCAGTGTCAGGGGTTTTTCCCCCTCTTTATGCACAATTTTTGTCTTGAAATGTATGAAATATCTGTTTGGGGGTTTTCTTGGACATGCATTTCAGCAGCTTGACAGTAAATCTGCCTGCAGAAGTCCAGTAACTTTCTTACACTCTGCAGCCTAAGTGGAAGCCTCAGTTGGGCAAGTTTAAAATGAAAAGTTCTGGTGTTCGTTACAATAGCAAAACCTTTTAATAGCACCAGAGAGGCAGGGGAACTTCACCAGATAACTAAATCCATTGATCTCTAATCCTCTGGGCCATACTTACTGTGGAAGACTTGCATGCATGGCTTCAATCCAGAACCACATGCTGCCAAAAAACGCTTAGTACGTTAGCAGCCAACAAAAATGTAAGAGGTCTGCTCTGCATGTGGGAAACAACATAAAAAGAAGTGGCTTTTTAGCTTAGTCTGACAAACGTTAGCATATAACACTGATATTAAAATGAAATGGCAGAAATTCTCAATCATATCTTGGATGTAGGGGGACTTATATGTGCTAATTAAAAGGGACTGGGTGGCACTTTAGGCTGCTCTGTTGTAAGTTTCTTCTCAAGTATTCCAGTTCAAAACCTTCCTCGGGGAAGAAGTTGCTATTAATGTGCATTTCTTGCAGGCTGAAATATTAAAAAGAGATCTACTGAAGGCAGATGCATTTCCTCTATTTAGACACAAATACAGATGTTATTCATATCAAATATATATTATTCTCTGTCTCTGGTGACTGATCTTAAGGAACTATAAAAACTATCTAAATATATTTATGGCTTTATAGTGGTGCCCATACCCAGATAACTCTTAATGCACTTCTCTATAAATATAAATTAATAATTATTAGAGATAGGTCTGTGTAAAATAAAAGTTCATGTTATGCCTTCCAGGTACCACTGACAGTCTCAGAGCCTGTAAATACAGAGACTGAACTTTTTTGGGTTGGTATTCTTTGGTTTTGGGGGTTTTTTTTGTTTTTTTTGTTTTGTTTTAATAATATCACTAAATCATATTGTTTCTTATGGTTTTCACTGTGCACTTGGTACTTTCCACTTTTCAGCTTACTGATATTTTATTTGTGTGTGTGTACAAACATATAGACTGTATAAATTACTTTTCAGAGTGTTTTTCAGAAAAATTCTCTGTGTGTTTCAAAGGACTTACAAATGTAATTCTTCTGGGGCAGAGAACAGCAAGAGCTGTATCAATTGACAAATACCCCAAACAGGATAATCATTGATTTTTATTTGGACCAGGCTGACAATAAAAATCACATGGAATCCCCCAGTCCTCTGCCTACTGCATTCAGGGGTATTCCTTACAGGCACATTCCAGCTTTATGAGGTCTGCTGCAACTCCTGTGCCTGTTGAGACTTTCTTCAAATAATCAGGACCACAGGTGAATATGACCACAGCTGAGGTGGAGTCATGGACACACCTAACATCTTCCAGAGATACCCCTTAATCTGGTGCCTGTTCCCATTTGTACCTAGTAAAGCCAAACACACTTGCTCTTCAGGAGGTATCTCTCAGAAGTCTAGAGCAAATTGGCTACACCATAATGCCCAAGATTTGTGCAAGATTTGGTCTAGAATTTGTATGAGCAAGTAAGGCTTGAGTGTCTATAGGTGCAAACAGGACATATTTAAATCATATTCTGAGCAAATATTTTTCACTCAGGTTCCAGCCTACGTTCATATTCAACTTCTAATTCTATGATGTGGACAAATACCTTTGACCAGACATAAGGTCTGAGTCACACCCAGGAGAAAGCATGGCCTGAGCTACCCCTGGTGCAGCACGCCAAAGCCTGCTCTATGGATGGGCAGCTCCTGCTCACACCATACACACAACCTGCGGGTTGCAGCACCTGTGTCAGCTCTGGTGCCCTTCCAGAAATGCTTTGGAGGTTGCAGGCTTCAGGGAATGTGGGATTTATGGGTGACCTGAGCTTGGATCACCCTACAACAGAGCGGCTGCAAACTGTGCTGTGATAGAAATGTCCAGCATCCACCAATGGGAATGTGCAGAGCTGAGCCAGGGAATACACCAGACTTTACCCTGTTGCCTAAGCCAAGTCCTCAGGGTGCTTTGTAAGGCCTGTTTCTGATGCCTCACCTCCCAAGTCCAACATGACATGCCAGCTTTGTAGAGTCATTGAAATCAGGGAGAGGTAAATCACTTAGATCCTTGCAGGAGACAATCAACAACTTGCAAGCTGGGCCTTTTTAGTCAGACTTTTGGTAATGTACCCATTAGTTAGAATGGAGCCACTAGGCACCGCTGAGAAACGTGTCATCTGCCTCAACTTGCTTGGAATTAAAGACAATTTACAGAGCAAATGTAAGCTATTAATAGCCTGTATTCATAATGGTTACATTTCTTTGCTGTTTTTTTTTTTTTTTTTTTTTTTTTGTACTACTGAAAACCCCTACAATAATCTCCAGTCCTAATTCTACCAGATCGCTTTCTTCTACTTTACAATAATGAGATATTACAATATCCTCTGGAAGTCGGAGGCATTGACAGAATGCATTCCAGCACTACATGTTCTACCATACCACAGCACAATGGGATGCCATTACTGGGAACCAAGTCTGTTCAATCTTGTTATGTCCTTCCAAAGCCAAATCCTGCTTGACTTACTCATGAAAAAATCCTATTGAATTAAATGGGCATTTTGCCTGAGAAGGGAGCAGCAAAGAGTCCTCTCTCATACTTTTCAAAATTTCCCTGAAAAGGGACTTGAGCATTCAAGATGCTGAGTTCCTGCTGAGCAGCATAGGACCATGTCTTTTCTCAGGAGAGTTCCTGTAACCCCTAGGAAAAAATTATCAGGTGATTAAGAAACTGATTTCTGATGAACTTTGTATTTTCCGTTTTGTTTTGTTAATCCATTAAAGCAGAACTTCAACCCAATGCTTACATTTATAAACTGTTTTGATTTTCAGCGAGGTTTTTACTGACTTTAGATAAATAATACGAGTTGCTTCTGAAAGCAGAGTATCTAAATACAACAGAGAAACATCTCCCTTGTTCACCCAAAAAGTCGTAAGCTGCCAGGAGGACTTTCTTGACACAGAAGCATGTCTGCACCACAGCCCTTCAGACCAATTTCCCCTCCCCAATTTATGATGAGATTTTATTTTAAACAAGGCAAGAAATAGCTTAGGTGGGGGGAAAACCCCCAAAACCCAGAAACAAGCCCCAAAGATTTTAACAAGCATCAGTAGTAGAGGGATATTCAAACAGACCTGTTGAAAACTCAGGGTATTTTCACTTTCTGCTGGGTATTTAATCTAAGAAGTTCACATGACTTGTTTAATCAGTTATTACTGTCCTGATAAAATACAAATGAACCTATTAATGTATGAACTGTACCTAGATAATGATCCATCAGCCCTTCCTTTTTGAACCCCAAGATCTGTGCTCTTGAATACACATTGATTTTGCATGATATAACGATTTATCAGATTTCTGGCAGAGAACCAGAGATGAAGCTCTAGATGAGACTATGGACTTGACATACCTGAGCGAACAATTGATGTCAATCCCTCGAGAACATCTGGGTGTTTTCACATGTGGGTTTCAGCAAAATTAGTCATAAGATCATATCTGTGATTCTTTCTCCCACCAGACTTAACCTGAGGACTAAAATGGTAATTTGCCACTTAACTACACTTTTTGCAGCTCATTTCTTTTGTATTTTTTAAATGATTCCCAAGCATTTGGTGCTTGTTGCTCACCCAAGAACCTAAACAGTAGCAGACAACCATAAATCTGTTTCTTTTCCCAATAGCCACTAGAGTTTAAAACCAGGAAATTGTCCTTCAAAGTTTTAATGACTCTTTCAGAAGGTCAAGTCACCATCTGTAGACACATTATTGTTGATGCATTTTCCAATTCATGTTACCTAAGAAATTGTGAGTGGCTTTTGCCACTTAATTATCCCCCTCCACCCCCTGCCAAATAAAACAGGATAAATATATATTGGTTTCAAGGGAGATTTTTGGTCAGAGTATTCTGTAACAGATCAGTTCCTTAGGCTGTAGGGATGTAAGTCCACCCTTTCCTTGGACTAAATATCCTTCAGCTGATTCTGTGGAGCATTGTGACACATGTACAGAGTCAACAGGAGCGCTCTGCTTGGAAGGTTAATGAATATATGATATTCCTCCTCCCTGTTCATCTTTCTGGATGTTTGAGGGAATGGTTGCAGCAGTGGTAATTACTTAACATGAACTTGTATAAGGGAGGCATATATCATGGCATTACACCTGTATACATATAAAGTGCCCCAGTTTTATGGGAAATGAGGTACTGTTGCCAAAGATATTAATAGACAAGGAAAATAAGAGGATGCCCTCTTCACTCTGATTCCTCAAATTAACTTTGTGTCACTCAAATTCCACAAATAACAGAATAGCAAGTCATGAAGGCTTTGTTGTTGTTGTTGTTGTTTTGGATTCCATTTTGCTTAAGTAACTGTGTGTGGGGAGATATTTACATCAAAATTAGTGAGCAGGGTTTCAGAGTGTTTCAGGAACATACAAGAAGTTCTTGGCATCCCATTTATTTAGGCTCTATCTGTGTTGTCTTTCTAAACTGAAGGTTGTATCTTTCATCACACTATTGAGAAAAATTAGATTTCTTATGGACTTCCAGAAGTCATGGAAAATTTCTGACTATAGGTTGGATGGGCTTTTGAGAGTGATCTCAGGCATCGATCAGCACGGCTACCCCATAAGTAACCGTAACTGGTAATAGGACTGACTCCTGAAAGCATTTAGATTGGCAAAAATACACTTGGCTTATGCTTATTGCATAGCTAATAGGGAATCAAGGTGCTGAAGCATTCAAGAATACACCTCCAACACAAAATGTAGGTGTCACCATAGGACATGTTCACACAATTTTGCTTACGTTAGCTGGCTGGGACAACAAGGTGTGGTGATACATGCCTTAACCCTGGCTGTGTTGTCCTGTGCTTGCAAGAACAACTTCACTGGTGTTGCTGGATGGAAAAAGGTCAGGTATGCTGGAAAACATGCCTTGATTTTGTTGGGTAGATACTCCCTCGCAAGCTTTTCAGGGGGAGCAGTATCTGCACCAGGCCATTTCGATAACCATTTCTACAGCTTTGTATGATGCAGTTCTTGGGTCTAACTGGCCTAAACAGCTCACTGAAATGAGGGGGGAAAAGTAACTTTGCCTTCATTTTTTTTACAGCATTTACAGTAGCAATATAGTTGATGGCTGTGTATTGGTACAGCTCTTAAATATGCTTTACTTTAATACCATAACACCAGCTGTATGTACAGCTCTTCTGTTAAACTGTCAAGTAAATCCTAACCCCAGGTCGGTATCCTTAATTTCCACCAGGGAGCACAATAAGAATTTTTTTTTTTCTTCCCCCCCTCCCCCCCTTAAACTGGTGAACTGTGACAGAGTTATTTTGCCACTTAACAAGTCTGCAAATTATTCTCATTTCCACTTTGGCGTTACTCCTCACTGAGCTGATTTAACTAGTGTTAAGTACAAAACACTTTAGCAAGGTAAAGTTTATATATTCACAAAGCTAGATTAATGCACAAGAGTAATTTCTGGTGTTGGTTAAACATCGCTACCACTGAACTTCGTGAAAGTAGGATTGATGAGTTGAACTATTAGGTGCTGAAGTGTAGAGCAAGAAGAGCCGACGTCTTTCGTGTGATAATTGAAATCATTTCAATTCATTTCCTTCTTGGTTGGACAGAAACATGTTTTCAATAGTGAAGAAATCTTAAGGGAATCCATTGACCTAACCAGTCATATAATGCAAGAAGTTAATGGACAAAAATTATATTCATCTTCAGTTTATAATAGCATTTTCTTTTCACAAAACCAAAACCATACAAAGGCAAAGTATATTACAAGAGCAACTGCTACTCTGGTAGATACATGACCTTTGTTTTATGTGACAATTTTTAGGTTGGTGGAAAAATAAAATAAAATAAAAAAGAAACAACGCAAATTTTTATGCTAAGATAATAAATTATAAATTATGAAAGTCTAAGGCACTAAGCAACTTGTAAGCAACAGTCCTGTCTCTTAGCAACGAGCCAGGGAAAGCAGCTTGTTGATAGGAATAGAGCAGACAGGATTGTTTTGCAATGATTACCACCAAGGAACTAAGAACAACATTTTAACACCTGCCTCAGGGCACTTCTGCACCTAGCTATCCATCTCTCCAGTGGCCCACAAAGCCTGGGCTGGATGCCAAGCGGCTTCTGAGTCCTGCCTCCTTCCCAGAGCTGGCCCACTGCAACAAAAGGGACCCCAGAGGAAAGATCAAAGAGGTGGAGTTCAGGTGTGTTGCACACTTGTGCCTACTTCTATTTCTTTAAATGCCTTTTTACAAAAAATGCGTGATCATTAGTATAAATATTTTTTTTCTCTCTCTCTGCCCCTTTAAGTGCTGTGTGTCTAATCTATAGTTAGCATTATGAATGAATGCAGACAAGTATTTGATGTGAAGCCAACATTTTTTTACCATAGTTTTAGTCTTGAATACCCAATGTTCAGACCTGGAGCAACAGTGCAATCAGAAGCACCTAGTTATTATTTTGCCATTGTGCTGGTGTCAGAAACATACAAAGAAAATATTTCCAGAAATAAAGTGCATCAGAATCCGTCTGCTAAGTCCCTGGACTAACATTAGAGGTGGCTCATTCATTCTGCCAGGTAGAATGTTACAACAGTGAAGGGAAGCTGTAGAGAAAGACAGTAAAAGTTAAGGAAGAAAATGTTGATGTGAAATCCAGGCAGATGAGGCAAAAAATCTTAGGAGAGGAGCGAAAATGAAAGATGGGAAGGAAAGGAAATAAAATGGTGTGAAAGTAAGAAAAGCACGAAAAACAAAAGATAGAAATGGTACAGTGGAGAAATAGAAAAGAGGAGAATACCAGGAAAACACACACCACTTCGCTGTTAGCAGAAGTAATTTCCCTTGCAGAAAAGACTGCTGGGAGAACAGCTAAAAGGAGAATTTAATTCTGATCTGCTGGAAATCCATCGTTGACTCATGAGACCTGGCAATTCTTCCAGACCACTCTAAGCCCTAAGTGCGTTGGAGCGCTGATCAAAGCCTACAGGCCAGCTTAGCCTATAACCCTATCTATCTCCACATTATACCTGAATTTATTAAGCAATGCAATTGTGCTAAGCACATTTCTATCAACATAGCTTTCTTGCTGCTGGCTGGAATGCACATATGCCAAAGTTGTTTTTTACTCTGGACCAAACTGCCCTATATTTGCTAAGGATACCTGGAGTTGGAATGTATTCATTTAGCACAAGGTGTTGGCTTGGAGGCCAGACCCCCCATTGAAGAAAGACAGGTTTTTGTTTCTTCTTTTTCTAATTTTGTATCCAGAGCAGACTGGTTTAAATGAAATTTGCTAAATATAACTACTGCCATTGCTGCATAGTCACATTACAGAAATGCATGGGTTGATCCACCTCAAGAAACTATTTGTTTTCCCTGATGCAAAATCCTGAAGGAATTGGTCATTGTGTCTTATACATCATTGAGGCTCACCAGGCAAAAGTGGGCTTTCTCCTTCACTTTTCTTTTGGGTGATTGAATATGAAGTCCAGCTCACAGCACATCCTTCTGCGAGATAGTGTAGCACAGTACCTCGAGGCTCTGCGGTCCCAGAATGCCGTGCAGCTCACTGGCAGGAGTTCAGCTGAAGACTAAACATTTGGCTCGGTGACAGCAGAGCTGCCAAGAGTTGGCAACAAGAGACTCACAGGGAAGCAGCAGGCTGCTAAACCCTTTCACATTTTTAATTAGATCCACACACCCATGTCTTTGAGCTATCATAAATATACAGATGACATAGAGAGCATTATTTGGGGTAAGGGGAAAAAAAAAAAAAAGAGAAAAGAAAACTGTACTGTGGTATCTCTTACCTTATTAAAATAATTTACCTACAGCTACTCTTTGGAACTGAGGAGGGGGGGAAAAGGGGGTTGTGACATTTAACTCAAATAAAAGTCTTTCCCTGACTACAGTTGAATTCACCCTGCACATTGAAAATGCAGGGTCCTGAGATGACTGACACGTCGACTTAAGTTGCAATAGCATCGCCAGAAGAGGGCATTATTGGCAGTAACTCCAGTGTGTAATTTCCCAGAAGAGCTATACATTCAAGCTCTAAGTATTCTTAAGTGTGTATCTTGCTATGATGTTGTTGTTAAAACTATTTGCTTTTTCCCCTTGTGCTGTTGTTACTATTTTCTAAGCACACCTTGATATATACAAACTCCTTTTATTTATTTTTTATTAATTTCTGCAAAGACATTTTCCCAGTTCAGTTCTTCCTAACCTTTCTTTCTTCCCTACTCTCCTGTTCTGCTCACTCCTTCAAGATAATGATGAGGCTTGGTTGGTTGTTTAATTTAATTCCCTTTTTTATTAACTATTACACAGAACAATTCCTCTGCCACTCATCACTTTTTTTTCACCTGACACTGTTGAGATCTACAGCAATAAAGACGTGTATCAAATACATTTTATATTGGCAATTGATGACATCATATAGGAGAGTCTGATGCATAGGGTTGAAAGGTCTCTTCTTTTGTCCAGGGACAGTGACACTCAAAGTATTGGCTCATCTCCTTTGTTACAAATTCTTAACATTTTATTCAGAATAGAAACTGTAGCTGTATGTATCATCAACCTGCAGCATGAAAACTTGCACAAAGAATCTTTGCAACTGGCCCTGAAGGGCTAAGGTTTTCTTCTTGTATTTCTCCTAATTTTAAAGAAAATCTAATAAGGAAACAAAATCCTTGAAATGCTGTAGGGGGGAAAAAGAATCACATGTTGTCCCGCCTGCAAGCACAAATTTTATAAATAGACACTACAGCAAACATCAAAGAAATTGCTGTGCAGAGAAACCAACAGATCATGTATATTTTACATTGCCCATTTATTCCAAACTGTGTTAGCCACACACTGCCAGTTAACTCTGAATGTGCAAACCACAGTGTCTCCATTCTGGATATTTGGAAAGTTGCTCTTGTCATCTTTGCTGTTTTCTTCCTTATAAGTTAAACTTGGCCACATCTTACTCCTCCTGATTTTCTCCTCTGTACTTCACCACAAACTGAGAAGCACAGAGTGACCCAGTTCTTTCGTATGTTTGTGAGCTCATGACAAGACTGTGGTACACATTTAAACACACAAGATCCATGACCGCTACTAGCAAAACTGCTCTGAAGGGTCATGTCCCCAGAAGCTTGATATCTCCCTTAGCATGGACTCTACTCTGCACCAAAAGGCTGAATGTATAGGAAACAACCCTAACAAATGGGAACAGGAGCAGGGTATAAGGAGTAGGTTGGCCCTTGGGCTATGCAGAAGCAGGTCTGCTTGAGGTCGTTCCCTCCTCAGAATATAGGAGAAGCTTTGACCTTTCTTGACCTTGCCTCTTTACTCCTTCTTACGTCCACCAGAGTATTCTTACAAAATGCTTTGATGCTCCACAGGGCAGCCAAAGGGAAAGGAAACCTCCCAATGTCTTGACAGAAATGCAGAGCCTCAGTTGCTAAGAGGCATTTCATTGACAAATTTAATTTGAGGTAGACTGGGCCACTACAGACCTTCACATCATAAGGTCATAAGATTGTTAAGTAACACATAAGACAAGGCTGTTAAATCATTGTGTGGGATTTTTTTAAATGTTTGTAAGATGTTCAGTAAAATAAGACTGCTGGCTTTTGGTTACCAGTGTACAAGTGAATGAATAAAAATAAAAATATATGAATAAAGATAAAAATAATTGATCCTCTTATTAGTGTTGCTGTTGTTTGTAATAAGCGTACCCTTCTTAGGGGCAGAAACTATTTATGTTGAAAAGAAAATAAAGAAAAAACAAAAGAGATTTTACAAAAAGATGACTAAAGAACCTGCTTAGCAAATTAATTCCAGGTTTTCACCAAACTACCACATGCCAGAAACTAAAGAATGAACATCTCACAGCTACAGACAGAGAAATAACATCTAATAGTAATAGTATTAATGATAACTGTTTCTCATCATTAGCTATGGTATAAAACAGAGTTTTCTTTGAAAGCACACCCTTATTGCTAAAATCTTCTGTGTCAGTTGTTTCAGGATTAGGTATGTGAGTTTCAGCGTAATTAATACAAAAGACCTGTACCTCAGTTACATGTATGTTATCTGGAAGAAGACATTTTAATAGAGATGTATTCTTTAATAAAGTTTGGGCTTTCATTTATCAGAGTCAAAAGGAGGAGTGGAGCCTCTCTTGTTCCCTCTTGCTCGCTCTCTTTCTTCCTTATTTCCCTCTGGAAGGTACCTATCTTGATACTAACCAGCCCCAAGCATGTTTAGTGTAACTGTCCAACGGTGGTAAATACCTGTGCTGATTCATTAAAATTCTTGTTCAGATCTGATCAAAACCTGGATGTCAAGCCTGCGGTCTGCCCATGCAGGCTTACCCACACCACCTTCTTTCAGACCTGCCAAGTTACCAGGCCTCTGGCTGTTAACAGTTTGGTTCACAGGTTTCAGCAGAAAAATGGACAAGTAGAAGTCAAGGATTGAAAAACCTGTTTAAATCATCCACTCCGTCTCCATGTCACTGCTGGAAACTCTGCTAAATTTACAGCTTCTGCTGTCATCAGTGCTAAAAGAGGTTTCTGTGCACAGCCTTGATGCATCAGATCCATGCAGCAAGCTGTTAAGAAAGATGGGGTAGATGGGTGTGATTTTGACCTTTCCAGAATGAGTCATGCCTCTGTGGATATAGAAAGACCTAAACCAGAATTCATGCACACTGGTGAGAGTATTTCCATCAACTGCAGTGAGCCTTGGGTCAGCACTAAGGGGAAAAGAACCAAGAATGAGGGCTTGTGTTTGTCCTCACCAGCAACCTCCCATACTTACGCACCCGTAGTGTGAAGTAAGACCATGTAGACCTGGTCTTTGATCATTCTTTTGCGGACAGATAGGAAAGAGGTTACCCTGCTGATGTTTTGAACTGGCTAGGCTTCCTCAAAACTATCAAAACAAGTATCCCTCAAAACTAAAGCTGGACAGTGTAGCACAGTGGTGCCTCCCAACACCTTTCCCTGACATGTAAAACTTCAAGCACATAACATTTTGTTCAGAGCTGGTTGTACTGATCAGGCTTGGATCATGGGCAGAGTGAGTGTGTGCTTCACCATAAAACACTGTCAGCAAACTCGAAGTGAAACGCAACCTTCCGGTGCTCAAGCACAACCCAGTTTCAGTGTTGCCCCGTTCCAGCACTGAAAACAAAGGGTGGGAGAAAATCAAGCAAACAAGGGTTCATACCTTTGTACCACCATAGATCTGGTTTAGAGATGCTCTGCTTTGACTCAGCCACCAATGAGTCCTTCTTGGACGTCTTTACTCACAAAAAAGGCTGAAGGACAAGTAGGTTTGGCATATCCTCCCCTTGTTCCAGCCCACCCGCCTTACAGCCCAGCCAGGAAGGAAGCCTATATGCCAGACCATATGACAGCAATACTCAGCAGGGAGCACAGCACAGAGATCCTGCCTGAGACCCCATTACCAGGCACTGCTTAGTCCAGATGCACTGCAGAGGTCAGCTTTGTGATCTGACAGACTGTGCCATTGCAATTGTAACTCATACCTGTCCTCAAAATTTTCATGGTTGGGCTTACCCCTTGCAATGCAATGCTAAATTACAGGATTTTTTTTTTTTTTTTTGGCTCTGAAAAACTCAGTTCAATCACATTTTTTTTCCCTGTGGTGCTCCACCTAAAAAGGCATGTCCAGGAAGTATTTATTTTAAAGTAAAGAGGCAGCTTTCATAGTCTCTTTCATCTTTTAATGAGACACAAAAATACACTACTCTAAATCAACAGCACTGAATCCAATTAAAATATATGAGAAATGATATCTGGTTTACTGTCAGACTTTGCAGATGCCTCATGTCTTACAGACAAAAAAAATCCTATACACTTGCCTGTCAAAATAAAATAATTTAAATATTAACTTTTTTCTGTTTTGTTATTTTAAAAAATCATGCTTTTTAATTGTTAACGTATATTCATATTGTCCTCATTTCTGTCAGCAAAGTAGTTCTAAACAACCCCATTTTAGCAAGCAAAGTTACTACAGTTATGAATAAAGTGATTATGTTAGCAGCTGTAAAATGTTCCAATATAGACTGCTACTATTTCTCCAGCAAAGGTTCTAAACACACCAATTCATGCATTACATGCTATGAGCATGTAAACTACTTTTCCTCAAGCTGGCTTTAGCCAAGTCAAAAGCTAAACTCGCTCCCACAGAAGTCACAATAATAAAATACCATCCACTTTACTGTGTAGGACTGGACTTGCAGCAATAAATTCCTAAGCAAATAAAATGGACACAAGAAGTTTGCTTCTTGAGGCACGCAAGCAACCCCCTGCCCCATCTTTCCCTAGCAATCCTCTCATCCCTAACTTACTAAAAATCAGGTAAAAAAAGTTTAGGGACTTTCCTGCTATAGGGCTATTGTTCTGAAAATACAATCCAGTTTTTTTCCCAGTCAGAAGTACTGCAAAGGATTTATTTAGTGAGCCTTTATTTGTGTATAACTAGGAATATCTGATTTTAGACTTCCCCTCTATTCCATCCTGCAGATTGCATCAGTGCACTGGAGCCTGAGAGGGAAAAATCCCAAATCCTGTTGCAGTCGTTCTGAATTTTTTCTCTGACTTCACAGAGGCCAAGATTTCTCTCTCAGTAGTCTCTTGTTTATAGATCACTGTATCACCTTAGATCTTTTGGCCACAAAATTGCACTGGAAACTTTTATTTAGGTTTCTTCCCTTTCTTCTCCCCTTGCCCCACTTCATGCCTGTCTTTTAATCTGAGTTTAGAAAAGTGTAAGAGATGAGTCAGTCACCAAGGACAGGGATTGGGGGTTCAGAGATCGGAGCACTGCCCTTTACCACAGATACATTTGTGAATGAAAACTAGCAGGGTTCAAAGGAAGCCTGACAGAACAAGCTTAGTTCAGCCTGCCTCAGCCTTTTCTCCACTAGAAGAATTTTGTACAGATACCTCAGATTCCAGTTCCAGGTAGCCTATAAAACTGAACAGGTGCTGAGCACAGACCGATGCTACTGTACAGACACCACTGACTGAAGGGTGTACTCATTCCCAAAACGTAGGAGCAGAAGCATGAAATCTAATCATTGCAACAACTCTGCATTTCAGATGTAGCCTGTTTTCCGCAAGCAGAAACAACATCCTATCTCACTTCCATCCCAGAGGTACTAATTCTGCCAGCTAAACTTCCTAAGATTTCCTTTCCGCCATGGACCACAGCATGCTGAAACCAACAGGAACCTATCTGGCTCCAAATGCTGTTTCACAAAGGGCAACTGCGAGTCTTCTCCCAACCACACCCAGAGCAAGGTTCCCTCATTTATGAAATGCCCATAACAAGGGAAGATGTTTTCATTCCTTCTTTCTTCCCTGGCAAAGTCCCAGGTGCAAGCAGCAACAAGCACAGGAAGGCTGATACATAATCTGCTGAGCCTGACTCCAGCATTCTTCACTCCTCACATGACAGATCAGATACTTGGTCAAAACACCCCCGACAATGCTGCAGTCCCTCTAGCAGCAAGGTAGTCAGTTTTTGTAGGGAAAAGCTCAATCAATTTGTTACTGCCTCATCTATTTGCCCTGAATGACCTCTAGACATTTACTGTATTAATCACCTCTCTTTTTGGCTTCATTTCTACTCAACATTGTCATCTTTAAATACAGAAAATTTGTCATTTACAGGCACTTTCTCAGAACAAAGTTAACATGATTTTTCAACTAAAATTAAGCATGCTGTGCGCAGTTTTCGTATAAATTGTGCCCTGGCTGCATCTAAGGCAAGAAATGTTAAGAACCCTCCAGTGATCCAAGCTGATTCTGAGATAATAACAAAATCTGAAGTGAGACCAGGTTTGTGCAGAATTTCAGCATGGGCATTTTGCCTGACTTGGAACTGTCCTATTTACCCGTGTCACCTTCCTAAGAAACCACATACAGTTATATACTCTCATTTGAATCTGAAAATACCATGCACCATGGTTTTTTCCTCACCTTTCCATTCTCATTTCCTACATCTCTCTGAGGTCCAGGTCTGACCTCTTTGTTTTGCTTTATTACACATGACAGGAACCTGGCAAAGAAAAGACCAGGATTCTAGTCCCAACTTTCTATTGACCTTGGTGTCCTCAGAAAATCACCCCTCTGCCTCTCTGCTTCCAGTCTCCTTACTTGCAAACACAGGCAAGACCACTCTTTCACTCCATATTTGCCTGATGCATTTGAATGGAGTGCTGGTGGAGAAAGTAAAATAGTTGCTGTTATGGTGGCAATAAATTATTATAACACCCCTAATCTGTGAGAAGTGCAATTAACGTTAGGGGGAATACTGAGTAAGGCAATGCTCTACTTGTGTCTGTGTCCTAATGAGGAGGAACCATTTTCATCTCTCTCATCTAGCTTGTGTGCATGAAATTTAAAGAAAAAAAAAACCCCAAACCTAAACATACTGTTAGTGCAGTGTGGAAAACTCAGCCAGGAATTTCATTAGGTCCTTTTCCAGAGAAAGGAAGTCACTGGGAATATGTAATATATCATGAAGAAACGCAAACAACCCAGCAAGACCTCTTCCTTTCCTTCCCCAAGGGTCAGTAATTACTTCACAGGCCATTTCAGCTTCTGTGTTGGAAAAAGCACCAAAACCTGTGAGCTAGATGACTAGCAGCGGCGTTACTTTAACCCCAAATGAGATGCAGGATTGAAAGCATCTGATGCAAGGCAGATGCAATAATGCTGGGGCCACAGCTACAGCTGTGGAGGTAAGAAGGGCTGCTCTTGTCATGATTTAGCTGATTCATTAGCCATCAAGGTGCAGAGCCACTGGTGAACATCTTGTATGGTCACCTCCATGGTGAATCCTCCTAAACATATATTCCATCAGCCCGGTGGCTTTCAGCACTGCAAGGCCATGCCACTTGTGGCATGTCTTCAGTATCACTGCCTGCTGGCAGAGGGGTGCTGCTGAGACAAGCCTGGCTGGGAAGTGAGGGATAACGAAGGTGACCTATTTTAAGGATCTTTCCAGGAGCTGTACCAGTTTCATGGGAAGTTTGTTACTCCCAGGACAAAAGCTACTGCTGTGTTAGCTAATAGGAGGAGTATTACATGATGATGGATGTGTGAAAATGAAACACCAAAAGAAAACAGCACACCCTGTTTCTCCCCCAGGGGAAAGAATGGAAGAACAAACCACATGTGACCATGACAGTCATGTTGCTTAATGCACCGCTCTGGGACTTTCAGATACCACAGTGATGTGAGCAACATAAGAACATAAGAACCTGTTTGGGGCTGCATAGCACTGTGGTAAAATGGTCAAGGCTTGAAGGTCCAGAGTTTTAGAAGATGGCCCACAAAAGCCATCTATGTCATCTTTTCAGCATGATAATTTTTACCTGCATGCTGGTCAAAGAGTATCTTAGACGACCCCTCTATGTGGTTTCTATAGAAAGATTGTGGAAATGGAGGGATTTGTGAGGGATTATTCTTGATTTTGTTTCAACCTCAAAATTAGGAAAAAAGTACAATTATTGTCAATGTGTTCTATCTGTATAGTTTGCATATGAAAACTTAAAGTAGGCTATTTGGTGATAATTTTCTGTTTGGGGATATTAATTATTTTAATGTTAGAAGAATAAAGAATTTAAAAGGTAAAATCAAAACAAAATTATTCTGGAATTGTTGAAGGAAAATTTTTGATTAATACATCCACATTTTCTTCCATTGAAATTATTTGAGAACAGTTTTATATTTCTGTTCTTATTCCTTATTTAATTTTATTTTGGTTTCAAAAGTTTTCATATGTTAGGAAAATTATTTCTCATCCTACTTGGCTCCAGACTCTCTATTCCTACATCTATGTGAGATAATGTAGAAGGCCACCATAAACATGACTGCGTGGGTTCTAAGGTATCTGAGGTCTTTTCTACAGAAAGGCAGCCCTCCACCAGCATATTTTGATGTCTTACAGCAGTAACATTTCTGCATTTAAAATTAAAATTTAACCTGAATGTCTAACAATTCATTTGGATAAGGCTTTGGAAAGTAGACAAAAAAAAAAAAAGAAAAAAAAAAAAAAAGGACTAAACAATATATTTCAGGTTTCCAGGTTTCTAATATTTTCAGGTTTCTAAACAAAATTCCAGGTCCTTTACATTGACAGAAGTATTATGGAAAAATATTTCTCCATTTAATAAGGAAAACATGTACACATATATGTACTGTATTTCTACAGTGATATTTAAAATTTAGGGGAGCATTAGCATAAAACAGAAGACACACAATCTCAAAAATAAAACCCTGAGCATTTGTAATTAGAAGAATCACAAAAGAAAACAAACTCAGCCAAGGTTCACTTCATATGTAAAGTCAATGGCAAATTGTTTTATAACAATGTCATATTGTTCTTTCATCTTTTTTCTTCTACCCCTCAAACTCAAACCATGGATGAGAAATAAGGGACAAGAAGGTAAACTGTCAAATGACAAAAAATTGCAGTAAATAACAGAATACACACATCCAGGTGCCTATGTGGTTTAAGCCCTCTTGAATAAGTCTTTTAAAGGGAAACAATAAGATAAAATTATCTTGGAATAACATAGTACATGAGTTTCTGGGTACAAAAAAGAGAAGTGAAAGAAAAGCTGGCTATTTTCTGTAAAGCATTAACCATATTCCTTTCAAAACAAATAATCCGAAGGAAAACACGTAAGGAACCAAGTTCAGAGATATAATTTGCCTTGAAATTGTAAGGACCACCTCTCAGACTATACGTTATCTATTTAAAATACACTGATGTTATCTACCACCCCAATGGTATTTATAAACCTTTTCTTCCCTTTTCTCCTGTCATTTTGTTCTGGACCCATGGTTCTTCCCCTGTCTTCCGTCCTCTGAAGGGACTTTTATTTTTATTTTTTTATTTTTAACTTTTTAAGGGAAAGTTAAAAAAAAAAAACAAACAAAACTTAGAAAGCTGAAAATGCCTATTCAACCACCTTCAGCCTTATATGAACCTTTCAGCAATTTACTGGAAGAATAAAGAGCCAGGCAATCTTTAAAGCATCTTAATTGTTCTCTGAGTGTAATAGAACCCTCGGGAGACGTGACCCTAAGCTGGCTGTAAATCACACTTGATTCCATGGACTGTGCTGTTCCTCCCTGTCTATGGAACATACATGACGTTAAAGTAGACTATTAAATCACACACATGCTTATTTTCCAAACAGACCTGATAAGTTCCTGCCTTTACAGGTTTTTTCTTCCTTTTCTTTTCCCAAAGAAAGGTAGGAAGTGGATATGAAAATGGCAAGGGGACAAATGGTTGCCTGAGAGTGAAAAAGGGTGTGAGAAAAGAGTAATTAATCTGCCAAGGTTCTTACCATTTTTTCTAAGAAGCCTTAGTCAATCAGTCTTCTTCCAATCTGTCTACCGTTGCCCTTTTACCACCAGTATATCATCTATTCACCCACAAACTCATTTACCAGTTGTCTCCATTCCTTTCCTGAATTAAAACTCTGCCAGCCTGAAATCGTTCAAAATCTCCCTCCGAGTTATGCCAAACAACTTCTCAAAAACCTTCGGCACACACCTCTCCTCTAGGCTGAGAACCATTTCTCTCCTTATTTAACCTTGCCAGAGCTGAGGACCACACCCCTGGCTCTGATCCCGTGCAGTAACCACCTTCTCAGCCTCCAACATGAAAGCACAGCAGGCGTACTGTCCTCTAATATGAATAACCAACTCTTGGACTCAGATTTTTTTTCTGCTGTTATGAGACAGTCCGCACTGAATTTAGAATTCATATCCTGTCAGCTTGTAACAATCTCGTTTGTTGTTGGCACTGAAAAATCAGGAGCATGTAGAATAGGAGGAAAAGGGCTGAGGTTCTCCATCTTTGCTTCTATAGGGAAGAAAGAAAACTACCCTACCAAAGCTTGTCTCTCCTCCATCTTATGTCTGTTGCTATGAGGTAAGGGGTTTTCTTGCCAGAAGATCAGATCCTTCAAGGGTTGAATCACCTCCAGACCTGAGAGTATCTGCCGATGGTACTACTCCCAAAAAGTATACTAACAAGATAATAGCTGTGTCTTGGTTTACTAAATCTACAGTAATCAGCTGCCCCTCTTCCACTCTGCACACAATGCACATAGTCTGTATGTCCACATCAGTGGCTTAAATGGGATAGCGAGCCACCAACCAACAGGACCCAGAGCAAGTAATCAGTCCCAATCAAAATAATTGTGTTTATAAAGCTGTATGCAAATGGATGAACTTGGGGCTGAAGTAATTCTTCATGTGCATTGTTGCCTGTACAAACATCCTCTGGAAAACTGAGTTGTGGTAATATGGTGAAAATCCTAGGCACGAATTACAATACAGGAAATTAAATTTAAATGTAAGAAACAGCTTTTCTACCTTGGGGGTGGTCAAACACTGGAACAAATTGCCCAGAGGGTTGGTGTAGTGTCCATCTTTGACGATATTCAAACCCCAAATGGACATCATTCTATGCAACCTGTTGTAGCTGACCCTGACCTGAGATGGGGTTTGGTCTATTGGGTCTCTAGAGGTCCTTGCCAACTGCAACCACTCTGTTATTTTTGATTCTGTGGATGACCTTTGTGCTTTAGAACTTTCTCAAGGGAAAATATATTTTCCATGAGGACAGACCATAGCACAATGTAAGGTCTTTGTCTCTCCTACTGTTACTGTGGTGGTCAAAAGCAAGCACTGTAAGACAAAGACAGCAGAGTTGTTTGATGTTGAATGCTGAAAGGGCAGATGGAAGTCGGAGGTGGCAAGAAAATGTAAATGTGCACATGAACTGCAGGGCTGCAAGAGTACTGATGGTTCCTGAGACTGACCAGCTCATACTCAGTTTGGAGATCTCCACTACAGCATGCCTTGGAAGAAAACTAGGATTCCTCCTGCCTGGTGCACAGCTGAAGCACTGAGGCACTGCAAGTGTGTTAAGCAGGGCAACCATGTCCCGAGGCCTGACCACCTCCTGAGGTGCCTTGATCTGTTACCAACTCCAAAGGGGGATCTAAGGTAAATGGATTCAATCTCTAAGATAGTTGCCTTACCGAAGTACCTGAAGGTACTTATGTAACGTGGACTGAGGGGTGGCAAAAATCCTCCTAAAGCTGCCTTAAGGTGCTAAACCACCACACCACTCAGGGCTCGCTTTAATGCTGCAATTCTGGCATCCTATTTGAGGAAAACAGTATTCCCATTACAGACTCACAAACCAGGTGGGTTATATAGCATTTAAAAGTTTTTCTGCAAGGAAAGCAGAAGGGTGGGAGATGCAAAATAAATACTGAAGAAGCATAAAGCACCCACCTGGGTTTCCTTAGCGAAGATTAAATGCCAGAGATTCAGCCAACAGTAAGAACAACTATGGAACAGTATGCCTGCAGTTCCCTTGAAAGCTCAGTACAGTCTGTTACCACTGTAATATTAGAATTAATTGAAGAAAATTGAGAAACAAACTCAGGTTTGACCTCTGAGTATTCTGCTCAATAAGTCCAGGTTAGCCCAAAGGCAGAAAAACTAGGAAAAATTGTTAACCCACTAGGTGCTGGCTTAACATATGCCAGCTACAAAACAAACATCCTACTGTCTCAAGGCAGTTTATTTTGGTCCTAAGAAGTGATGTATCTCGCTTCCCAGGAAGACAAGGCATTTCTGTGACATGCAGTTACAGTACGGATGGAGTGCTGGTTGATTGCATAATGGTCTGATGCTGGAGAATTCAAACGCGAGCTGTCTTCACAGGTTGGAAGCACCTTTCTTGCATCATTTCCAGGTTTGTTGTCACTCATAATATTTGAGGGAATGCTTCATGAACCAATAATGCAGCTGCCCTGAAAATTCTATAGGAGCTGTCAACCATCCTATTAGCACACTTGCTGACACTGGCCACAGCTGAGTCTCTATAAACACTCCAGTCCTAAAGTAAAAAATAGTTTTATTGAAGGATGTACTTGGCATTTTTCAATATTAAAATACTAAATAAATGATGGCATGTTTCCCTTTAAAATTTTAAAATGCAACTGTATCTATCTGGACTCACTTTGCAGACATGTATTAATTCATTTAGATACAGCATCTGAAAATCTGGCTCTCAACTTGTCAGTAATGTACATCTCCTAGTGAATAGGGAATTATCAGATTCCATATTTTCAGTTGCTAATGACCATTAAAGGCACTATACATACATGTTTCATATAAAATTTAAAATCAGGTGGATTTTTTTCCCCTAAATTGGGCTTATTTCTACTTTGTCAGTCATTCTCCAGAATATGGAGCAATGCAGTGTCCAAGACACGCTGTTCTGCTTCTAATCAGACTGAACATATATAAATTTAACCACTTTAAGGAATGCAGCTTCCTGAGGACCTTCTGAAATTATTACGGTACCTTACTGTAATCTATGTTCTTTTTTTGGTGCTATGTTATCTCAAGTATTGCCTAAAAATAATATCATGTAACTGCCTTCATTAATAAATCACTGGGAACAGAACTAACTTCCATTTTGAAGAGGATGTGATTTGTGACCAATTGTAGAAGCAACGATGGGAACTCATAGGACACTCATCAAGTGATCTCCATTTCCTGAACTCATCAGTTTTACCCTTGCTGTTCCTTGTCTAGTATGCCAAAGGTGCAATTCTGTCATGGAAGGTCATGCTTAATGCAGGAAAACCTGTATTTAATCAACCTTGTGATCTGCCAGCTGAAAGCTTTGAATAATCAGACTGAACCTGGGCAGGAAATTATCTTTCTTTCCTGAGTATTCTTATGGTATTAGGAATTGCTATGTAAACAACAACAACAAAAAATAATGCAATGCCATTACAAAGAAATAATTTTCTGGGGTGTCTACCCCGTGTAAGGCACAGAAGGCAATTCTTTGAATATACATGGAACTGGTGGTGCTTCTCAAGCTTTGGGAGTACACCGAAGTATGTAGACTTCAGGAATACACAGGCAAACTGAAAAGTTTGTTACCCATGAAGAAAGTCTGAAGGAAACAAGTTTGTTTAGATAAGAGAGGGCAAAGGGGGAACATAATGCATTTGCTCTATATCTTAATTCAGTTTTTTAGTTCCTAGTTTAAAACAATCATGAGGAATTGTGATTTATAGAGCATGTCTTACCTAAAGCAAACCAACACCCCACTCCAGCATCTGGAAACAACAGCTGCAAGACTGTCCTTTTCCTAGGCTTCAGCAACAGCAGTGGTAGCAACATCCCTGCTACTAATTTGACCCTCTCTCAGCCTACATTAGTTGTAGCTCCAGAACTAGAGATGGGAAAGAAGCAAGCAGCTCGTTTTGAAACAATGGAGATGGAGCTTGAACTTTAGGAGAAAACCCCCCAACTCAACAAACTGAATTCTGATGGTGTTCCATAAACTTCACATACTCATGTTTTACAAACTTCCTTACGGGGCGTCTTTCAGACATAATTAGGGATGGTATAGGCATAGCTGACTGTACATCAGCTATGACCTTGGACACGTCAGTCTCTTGTGACTCACTAGTGTTGCAACTCTTGATTTCAGTCGTGATTTTGTAGTGGCTCCAGATGAAAGCTAAAAATCATGATGATTTTTGTTAAAAAAAAAATCTAGAAAAATTATTTTGTTCAAAGTGCTTTGTTTTCAAAACCTAAAATGTTCAATTAATCTTAATGTAAAATAATTCTATAGTTAATATTTTTCTAAACACACATTCAGGGAACCTACAATTTCTCTCTTAGAAAATATGGAATGTGGTTAACTTCAAAATTTTGTCCCAAAATATTTTCAAGTCAAATTGTTTATTGAAACTGCCTCTTCCCCAGGAACAGTATTCAATTCAATCAAATGTTATAGGCTGAATTCTGTAATTAGTAAATTAACAGCCACTATTAATCATCACAGAATATAAAATTTCCATGGTTTCAGTGACAAGGCAGTAGGGTCTTTTCACCTAGGATTCATGTGATCTACGTCTATGCACAGCACACACATGGAGATCCTGAGCTCATGGGTTACCGAGGCCTCTAAGAATTTGAAGCAGAACCCTTAACCTGACTAGAGTGATACGTTTTTTGCAAGTAACTGGTTTTTTTCCAGTAGCATCATTAACATCTTGCCTAGATTTAGCTTGAGCCAGAGACTGTTCATGTGAGCACTGGTCTCATTCAGGCCCTGGGACAGTGAGGAGATAATGATGTTATCATAAACATTAAGCATCCTTACATACACCAAATAGTCCTCTTATTGTAGTAGATATTCAAATGTATCTTTTAAATAATAACTTTCCCCCCAGTGCTCTCAAAATATTTTGCAGACTATGGATACCACACCACTGAGATGAAGCCCCTATTTCAGCTTTGGGAAGCTTATGAACTGTTTCATGAAATGCTGTCTCCATCTTTAACAGAGGGGATGATCTTTGTAAAACATTCTGTCTCAGGAGTATTAACAACTGATTTGGTCCCACTAGCATTTAAAGGAGCAGATATGACTTATTCCTAGCTCACTAAACACACCCTTGAAAATTCCAGATATTTACAGATGACCCACCTGCTCCCCTTATCCTCCACCTCCCTGCATCCTGAGCAATGGTGGAAACTGAGACTCCTGTCACACCAGCCTTTTGCAATACTTCTTTATATTAAGCCAAGTCGGATGGGGTCACCGGTCTTTGATCTACTGTATTTGTTCATTCTTTTTTGAAACTATCCAACCTTTCTCACATTCCCATAACTCATGGCAATGAAAGCAGCAGCTGTCTGCTCCACTTCCTAACTAATAACTTCTGTTCAGAGTGGGAGGGAAAAACAGCTTTATAATAATGCAGGATTTTCTGTTGGAAAACTGAGCACTAATAACTTCGTGTTGTGTCCTTGTCTCCCCTCTTACTCCAGGAATACATAAAGACCACCTCTGTTTTCCCTTCGCCTGTTTCTACCCCTCTTCTTTTCTGTACGAGTGCAAGAAACAGAACTATGCTACCTTTGTGATTATTAGCAACCCTGGGTCCACACTGATTAGTCCCAGTGGCACAGGGTTAATGAGTTAAGTGTGCTTATTCAATTAAGCCACCTCTTTGTTTTAGCTCACATAAATTTTAACCTGATCGCTTCAAAATTACCTTTGGCACTATTTGATAATAGAATAAATTTAATAAATTTCATGAAAATATTTGTCCTTAGTAAAATAAACAGATGGAAAGCTTAGTAGAGGTATTCTGATCAGGTGATATATTGATCAGCGGAATCATGGAATCCATCATCATGGAATACTGGCAAACAGGAATCCTCTTGGGTGTTATTCTAATGCTTGGAAGTATTTGGCACTGTTATGAATTTTAGGTTGTTTCTAGTGAAAGTTAGTCAGTTATTTATTTTCCTCAAAATGCCCTTGGACTACACCTTTCTCACAGAAACCACTTCAGCCCATTGACTTGAACAGAGGATGAACGAGCCATTTCACTCATAATACTGGTGCACCCTTTCCAACACAGCTGCAGAATATAGGAATTTACTTTCCTCAAAGTTGTGTTTTTGGAACTGTAAAGCAGTCCTGGATATCACACTGCAGTATGGGAGGCCAGATGATGGCTACAGTTAAGGCACCACAGGATGAAGTATAACAGTAGAACACAGGAATCTTTTAATCTGTAAATAAGATGTTGAAAGAAAAGCCTCTGGATCGCAGTCCATACTTTCCTGCAATGAGTATTTGGCACACTAAAAAGGTATTTGATTTTGAATACTGATTATCATTGGAAAGCATCACATTTCAATCTCTTTGATTAAATGGAGGACTTTCATAATGGCATTGCTAATTACATTTGTATACACACTGACTGCCCTTAAAAACACCCTTTTAAGGTAAGATTCACCTCGTCTAACATTAATCATTTAAAAATTAAGCATGTAGTCTAAGCCAATTATTTCAACTGCCTCTGTATTCAGCAAAGAGAGACAGACACCTCTAGAGCGTGATTCATCACGCCAGTCTTAGAAGGGGATGAATCTCTTGTTGATTTGTTCCACTTATATCATGATGTCATCAAACATAGTCAGATGAAATTACTTCTGCCCTGAGTAGAAATGAGAAGCTGGGTGAAGGAAAAAATACCCCAAACAAACCTCAAAAACCCCACCAAATAAATGAACAAAATCTTTCAAGTAATCCCATATGAAGCGTTTTCATGAAAACCGGTGTGATGTTATTTATCCATCTGTGTTTCTTCACATAACAAGGATATTGTCCTTAAAGTTGATGACTCTCTGCTTATATTCAGTGGTATACAGAATGCCCCAGACAGGAAGCAAAAGTGAAGCTACTGCACTAAGAAACTTCTAGCAGACAAACAAATCTCCCTGCACAAGAATGATTTGAATCCATTCTCTTGGGGATGATTGATACCAATATTCCTATCGGACTGCAGTAACTACACTTCTGAAAATGTCTGACATATTTTGTCATTTCCTATAACATCTGTAGGTAAATTTCCAGCTGGAGCATACTCATTTAATTTAGAAACTTTAGGAAACCTTGCTCTTCAGTGACTTTCTGCTATTGCTAGTGTCACGTAATGGGACGTTTACCTGATTCACTCCCTGCACTGCAGTAACTAGCCTTTCTTCTGGGCTGTGTTGTTCTTAATCATATGCCTTTAAATCAACCTGTAACTTGCCCTGGGAGACATTCAGAAAAACAGCCTTTCACAGTAAGTGTTTCAAGGGGCAAAAGAGAACTTGTGTGTCCTGTGAAAACATAAAATAAAACTGTAAATTGAATTGCATTAGGGTCCTGCACGGAATAAACTCAAATTAAAATAGTCCTAGAGATCACTTACTTATTTGGCAGTTTAATCTGGCCTAGGATCCAGAACTGATTGCTGAACTATCTCCTAGAAACATTGTCTTCAAACTTCATCTTATTCACAGAGACCTTGGCAGCACAAACAGGCAGTACATCACTCCAGCTCTATCTCTGCTGCATTGGCCTCTGGTTCTGAATTACAGCATCTATCACATTCTGGCTTTTGCTTGCCAAGCTTTTAAAGGTGTGCTCTTGCTCACTGTACCTTATGAACGGCTTTCCCTTCCATCATTGGGCCTGCTTTTGAAGTTTACTGATATCGACTTATAAAATATTCTCTCTTTGCATGCCTACCCCCTCTGACTACAGTGTAACTGAGACATACATGCATATCGCAAGTGTCAAGTTCCAGTTTGAAAGTGCTTTGTCTTGCTCACACAGACTGTGGAAACTTCTGCCCATAAATATCTGAACCTCATATGCTTTTAAAACTAGACACAACATACATCCTTTGTTTAAGATCTATTTATAATTAATAACATGGCATGGAGTGGCAGATACTTCACTGAAAAGACTATAGACATAAACTCTCTCTCTCTGTATATATGTATACATATCTATCTGGAGATGTGCTCTATTCCTCTTTTCAGTTTTAATACCATCATATATCATATTTGTTTTTAAATTATGCTTTCCGCTGAACTTTTATTTTATTATAAAAAGATGAATTTTGCATGTGAAAGAACTGGCCCAAAGTCACATTCTTACTCTTTAACAGCCTGATCCTGAAGACAACCCTGTCGCTTTCACTACCCTGTCACTGGTCTTGTTGCGTGTTACCAAAAATGTTGAAAATCACCAAAATTAAATAATCTGTTGGCTACTCAAAAATTGTCTTTTTTTTCAAGAATATAATGTTGTTGCAATATAGCCCTTTCTATATACTGACATTAAACATAAATAAGAGCATTTGGGAAGAGTTACACTCCAGGCTTGAGAAAAAATGATGTATTCAATGCTGCAGTCAATGATCCACTGTATTCTTGTCCATTGATATACGACCCTATGCCGTGAGAGGCTCTGTCAATACTACTGTGTCTGGGCATGCTGCCCAGTCCCCTCTTCCGAGGTGTGCCCCAGCACCCTATAACTGGGAAATACTCAGAAGGCAGAAGGACTAACCTCCTTCCTCACCCTCCCTGCAAAGGAAACACATAGGTGTAACCCCACGTGGGAACCACAATATTGTCTGCAGAGATGCTAGTCTAGGTGGTGGTGAGCCCTAGACTGCATTTTGCCTTACATCAGATGGTCTGTTGAGACACAACCTAGGATACCTGAAATGTAATTGTCTGGTTAAAAGGTTGACTAGGTGTTCATATCTACTGTGAGTAATAATGAACAATGGACAAAAGCGGACAAAAATCATGCAGCTCATGGTCTAGCATACAGAAAGAAAAAAGTGGAGATATGGTATACCATAAAAATTAGGCTGTATTGTGTGCTATGTATAAATTTAAGTACGAAGGCTCTTTTCTTAACTCTTCTGTAACTGTAAATGCATTTAATCTACATTATTTTATTACAATCTACAGAATAAAATCTAATTAATAGACTATTTTCCACCTACCACACCCTTTAGTGTGATTTTGAGAAAGTAAAAATACTAGACCCACTGTATGAGACAAGCTGTTGGGAACCCATTCAAAGAAAAAGTAAGAGGAGTAGACAAAATCTGAATAGAAAAGGTGTGAAGACTCCACCAGACTTTTCCTTTTCATCAGTTGAAACATAAACCTTTGAGTACACGTTTCAGGAAAGGTCTCATTTGTGAGATAGCTATATAGCTCTACTCTCCAAAAAAGAAAAACTAACATGCCTTTTTGTGCAAGTGCTGTCTTTGTCATTCATTAATACACTATTTGATTGTGTATTGGGAGTGATTATTTTAATATAAATTCTGGACTTTTTTCAATATACATTGATTATTAAAATACATTTTAAAAAGTATTGCTAGCAGTATTTGGAGAAAATGCCTTTGGAGCCCACAAGAGATGGGGAATCTACAGAAGGGCTTCTGAGGTATAAGCAGCAGTAGTCAGAAATCACACCTGTAACTTCTCACTCAAACTCTAAGCATCTCCAAGCCTGAAGACTTATTTAAAAGTGAAAGAATGAAGGAAATAACTTTGGACCTTTCCGTGAGACAGAGGAGCATGGCTACAGTCATTGTCCTCTTTCAGAAGCCCACAAGAAGGCATCTGTGGGAGAACAGGAGATCTGAGATCTTTAACAGCTGACCCTTCTCCAGAGAGGTGACAAAAAAAGAAGTCTGGATCAATAAAATTTTTTCATGAAGAAAACATCCACAAAGTGAGTGGAATTGCAGGCTGCCTAACCATTCAGCTATAGAAGGTGCATGACTTCATTTAGTCATTTATTAGATGCAAAAAAATTAGATCTTTAAATTACACCAGTTGGCAAGAAGGGATGTTCATAACAAACTGTCAGTTCATAGATAAAAACACTGAGACTATATTCCATACTTCTGAAATCACAAAGCATTTGAAATAAAGGGTTAAATTCAGTCCCTGGGGAATGGAAAGTGAGATAGGGAAACATATGCAAGCTGATGTACACGCAGCTAAACCGCCTTTGTACACATGAATTAGTTGCAGAGAACTGGGGGAAAGTCTACTTCAACAATGAAAATTGTGCTACATTTTTATATTGAAAAAAATCACTAAATTGCAGTGGCTTGTAAAGCTGGAAGATGTCACAGAAGTTCTGCTTTCTCATACAGCTCTTTATTATACACTTTGGGAAGGGGGAAACTTTTGGCATCATTATTGTTATTGTAAGCATCATTAATGCCACTTTCTGCTTTTGACAGAACATTGTATTACCTCACTTTATCACAGTTTATGTTATTACATGAATGTTACAAATGACAAAGTTTGGAAAGCGCAGGTATTCCTAGAAAGTGCCACAAATGAACCATAAATCATATTAAGATAATCTGGGGACTTGAAAAGAATTGTGGGTTGAATAGCTTTGTGTGGCTCAGACAGATAATGATACTTTTAGACCATTCACGTGCTGGCTGCAGCATCAGGGATTGGAATGGAAGTAACATCTAAGGCAATGTATAAAAGAGACCTCACACCTAATTTTCTCCTCTGTTATTATGTACTTATTTATTATTGGTTATTTATAACTTAACAGTAGCAAGAGTTGCAGACAAAGATCAAGCCTGCATTTGAGTAAAAAAAAAAAGAAAAAAAATTCTGTCTCACTTAATCCAAATATGAAGTGAAAGACAACAGTTAGATTCAATGTGAGAGAAGAAGAAAGGTGACAGTGATGATTATTGTGGTAAACAGCAGTACCAATTACCTAGTCATTGTTTCACCTTCTTTGTAAAATATAGTACATCTGGAGGGCTTGTAATCATTATCTTTAGATCTGTCTATAGTTTTTTGAAAACTAGCAGTGTCCTTCACAGCTACCTGGAAAATGTTTTTCACCCAGTGGAGAAATATAGAAAATTTCATATTTTGTCTGTATGAAAGAATATAAAAATAATTCACATATTTCAACATATTAGGACCTGAAAGAGCCAAGCAGATCATCTAGCCTGACCTCTCGTACATCTCAGGCAATGTATTTTCTCTTAATTATCTTTGGTTTGATCCAAATGACCTATTTTAATTAATGTAGAATGTCATCCTGACTTGATCCAGAAAAGCTGGTACATGAAGTATCCTTCATTCTCCTTTGCTAGTTTGCTGTTCTGGTTAACTACTGTGACTGCTAAATCTTTTGCCATCTTCCTAGTTTCATTGCTTCGGTTGCCAGTCATTAGTTGCTGTTATGACCTACCCTGCTAGATTAAAATGTTGGTTGGCAGCTGCAATCCTCTTCCAGGAAGGTAATTCAGGGCAGTTTTCAATCAGCTTTGGATAAACAAAGTTTCTCAGTTCAAAACATTTTTCACAGCTTCAGAATAAAATTTCTGTCTTTTTTTATACCTCCTCAGCTTTTGGACATCTTTTCTTCCTGACAGTGACACAAGAACATAACACAGTACTCCACCACGCTTTCCACCAATGCATTATGCAGACACATAGCCACCCCCTCACCACACGCTCTGTCCCTAGCTTGTTGCTTACATACCAAGGAGTGCCTTAGTCCTTTTTGCCATGGCATCAGATAGGCAATTTAACTTGCTTCCGCACTATAACTCTTAAATCTTTTCCTGAGAAACTAGACTCAGAACACATTGTCCATTCTCAGTGTGACATTCCTTGTTCTAGGTTACAACACACTCTGCTATGTTAAAATACACATTGCTTCAACGAGCCCACTTTGCTTTGTTCTCTTCTGATCATTATGGCAAATGTTGCCACTTTTCCCAGCAGTAATTATTTTTCTTTATTTCCAGGTCATTGATAAAAAAATATGAATAGCTTTAGGCCTATAGGCATCATCTCGAATTCATATTAGAAATCATTTGATATTTCACGTTAACACCTACCCTGTCACATCTATCAATATGCTGTTCTCACAGTGTTTGATATATAATTGATTTGCATTGTTTTGTCCTAAGTTTTAAAGAGTGTCTTCTGGTACTATTGTGTTTATCAGGTATCCAAACATGCTATGGCAATGACATTATTAAATTTGTCCGTCCAATCTTTAATTTCACAAAAGGGATATCCAAGTCATATTGGGCAAGTTATAGGCAATTTCCCTTGGGTTTATTTATGCAAATGTTAAGAAAGCATTCAAACAACAAGGACTGAAATGAGGTCTCCATGATGATACAGAGACAGTATGTCCCTTTGACAGTGTGAACTTAAAATGAACACAACATAGCTTGTTTCTGTAGACAGCACTTCATATATTTGAAGCTCAAATGCACAAAATACAGAAGGATACTGGTTATGTGGCTAAACACACCACAGCTGGCTGGGGGAGATGTCAGGAACTTCCTAGTGAAAGGGGAAGAATTGAAGCTGAAAGCCTCAGAAGCTGATTTTCTCAGATTTTCTCTAAATGCAACTACTCTGTACTGTGTTTAAACATTTCAGATTAGTTGCCACAGTTCTCTGACTTCTGCATTTATTTGTCTGAAGAAGGTAGGTGCTGGGAAAGCAGAGAGGTTAAAACGTAACTGTTTCTGCTGTTTTTTGTACTCTGTACTGAGGTCCTGCCATGAACAGGTTCCAGCAGGGAACTAACATTACAGTATCAAGACTTAGGACCTGATTCAAGTTACAGTCCAGTCTACTACAGAATGAAATCAGCTGCACTTCGCACTTCTGCAATCTCCTCTCATCTGTAGAGATCACAACCCTATCCTCTTTCATTCCTTTTTGGGGGTGAAAGGGGGAATAGTCGAGCTTTTCCAGGCCCCCTGGAAAAGGGGGCTGTCTGTATGTAGCTCCAGCATATCTCTCTTGCTTTCCTTGTTTTCCTCTGAACCAGGAGGAAAAGTCTTGCTATTGAAATGCTAATAGAGGAATAAACTGTATAATAAGACTGCATCCCCTTTGGGCCTACATGTAATTTACACATAAAATGAAATTGCACATGGCCTTGTTTCATAGCATATTTGTTTAATTATCTTTCTTTAAAAGCTTTTTTCAATTAATTTTCAATATTTAAAAAAGGAATAAAAATGTCAATTTATCTGTGTACCTGATAATTAAGTACAGTTTGGGGAATAATTACATTATCTAATAGCAGAAATTTGTCCAGCTCTAATAACTGGGATTTTTCAACATTTTTGCTTGCTTTCTTGTTCTCCAACTGCTCTAATTCAAAAGTTTACATTCTGCATGTATCGGTCAGTCCTCACTCATCACACCAGACACTGACCAGCTGACCAGAATGGTTCTGCCTTCCCTGGCAAATGAGTCAGGAAAGAGTGGACAGATCCAGGCTAGCTTGAATCTCTCCAAAAGGGCCATCTGTAGTTCATATGTAACAGGAAAAGTATAACCAATAGAGCTAAGTATTAAGTTTTTCATGAGCTCTTATTGCCTTTGAGAAACGTCAGCCTGATATACACTGTTGAATACTGAGGATCCTTTTCCAAGAATGCTGGAACATTGCTGTTCAGTTTTAGTTGGAACAGATGTGGAAGAGAGCTGTTCAAGAGCTAATAACACAACAACATTTTGGAGAAAAAATAATATAAATTAATTATTTAACGTAGTCAAGGAAGGACCGAGAAAGATAGACTTGTTGTCTGTAGGCCCCCCACAACAGGAGGGACTACAACTTTCTCTTATGGACCATTTATATAATACAAAATACATGTTTCTGGGATTAGCACAGAAGAAGTAAAACACTAACCCAATGAGATCCAAACAGCAACTTCTGAGTCAAATCCAGCCTGCTGATTTTTCCACTGAGGATGTAAGGAACAGCTGTTTGAGCAATAAGCCCTGCCTGGACAGCCATTTCTCTCCTTCTTCATGTAATTGACCTAAAAGTGGCCATTACAGCTTGTTACAGGGCTGTGAAGGGGCTGAGGAGGTGCCCTCCTGCAGGAAAGATACCTGGCCCTGCGTGGTCCCAACCTGCTGCCACTATTGTATCAGCTCACCATAAACGGGGAAGCCCCAGTTCTGAGATCCAGCTTACTCATCTGTGAGAGCTGGAGCAATCTGATTCCAACTAAAGGGGTACTGGAAATAGGATTAAGCAAAACAAGCAGCTTGGTGTTCCAGGGTAAATAAATGAAATTACCTCATCAGAATGCCTGAACATAGCTGATATTGGCTATTGCAGTCTAACACAAGCCAGAACAAGCAGCATTACTTCAAGAACTCAGTCTTTAGCTAATCACAGCGTAGAACAGACAGTAGTGAAATGGACTCTGCAGCACTGTGGGCTCCTCCACCACAGGACCAGCTGTAACTTTTTCATATGGACCAGACACAATATCAAAGACTTATTCTATCCCTGTTAAGTGCAATTGCTTCTGTACTGCTTGGCTGCACAACAGCTATGCTGGAGTATCGGAATCATTTTGCCATTTAGCAGATTCAGTAAACACCACCCAGAAAGTTCCACCTAACTTTGTTTAAGGAAAAAATTTCCACCTATATGAGCTGTGGTGCTCTGTTTCCACAGCTGAGATAGATGCAGTAAGATGGAAAGCAGTCATGTCACGCATTTCATCAATCTCAGGGCTAAGTAAGGGCTGATTTGTGCTATCAGAATTGTAGGGAAAAGATAATGAGAAAGCATTAACAAAAATTCTTCTCAGTAGGTTTTTCCAATACCATTGTTATTAGTCACCAGTTATACCCTCTGTTGCTGACTCATGCTAGGAATGCAAGCGGGACAATGGGGTTTCAGGTCAAGTACTTGTCAGCTGCCTGACAAGAGAAAGATCAGGTTTTCTTCAAACTGTCAAACGTCTTAAGGCAAAGCTTGGTTTCTCAGCTAATGCTCTCCACTCCCTAAGAATACAATGCCTCTCTCAGCCTGCAGCCCTGATAGAGGAAATGGTAGCAATAAAAAAAAGTTGAGAAACAACCTTACCAGCCTCATTTAAACTTTCCTTTGCACTTTCTCCTGCTTCTTTCTCTGCTTCTGGTTTATATCACCTCATCTTGTAGTTAATCAGGCTGGTGCTGACAATTAGGCTTGTTAACACCCTCCTTTCAGAAGGCTTGCACTCCAATTAGGCAGCCTGCCCCATTCCAGGCAGCCAGAAGATAACGTGGCTGTTCCCTGTGTTTAGAGTCAACAGCATCTGCAGGGACACCTGGCAGCAAAGGGCAGAGCTTTTAACCCCTGAACTGTCAAGGCACTTTAGCATCCTGGACAATAAAGAAGCTCATTTTGTAATTAAAAAATAAACATTTTTTTAAAACCTCTTTCTTTTTTTCTTTTCTTCTTTTTTTTTTTTTTTTTTTTTTTTTTTTTTTTTTTTTTGTGTGTGTGTGTGTGTTTTGGGGGATTTTGTTTGTTTGTTTGTGGTTTTTTTTGTTTTGTTTTTATAGGAGTTAATGATCTAGCTAAGTCCCGTCTAAGAGCCAAAAAAACACCTGTTCGAAGTTTAGTATATAAATTGTGTGGTATTCAGTGGATGTTAAGCACCTGAACAGCTTAGGCATCTAACTACAAATTTAGGTACCTATATACGTGAAAATTTAGCCTGGAGTGCTTCCTGTGAATCTGAACACTCATTACGTATGTTCAGTTACTGGACCTGAAAGACTAATTACATTTAATTCTTCAAAACCTAGATGTTCCTCTTTATTATCTATTAGGTAGCTCAGTCAACATCAGAATTTTCTATTGCACTCATAAAAATATCCAAATCAGGGTCCTTTTTCTGTCCCAAGAACAGTCACTCGTTATTTTGTTTTAAAGAACACCATTATAAACTATAGAAGCAGTAATCACGAAAGGATGAAAGAGATGATTACCTATATATTATGCCGCTTCCCTTTCTGGTCCTGGAGTGGAAGCTCTACATGATTAAAGTTGCAGTACAGATGAACCATAATACTTTCTTGACATACATCATACATGCAATTCCATCACAGACCATTTGCTGCCTTTATTTTGCATAGTCACGGAGTAAGGTCTCAGTGCTGACTGCAGCTGTTCTCCATGCAGTCAAGACCTGATTTACCCTCACGAGCTTGCACTGTATTGTCTCTGTGCTGATCGCTCTCAGTTAGGCGTATGCATTCTGGCTTGCTTCAGTATAGTACCATAAAGAATATGATGATGATGCAGACCTAAGGCAGAAATCGTTGCGAAAGTAGCAGCTGCAGTCATGAGACACAGTAAAGCATTGTGGTTTGGAGGCTGTGAGCGGAGACCAAGATTCTCAGAGAAGTCTTTCTTAGTTAGTGGGTGGTGATTTTTAGTTGGGGTGTCGAATACATCCAGGCTCGGACCATGGCACTAAAACTGCTCTGAAGGGCATACCATACATCACAGAGCTTGATTTTCAGGCAATAACATGCATTTCTATTTGGGCATATTAATAATAATAGTCAATTAAAAGATGTCCATGGTTGCTGATGGCATGAGTGGATCTATAGACTGAGTGGTCATGAAGAGTGTCTGGAGTTTTCATTATAGCACTGCAGACTATAGTTTGTCAGTGAAACAGCTAGATGTCAAATGATACCTGTCAAACAGACATGTTTAACTTCATTTTTGTGCTGGTATCTGTACTAGCAAGTTAACAAGATGACTACTCCTGCTGAAGGTCAAGCCTCTGACTAAGTATTTATAGCTTTATTAAAAATAACAGAAATTCTAAAAAATAAACACCTATAAAAATCAGTATTCTCCAAATCAGTCAAAGTTTAACAATGTTTATTTTGTTCCTTACCATACTTCCTTCATGCTATGTATCTGGGGCCCTTGCATTATGGAAGTGTTTACTGAAGCTATTGATAACACTAATGTATAAACATCAGTTGTTTCCATGCTGCTGGAGATTTTATGGTTCACTTTCATAAAGACTTAATTGAAGAGCACTGCTGAGGAACCCAAAGTAGACACTCCTTAGCTTGGTTTGATGAGTTTAAGCTTCACTGACTCTTTTGTGGAATATTAACGATAGCAACAACACCATTTTCAAAAAACTAAAATTTAAGAACAGCTACTCTACTGTCTCCCAGTGGGTTAGCTCCTAGTTATATTACATTGAAAATTGTGTTATAATCTTGACTTATGTTGAAAGTAAAACATTAAGGACAGTTTTGACTCCTACAGCTATGCAGCGTTAAATGCCCATCTAAATGAAATTGGCGTAATTAGCTCCCAGAAAAATTAAATTTCCTCCAAACTTGACTCTACCTACCATAACACAATCTCTGTAATCCAGCTTTATTCTTTAGGAATTGAAACACTTCCGAGAGGTTTCAGTGGACATTGTTTGTATGCAACTTTTGACTTTGATACGGTGTAGAGAAAAATAGGCATATATGATCCTTCTCTTTTTCAGACAGCCATTCCTACCCAACTCCATTGCAGAGTGGCAGATCAATGCAGAGAGGACAGCACATAAAAGTATTGGATACAGGGATGATGGAGTTGCAGAAGAATGTGACAAAATGCAGAGTATACGAAAGGTGTTGTAGAAGTTTAAAGGAAAGAACCCTGAGGTGGGGAGATGTGGAAAGAGTATTTTGTAGAGCTGGTCAAAGGTGTCACACTCAAGTATCTTTTTCCTGAGAAAACATTGGTTTTGACAGAACAACAATTTTTGTGAGAAAATTTGTCATTTTGGGGGAACATTTTAAATTGCTGACATATTTTAACAAAACAAACAACAGAGATTTTGGTAGCTGAAAATTCAAACTATTTTTTTTCCCCACATGACAGTTTTAAGGAGATAATGTAATTCTGAGAGGGGTAATTTTAGTGGGAATAAAAAAATATTCTCTCCAAAATAATTTTTTTAGTATTAGGATAAAAGCAGATATAGGAAGGGTGCGAAAAAGAGGAACACAGAGCTGGAAAGGAAAATGCGAAAAAGAGAAGTGAGATGGAATCTGTTTGAGGGAAACTTCATGGACAGGAAAGTGATCAGTGAAAAGTGGAAGCCTAAAGGCAGATATATTGTGAACAAACATGTAAGAAGGCAAAAAAAAGCAAATAAATGAAAAAAAGATGGTGCAAAAACATATGGTCAAAAAGTCATCTTTCTTGTGCCTCCTGGTAAAGATAGAAGTTTTATTTTCATCATTTGAAGTCTGTCAAAAACCTCGTGGTTTCAGTTAAACTTGCTCATTGTTTTGCTTCAATTTACGCTTTTCTTAATGAATCTTTGAAATCAATAATGGCTGCATATAAAATGGCAAGAAGAAAGCAGGTGCTGTTCTGTCAGTAGTGTTGAGGCACAGTTGGGGTGCAGTATGTGCCCATCCCTCTGGGGCTTATGGGTTTTATCATGGCCTTCGAAGTCGCAGTCTGTACCGCAAGGCAAGGTGCAGGGAGACATTGCAGAGCAGTTGTAAGCCTCAGGGAAATCCTAAGGATTTTTTTGTTTTACTCAAAAGTTGTAACTGCATGCCCAAACTTCTCCAAGTTCACCATGCTTTGCCCCACAGTTTTTATGGTGCTGCCAGTCTTCTGTGCCTTTCCCTTTTGTTTTCCCTGAGAACCCCACTGATATCTCATATATAACTCGTGCCCCTTTCAGGTCTCCTTTCTCTCTGCCAGCTCTCCTTTGCTACCCCAGTTCTGATCCTACCTTTGTGCTTTTCGGCAGCACTCAGAAACTTCTCAAAGCCAGAGTTCAAAAGAAAGCCCAGAGAAGAAAGGCTACCCAGGGCTATGCATTTTCAGTCTTAAGCCCACTTTTTAGTTCCTATCAGGATTTATTTTATCATATCAATGTGTTACAGCAACACAATCCTTTCTATACGTCTCCTGAATAAACCAACTCGGAATAGTTTAAAACTACAAGCCTACACCCTGTGTTTATAGGGAGTCCTGTAAGAGACTTGTACTCTAAAAAAGAGGAAATGATGTTAACAGCTACAACTAAACAACTAAAATGAAAAGAGGAGGCTAAGCACTTGTCCTAGCTGGAAACTTTTGCTGTACACAGCAGCAAAACACAGACTATAACACAAGGGAGGAGCCACTGTAATTGCCTTTTGCTGTGATCTCTAGATTTTTGATTGAAAGGATCATGTCTAGGGTTCTATGCTCGTTCTTTTCTCATAAGCTTTCAGTACTTAGAAGTCTTTTCTTCCACTCTTAATTTGCCTGGAGCAAGGCTTTTATCTAGACTTTTAGCCAAGAGGCACCTGCTGAAATATTCATTGGCAGAAATTGTGCCATGGGTGTTTTTCCCCATTTGTCCAGTTCTATGTCATTAAAATAAGGTTGAGTGCAATGAAAATAGGTTTTGACACAGAAGAATGGCATTCTCTCAAAAACTTTATATAATAGGCAATTAACCCTTTTCAGTGCAAGAATTTAAATACTAAAGACTGCTGAGTAATATCCTTTGTCAATGGCTCTTTTGCCCACATCAAAATGGGATTGAATATTATAACTTCACTTTGTGGGAGAATCAAATTATAATCTGAAATCTTTTATGAGAATGATTTAAAAATTTTGATATTAACTCTTTATACTGATCTCTACCTAAACGAGATGGTTATTTAGGAAAATGCAAAACTCCTTTATAATCTTCTCATGTGTACCTAAAGTCCGTATCTCCTTCCTTCCTTCCTTCCTTCCCTCCTTCCTTCCTTCCCTCCTTCCTTCCTTCCTTCCCTCCTTCCTTCCTTCCTTCCTTCCTTCCCTCCTTCCCGCCTTCCCTCCTTCCCTCCTTCCTTCCCTCCCTCCTTCCTTCCCTCCTTCCCTCCTTCCTTCCTTCCTTCCTTCCTTCCTTCCCTCCTTCCTTCCTTCCCTCCTTCCCTCCTTCCTTCCTTCCTTCCTTCCTTCCTTCCTTCCTTCCTTTCCTTCCTTCCTTCCTTCCTTCCTTCCTTCCTTCCTTCCTTCTCATAATACTCAGATGATCATACAAAATGATTCAAATGGCATTTTTTTGTTTGGATTTTGATCTAGAAATCAAAACTGAAAATCTCAAAGGACAAAAATTAAATTGAATCAAAGAGGACCTCAGGTGTACACAATTATACCTGGGATATTTTTGACCTTATACAAAGTTGGCCTCAAAGCTCATCAATTAGCTTTCCTTTAAGCATGGGTCAGGTGAACTCTGGGTGAAGTCTGAAGGCCCCTTCTGGTCAAAATTGTTCTGTGATTCTATTTTATGAACAGATACTCAATATACAGAAAGGAGTATTTTTCTTTTTCAACAAAGTTTTAAATTTAATCAATTTTGCAGCAGTAGGAGGTAAAACAAAAGTCTTCAATATGATATTATTTCACCCTGTGTTTGAGGGACTAATCCTAAGCCTGATCTGAGAGTCTTCACAGGAATATAAATTCAGTGACATACAAGATATTCCCTTGTAGACATACTGGAAATCTCCTTGCATGGTAACTGTCAGATTGTGTTATCTGATAACACGGACACATACTACTTTAACAAACTTTCTCTAAAGATCTTAAAGTACATGAAAAGCAGTCAAAAATTAAACCTTGTAAAGGTCTTTTAAAATGGGGAAATATTTCATTGTCTCACATATATCAGTATAAAAACAAAGAAATCAAGCAGTTTTCTCAAGATTTTGCAACAAAAATAATGGGCAATTACTGTTGCTCATCTAAAGGGTATAAGATAGGGTTTGCAGCCTGTGGGTAGCAAAGAATGGAACAATTTAATATGACATCTCTCTGTTTTCTTGGCTATCACAATTATGGACTCTTTAGAAAACAGCATTATTTGCTTAGGTAACTTACAGCAAAACTTCTGCAACAACTGCAGTGCTGTGTCTTTCAACCTTACTCTGAATCTTCCTCTCTGTTACCCTCCCTTGCATCGGACAGACTGCCTGCAGGTAGGAGTGGAGAGAGCACAGAATTCTTCTGGGCTGTTTAATGGCAGTTCTCTATTATTTTTACAGTTGAATACTACTCCCATGTGTTACTCCCTTTTCATGCTTCTTTATGCAAGAGTAAGGGTGTAGCCAGTTCAGATATGAAAATCTTAACTGCCAGTACTGTGTTCCATGAGTAAGATCATCAATCTCTTTAAATATATCTTTGTGTTGAGTGAACATTTTTGTTAGATACACAGATTATGAGGGGAGTTACAAATATTGGTCTGTATTATAAAAAAAAAAAGGCTCAAAATCAGTAGCCAAAGTAATGACTGTGTAAAGGATGTATATATTTATTATAAGACAAAAGAGGAGAGTAAAACTCTGACTTGTGTTACACCAGGTTGAAATCTAGTCTTTCTCCACAGCTTTACATGGAATTGCATTGGATTGGCACTGGTGTGACTGAAAAGTAAACAGGGCTTTCAACTCATCCATCACACTACAATGATAACCTGTGGCCTGATGTGTGATTTTGCTTATCAGCTTCCATTGATCCATAGGTAATGGAAGCCATTTGATCCATAAATTATATTTAAGAAGATTCTGACATTTTTGTAGTGTCAGGTCAGAATACAACAGTACTCCATTCAGTATGGGTGCTCTTATTGCAAGTTTCTCGGTGGAAATAAGTCACACAAATCTAGCAAACGAGATCATAGCTCAAGCTCTTCAAAGACCTGTGGCAGGAATTTTGGTCATTAATTATTCCCACATAGAATAAAAGTAGCTTCACAGGCAAGTGAAGGAAGAATATTTTGTATGAAAGCAACTCAAAGGAAATTTTTTTTGTTACAAATGCTCATTTGTTTAGGTTGCAGTTTATGAAAACTTTTAGATGTATACTTATGTCTGTCCTTATTCAGCAAACATTCTAACAGAGCCATTAAAAATTTCTAAGTCCAATATTTAATTTTTTTTTTTTGAAGTTAAGTGAAAGAGTTTTTAAGGTTAGACAATGAGATACTTAACTTGTTGGCATTTGGCTGATGGGAAGGAGTCCAGACCCATAAGAGATAGTTCCTGGGTATCTACAATATTCCTCAGGTAATATCTGCAGGAACATATATATATTTATATATATATATGGAAGACACTTCAGAATGCCTCAAGGTCTCTAAAGTTGAGGCACTTCCACACTAGCCCAGCAGGAAGGTTCCAGATTACAATTCCAGTTGTCCAAAGTTATCTGAGCCCTGTGTTGGTCCCTCATGTCCCTTTTGAGTTGGACCATATTTTATTTTTTTTCAAAATAGAGATCATAGAATCATAGAATCATAAAATCATTTAGGTTGGAAAAGACCTTTGAGATCATCAAGTCCAACCATTAACCCAGGACTGCCAAGTCTATCACTAAACCATGTCCCTAAGCACTGCATCTACGTGTTTTTTAAACACCTCCAGGGACAGTGATTCCACCACCTCCCCAGGCAGTCAGCTCCAATTCTTGACCACCCTTTCAGTGAAGAAAATTTTCCTAATACCCAATCTAAACCTCCCATGGTGTACCCTGAGGCCATTGCCTCTTGTCCTGTCACTAGTTATCTGGGAGAAGAGATCTACCCCCACCTGCCTACAATCTCCCTTCAGGTAGCTGCAGAGAGCAATAAGGTCCCCTCTGAGCCTCCTCTTCTCTAGGCTGAACAACCCCAGTTCCCTCAGCTGCTACTCATAGGACTTGTGCTCCAGACCCTTCACCAGCTTCGTTGCCCTTCCCTGGACACTCTCCAGCACCTCAGTGTCCCTCTTGCAGTGAGGGACCAAAACTGTACATGATTCGAGGTGAGGCTTCACCAGTGCCCAGTACAGGGGGATGGTCACTGCCCTGGTCCTGCTGGCCACACTGTTTCGGATACAAGCCAGGATGCTGTTGGCTGCCTTGGCCACCTGGGCACACTGCTGGCTTGTGTGCAGCTGGCTGTTGACCAGCACCCCCAGGTCCCTTTCCCACCAGGCAGCTTTCCAGACACTCTGTCCCAGCCCGTAGCGCTGTGTGGGGCTGTTGTGGCCCACGCGCAGGACCCAGCACGGAGCCTTGTGGAAACTCACACAGCTGGCCTTGGCCCATTGAACCAGCCTGTCCAGATCCCCCCGCAGAGCCTGCAAGACCTCCAGCAGATCAACACCTTTCCCCCAGCTTGGTGTCATCTGCAAACTTCCTGAGGGTGCACTTGATCCCCCCATCCAGATCATTGATAAAGATATTAAACAGAAATGGCCCTGGTACTGAGCCCAGAGGAACACCACTTGTGACCGGCTGCCAGCTGGATTTAACACTATTTACTACCGCTCCTTGGGCTTGGCTGTCCAGCCAGCTTTTTACAAAGAGTAAAAGCACACCCATCCAAACCTTGAGCAGCCAGTTTCTAATTAGTTCATTAGTCAGTTTCTAATTCAGATGAACATCTGAATTAGGAGCTTTGAGGCTGACACACAGATGCAGACCTCATGGGAGCTCTGCAGAGTGGGCTCTGCGCTGTTAGACATTGATGCTGTCCATGCTCTATCCTGCTATATTCCACCAGGAAGGAAGTACAGGGAAAAATCCAAAAGCCAGGGTTGAAAAGCTTTGATTCTTTTTCAACCTTTACCAAGCTAGGAATGATAAATTTGGCATGATGTCTCTGGCCTTTTGGACCACCAATTACACAGAAAAAAAATCCAACAACTTCAGTTGCTTCAGATTTTTCCTAACAGGCATGAGAGAGGAACTTGGCACTCTAGGAGTAATATGCTGGGGTTACCCCTTTTTGATTATGTGAGGCTATACTCCCACCTCTCTGCAGTAAAAATCCTGAGAAAAGACCCTGTCAGCGGGACCTTGTGTCCTATCACAATGCTGTACATACGTCACCAAATTCTGCTTTCAGGTACCTCAGCATAAATCTGGAGATACTTTATTGAAGTCAGTGGATGTGATTGCAGATTTACAGCAGCATCACTGGCAGCAGAATTTGGCTTTTGGCTGCTTTTTCAGACTCTTCTCAGTGCATAGTAGCATATGTGCCATTTCAAAAGAAAAAAAGTCATAATGTTGCCATGACAGAAGCACAAGTGCAGCCAAGGGTGTTAGAGCACAGTTCTTGATTACATCAAAATTGCTTAAGACAAGACTGACTGCTTCATTGACGTAGCACAGCTGTGGGATCTGAAAGATTCTGATGGAAACAGCACTAGTGCTTTCCACAACCTCCTTTAAAACCAGCCTCCTACACTGAAAATTAATAAATAAATAAATTAAATGGAATCAAGGAATGGGTTATGAGAAACTACAGTAAATGAGAAGCAGAATTTTAATGGATAAATTTAAAAAGTTTTCTAAAGCAAAGCAGATAACCTGATAACTGCTTAACACCACTGAACAGCAGTCAGAAAATTATAATCTAATAAAAAGGCAGTTGGCCTTAGCGGTAAATGAACTTTCTCCACTACTCAACTGTACTCTGTCCAATCTGACATGTTACTAGTAGAATAAGCTTCACTTAACCCTTGGACTGGAAGGATTAGGAGTTAAATACAGGAATTCTGATTACGATAAATAAAAAGAGATGGAGAATAGCTATAAACTACTTTGCATCCCAAGAGTATGAAAACATTTAAAGTTTATGGATCTGGCACAGGAAAGAATGATCATGATTACAGCTGGAATGCATTTCAGTATTTAAATTGTGATCTTTGATTGGAGACAGTTTTTCTGATTGGAAGAGCAAGTTAATTCCAACTTTCTTGTGTTAATTCATTATTAACCAATTCAGCAGTGACTGTTCCAAATATGTGCTCAATATTCAGCATGAATTTGCTGGGTTTGGTCAATTCTCCTGCCAGTGCATGTGGATATGTAGATATGGGATACGCAGACCTTCAGAATGAATTAATTTTAAACTCCAAGTGAATATTTGTGGAGCTGATCTGCAATAACCTCCAGGAATGATTCATATTGAAGATACAGATCCTGTTTGGACAGTTTCAGGAATTCCATGTGTTGTAGGGGTATGCTTGGGAGAAAAGGAAGATTTCCTCCTGCTGCTACACCTCAGACTCTAAAATGGCCTCTTGGGAGCACAAGGTGGGTACACATGCAGGTATGTAACACACAGATTTCTGACATTTTTATCTCCTTCCCATCCTGGACTGAGAAATTAACCTAAAAAAGCTACTTTTTAATGGTTTCTAATGTCTTCTTTTTGTTTTGTTGTTCTAACAAGAACAATGAATCACAACTAGGAGAAAAGCTGCTTTCATACTGTTGTTATTTATTTACTGTATCTGTTATAACAAACTCTAAAACGCAATTAGACAAAACACACACTATTTCTGTTAGTGTTGATCAAAATATTCAGTATTACACCCCAAATTCCAAGACATACAACACTGACTTAAAAACTACCAAATAATTTTGGTCTTGAAAACTGAACTAGAAATAACCTTCAGCAGATTAATTCAAATTCTTTCATTTAGGTTGAAGAAGCTTCCACTAAATTTTTAGTACATCTCTTTCCAGACAGATCTTAAATATTGCAAAAACAATGATTGTTTAGAAATTGGCATCACGTAGATTTTTATTTAATTGTTCAATGGTGTTCAATGAGCTGCTTTTCTGATACAGATAAAATCTTGCATTCATAGTTCTGTCAAGTTTTGTATTTCCAAGGACTAGAGTGATTCCCTGTGATATATACAGTTAGTCTGCCCTGCCCAGTGGTATCTTTAAGGCAGACAGAATGCAGGGTCAATAAAATGCCTACTCTTGCCTCTGAAATTAGAAGTAACTTGCTATAGACACAGGACATCTCACATGAGATCTTCAGAAATACAACAGAAACATCTTATATAACTTCCCTTACATGAAGACACTGAGACAAGAAAAAAAAAAAAAAAAATCACTCCTAAACCAAGTCAGGATAGAGGGATAGTGTTAGTGTTCATGTCTGGCTTTGAGTTCCATCAGAAACTGAGCACAGAGGAGAACAATAGCACACCTGAAAACTCCCTGCGATCACAGTCTTTAGGTGATTACTTGGCGTGCTTGGGTTCTTCGATAACTTACATCTCAAAGGTTTTACTCCACAAAGAGTGAGAATAATATATGACCTTTGTACTGAGAAAGTTATTTGTGGAAAACCTGGGCTCACTTCTGTCTTACAGAACAGCTCCTGGAAGTGCAAGGCCTTCACTTTCACCGAGTTAAACTAGGCTAAAAGGGTACTGAACATCAAGATCAAGTTCATGGAGAAAGAGATCTCACAGAGTTACTCTCCACTTACCATTGTCATCTCCAGGGATAGAAAAAACTGTACAAATGCTTTTGCTGTATAGAAGCGGCCACAGAAAATTGCGAATATCCCTCTAATTCCTTTTGCTGAAAATCTCTGTGGAATTGGCTCTATTCATTCAAATTCATAGGTAGTACTTCTCTAAAGTAGCAAAGATTTATCCAACTATTTTGTGTCTAAATATGGAGCTCAAAATCCTAATCACAATTTAATTTGACTAAATACTTACATACTTTACGGTCAATCATCCAGATCTTTTACAAGGTCCCTTGGCTTTGGAATTGCTAATCTCAAATGGTACTATATATGAGCCTTGTCTGACATGACATGTATTGAAACAGACTGCAGAATGATCGCTTAGAGATGAGAACCTTGCTACAGTTTTAGTGAAGCAAAGCTAAGAGGCAAATTATTCAATTATAGTAAATTTACAGTAGCTTAATATTTGATAGAAGTGGTTCTTCTATCATCAGAGCGTCATATTGAAAACCCTTGAGCAGCAAAATAGCTCCAGAAATGCTGAGGATGTTTTAGGCACTTATTAAGAAAATTCATCTGTCTTGATTTGTTATGAACACTTTGGGTCTTGGTAAAATAATGGCTGCTGAGACATCTTTGGGTTGTGCATTGGCGGTCTGATTTACCTTGGACAGCAGCGCACTAGAGGGAGGGAGAGAGCAGTGTTATTGCAGGTAGGGCATGGTAGGACTTGTGGCTCCATAATTAACCCAAGGGCAGTTATTGCTCTGGGCAGCATCTGCATAAGCATCTAATGCAAAGAAGTCTGGTCTCCTCTTTCAGTATAACATATTGAGAACTCCAAAGAAAAGGAATGGTGTCAATCCCAAATTTTTCCCCAGACTACACCTCAGGCCACTGTAATTTGTTCCAGTCTGTTATATGTCTCACCCTATAGGTCTGTCTAAGTGAGATAGCACTCCAATAGTGAAGTTAAGACAAATAGTTTTGTAACGCAGGCAGTACAGGTTCATGAATTTGAGAATACTGAAGCTTACAGCAAGATTTCAAAGGCCTCTATTTTAAAAATGAATAGTTTGTCTGTCCTCTTCTGAAGCCATATATTAAGTTTATATTCAGCAGCTGCATTATTTTGATTTAATATTTGTATAAATACAACAGTAACAGATTGCAGTGTATTTTAGCCCACCAATTTGTTCTGAATTCAGCAATCCAGATGCTCACTTTTCAAAATGGAGGATGTCATTGTGTACGGTCTCAGTGGTGATGTAGTTATAACACATATATCCTAGAAAACCCTGTATGGGGTGACTACACCTGCTGGTGACAAAGTTGTGAACATCAATTCCTCCTAAGGATCATCTCCCAGGTGATTTGCTGTTTTCACTCTGGAAATTAAAGAAGTTCTCTGTATGGCCAGGAAAATGCAACATCCTGGGCTTGGATAAAAACATGTATTTTCCATTAGTAATTCCTGATCACCCTCAAATTTCTTAGCACTGGTGTAGCCAAATGGTCAGGCCTTTGCTCTTCTCTGTTTGAATGAGCATTCTAAGCAGTAAAGGTTCAGCAAAGGTTTATGCAAATTCGTACTCTATATTCAGTACTTTAAGTTAAAAGATACTCCTGCGTAAAGCAATGTATAAGCGAGTATAATAAAGATTGCTTTTTTCATAATATGTACACCGAGCTGTTCTTTGGGAAATTATTTGTCCTTAGGAAAAATCTGCTAAAAGATAAGTTCAAAAATCCTAATTTTCATTGGTTTTTTTTTTTTTTTTTTTTACTTTGGATTCCTAACTTACTCTTGATTCATATAAACAGCAACCTATTAGATTAAATGATGATGTGCTTAGAGTGCTCAGTCATTTACCGTGGAATTAACTCTGTTATATTTATTTCTGTGACATTTATAGTAAGTTGCATTGCAGTTTCATTTGATTTAGACACTTATTTATTTTTAAGTCTGAATATAGCAGACTACATTTTTGCTATAGTGCAAAAGATATGTTGTTATTGTTACTACTATCGTCACTTATGAAGATAAACCTTCACCTTTCTATTTTTCTTATTGTAATGGGCAATTTAAGCCTGACTAAGCAAAAAGATGCTATCTGTAAAGTGGAGAAGGTAGAGGATTTTTCTTGCTTTTTAACCCAAGAATTGTCAATTTCTATCAGTAGTAGCAGGGCCTGACACTTAGGGTAGCTTGAACCTGCTTTGCATACTGTGAAGTCTTACAACAGCAGCATGAATTGTGACAGGGGCTAATTAGCATTTCCACCCCCTCTATTCGACTCTAATTTTTGACAATTGCCAGAACCAGTAAAGGAAGTTTAACTAAACCCAGATTAAGAAGTTAGTCTCCAATTTTGAAAGTTAAGAAAGAAGAAGATAGCTCAACATTCGGGGCAAGTAGTTCTAAGCACGTGTGTATGTGAATGTAATATGTATGTATTTACACCTTTATTAGTTTGTGTTGGATACACAACTGTTTGTGACTCTGACATTTGAGAACAGTACATGCAGTGACTTCCAGCTGCCCCCTCAAGGTATCCATCCAGATCCCAGTGAAGCTAGTGACTGTCTTTCTGGTGGCTTCACTTGATATTAATTCCTAGTCTTATGTACATAGGGTGCAAACTGGTATTTCTGCAATATGGAAATAGGGCACGACACTTAATTAACCTCCACCCAGTGTAACCAGCTCCTTTTGGTCTTTCTCACATAATATGTAAGCCTCCCTGAAATCAGGTGAAATCCCATGGGCCAAGCGTGCATACATCCACTGGGGTAGACTGTGATTAAATAGACTGCAGTGTGAAGACACAAACATACAACCTACATTTGTTATTATTGTCCCCACTAAATATTTATATTGCAGTAGGCTGTAAGAGCCTCACTCAAAATCTTTGCCTGCTACCTGCCACTGTCCTTCCATATAAAGTCAAAGACTGTTGCAGCTTGCAGCATCACACAAAGGTGCAGTGGCATTCATCAGCTGTATGGCTGAACTAAGAATTTTGTCTGATGTCCTGATCATTGAATATGCTGCCTGACATATTTATATATTATGTTTCTAAATACAGTGCAATCCAAGCACCAGGTAAGAAGAACATAACTTTGAGTTGTAATACAACAAACCACCCTGTCATGTACCATTGGCTCCTCTGACTGGAGTATGATGTGGCTCTTAAGATAGTGTGTGTTTTCTCACTGTTGCCTTGTGCTCGTGACCAGGGTATATCCATGTGTGCGCTAGTGCACTACGAATGAGTCTCTAAAAATAGAAGAGCAAGGACACTAATGACAATGCAGCCAAAAAAGCAAATTAAAATAGTCTGCAAATAAGTTTTAAGTAATGATGATAAATAGTTAAAAAAACCCTAGTACAGAAGAGCCAGTGCTCCTACTCAGTACAGCACTTATGCACATGCTTAACATTATGCATGCAAAGAGCCCCAAGATTTCAAGGATACTAGTCATATACTTAAAAATTAAGCTTCAAGTTAGTGGAATACAGCCTTAATGAGGATAATTTGGGTAGTCTAATATGCACAATGAATTAATCACCTGCCAGACTAATTATGCCTTATTGAAATGTTGATCCCAACTGTAATCATATCAAACTTGCTAAGCTGTTCAGAACCAAGGCAACTTGTAGGGCTGTCCGTGCAGTATGCATGCAGAAATTCAGCCAGAAATCAGCCTGCCTCAAAGTTAACAAAGTTCCATGAATCCTTTGTGTCCGTTGACTTGGGAGGGGTGTGTGTGTGTGTGTGTGAAGTTTTTCATGTAGCAGGCTCGAAAGATGAAGGTTTCTACTTTAGGAACAAGGAGAGAGTTCCTGAGCATAAAGTCCAAGGCAATCAAGTCAAATTGAGGGTGGGGAAAACAGCTGAACGCAGTAGACTATTATGGATTCCATCACCAGCCAAACTTGTGAGTGGCACATCAAAAAAAGCAGTTCCTGCATTATTAGTTTCATATCAATATATCAGAACAATGGATGCCCTCTCTAGTATGCTTCGCTGGGCAGGGTGTTGATTTTAAGAGAGATGTTAAGAAGATGATTTGATGGTAGGATCTTCTGGGTAGGTGTTGAAGGAGGTCACTTAAGGACTTCCAAAGCTATTGCCTTTACATCTCACTTTCGCATGCCTAACTTATTGCTTTGGTCAGCACATTCTAACTATGAATGAGGGAGCCGTTTGATTCAAGTTATTTTGGGAAATCTCCAAGCGTTCACTGCAAACCTGAAAAGCTAAACTTGTAACCTGAAGTTCCATAAAACACTGCACATGGGGAGAGTATGAGATATCTTTGGCTGTCTCAATCTAGACTGTTTCCTTCATGGGGAGTTTTCAGTCTTTTTCTTTCCTTCCTGCTTTTTGATGTTGGTTTTTACAGTTAATATAAGAATTGTGGAAGGCAGGCCTTTTGCTTTTAGCAAGCAACATCACAAATACTGCTTTGGTTTCTACCTGACTTGTTCTTTAATTACACAAAATTAAATAAAAGAACTTTCCCCTCCACTCTAAGTGTGTTTGGGAAATGTTCAGACACTCTTTTAAAAGTGCAGAACTTTAGTGCCTCTAGGATATAACAGTGCTTTATTTGGATTCAAGTGATTAAAGAGCTAATTTTCTTAGTGGGAGGTTAGTACATTTATACAGAGAAACTGCATTACAGGAATATGGATACATTTGAGTTCCACGGGGGCCCAGGGAATTCCAAATTCCCATCTCTCTGCTTGTAGCAGCAAAGACCATAAAAAAACAAAGAAAAAAACCTCCTCAATGTTTCGTATCTTCTGAGTCTGGTGTCTTCTATATAGCTGGAGACAGTTGCATTCATTTTTCCCTAGGGGTCTAACTTTTTCTGAAGTTGTCTGTTTGGTCGTTTTAATTGTAAAGTCATATAGCTAATTTCCTCTGCATTGATTTTCAAATGATGCTGTAAGTGTGAGGTTCAGATTCTATTCCTGTCTAACTGACTTGGCTCTTTCAAATAAGTTTGATTTCATTCACATTAAAAATTTGAATACAGGAAAATAAAGATCAGAGCATAAAATTTGGGCAATACTGTATAGTTTTTTTATTGTTCCATGGAATTGTTTCCAGTGAAAAAGAGGGCTTTGCACCTGCAATATTTTCCATTCTTTGTACAAAGCAGGATTGCAGCAAGTATTCGGAAGAAGTATTTCTCTTATTTTCTTATGCCCTACCTTATTTGCTGAATTCAGTCTGATGATGCTGTTCATTGTTCTGATAAATATGTTGTCTGAATGCTTTTCTACAGTATTATCTGCAATGGGAGTGCCAAGACTTAGACGATGAAGGGTATGGTCTCCAGTTGAAAGCCAAGCAGGCATTTCACCCAAGAGGAATGGAATTAATCAACATGGAATTTGGCCTGGATCCAGGAATTAGCACATTTAGGCTTGCAGCAATGTCATCTTCAATGACTACGTGTCATTTGCTTTGGTTCATCTGAATGAAGACGTCTCTTAGAGAACTGGTGGTTCATGTTGGATTACCACAATACTGAGTTAGAGTGAAATGAGTTATTTGCTGAGTGAAAGGTGTGAACACCTTTAAGCACATGTGTTTTACTCCTACTTTGTCATCCAAGCACTAACCAAACACAGCACTGCTTACAGTGTGTACATGGACACAATTGCTGTCCAAGCTGAAGTGAAGTATCTCTCATCAGCCTCTGGGAAGTCTCATGCTGCTTCTCTGACAGTGGAGCCACAGTTTAATGCTCTGCACACTCCTTCAGCTCATCAGCTGGTGACTCCTGTGGGTTACTCATAATAGTGGAACTGCATTATGGAGAGCAATTTATTCCCCTGCGGTGCAGATGGATGACTGCACAGGAGGCCAAAAAATGAAGAACTGGAAGAAGATTCCCTCAACAATGGCTTCTTTTTACTTCTTCTCCACCTGCCACCGAAAAACATTTTTTTCCCTGATAGTAGTTCCATTCATTCATGTTTAGATGTTTGTGCTTTTCCGAAAGCACTGGCATTGGAAGTGACTTATGATGAATAGATTTTGCAATGTATTTCTCAAGCAATAAACAACCAGTCTTTAATTTTCCATCTAACTGAGTGCTGGACCTGCAAAGCTTGGCTAATTACTGACTAAGGTTTAAAGAGCTAACCAATGGTGGGTACAATATCCAGGCAAATCAACCGTTTCAATCCCAGTCTGAGGTCTTCTTTAGTTTTATAAAGATTGATGTATGAAATAAACTCCATTACCTGGGGAAGAGAATAGCAAATACTGTAGATATTTTATATTGTTGTTTAAAAGCTAAAGAGATTAATGCTAGATCCTTTATTTTAGTGACACAGCACAGTAATCTGGGTGCACACAGTTGGTTTATTGAAGGGAAACCCTTTTTTGTCTGCATTCCAGGTTTTAAAAGAAAAAATAGAAGCTGGGATTAGAGCCAGACTGAGGAGAACTGATGCAGTCTGTCAGCAAGCCCTCAGGTAACAATATCATAATTTATAAATTCTACCAACAATAAGATAGTAATTAAAGATGTAAGTTTCCTTTTTCCTGTCCCTATATTCAACAAAACAGATTTCAGAATGCTAAATTGTTTGTATGTGTGTGTCCCAAAGCAAGGATTTAAACCAAAACCAAAAAAAATCTCTCCAAAAAACAAAGACTCAAGCCATACACAAGAAAAGGGCTTCGTTTTCCTTCTGTTATGGTTTGCAGATCTTATCGCTTTTGCTATAATAGGCTGGTGGCACTTTGGACTTTCTGACATACATCACTGCACGATCCAGAATTACCTCCTTAAAACATCAGGTTGGAGCTTTTTGTGATGTGTTTTGATTTAAAATGAGAAGTAGCATGCTGGCCCAGATCTTGTGCTGGAGAAAATCTGCAGAGTTCCTTGGAGTTTGTGAATTTGCCCTGCTGAGGGTCCATCCTTGCTCTATCTAATTTTTGGCCCATTAATTCAAATAGCTTGGGCTGACTGAACTAATAATGTGGCTACACATAGGGAACAGATATAGTTGGCTGGTGTAACAGGACCTGATTCCCCAAATTACAGGAACCCTAATAATTTCATGCTCTAAGAACAGTGTAGGATCATGTTGAATAATACAGTGAGATTATTGTTGGCAAATGCTGACATTTTAGTGGCAAACAAGGATACAGATAACAGTTACCACATCATTTTTGTTGGCAGAAAGTAGAGATTTTTCAGTGCCTATCTAATTTATGCTTATTTCATTTGTAATGCCCTTGAGTTATGGACATTATTTTATGTGATGTTTCTACAGCGCCCAGTATAACGGGGTTCTATTTGTGATTGGTGGTAGAGTAATACTAATAACAATAATATTAATAATAATAATTTAATGATATCAGTTTATACTGTGATCTTGTCAGCACTCATGAGTTAAGCAGTGTTGGACTAGTCCAATAGTTAAATGGCAGGCTGTCAGGGAACACTTCTGTTTAACAGATGGTACTGAACAAGTGCCCAGGCACGGTGTTAGGACATTGTGCTGTACCAGGTTCCACCAGACATAAAATTGAGGTCTTGACCACTTGCAGCCATAAAAATTAAATGCCATAAAAAAATTCATATACTAACCACAAGGCCCGACTGCAGTGCTGACCATAATCTGGAAAGAGACTTCTGACTGGTGGCCACTGAATCTGATCAATATCGGCCAAGTCAATCTTTGAGACTCTCTCTGCCACGTCTGCTTCTCTAGTGTCCCCTAATTCCTTTTCACCTTGCACATCTCACCATTTAGCAATGTTTCCCTGTAGTGTCCCTAAACAGATCCTGCATGTCACTGTTGTTTTTTAACAGGGAATGGTGCTGTCTTCCCACACACAGATCTGACAGTTAAGATAAACACTGCAATGTTCTTCTGACCGCTATATCTAGGAATTGGTCTTCTGGTTTTCCTTGGGGAAATGATGAATTGTCGATATCAAAGTATTCAAAATGGATCTGTGACTCAAAATTGTGTATCCTACCAGGAGGGAAGTGACGTGTTTGATTTTTACTTTTCAATTTTTTTTTTCCTTGACTTGCATAGCTGTCAAAAGTAATTTCAAAGACTTCATCTGCTTTATTCCTTTTCTCTTTTACTGAATGTCTCATGAAGAAAGGATGAGTAAGGATAAAAAGGACGGTCTTTCCAAACATATCTCCTTCTTATAGGAAATCCTCATTTTCTTTCTCTTTCACACCAAAGGAAGACAATCTAATTTTAAGTTCAGTTTGCTTTTCTTCTTCAGTCTTTGGCAAACAGTTCAGGAAAGAATTCAGATCTGTCCAAATTTATATCCTGGTGAAGTAGCCTGAGCTGTATCTGAGTAGATGAGTAGTAGCTCTTTGGATTTACTATGCTGTTTCTTTGGAGACTCTGTCCACTTGAAGACCTGAAGTGTGACTAGTAAGTCCCCAATTTAGGACAACTGGGAGTACTCACTGGTGCACACAGCCGCTAGGATTGCCTCTGTTTTGTGCAGTGCAAATTGCTCAGACAATAAACAGGTATAAATGAGTATCCAAATGCTTCCAATATTTCCATGTGCATGTGATTGTCTTTTCTTTCATATCCTCCTGGCAATATCCTTCAGAACTCATATATACAACTTTTCCTTAGCTAAAGAAGAAAATACTAATGATTATACCGGACAGTCCTTGCAGTCATTACTGTATGGATGGTACAAGATTTGCGAAAACTGCGACATTCTCTCAGATCTACCTGTTTTGATAATCTCACTTAACCCAGCTGCTTAGCCCATATGTAAAACCAAATATGTGAATTGATGAAAAATTAAGAATGAGTAGGAATGTGCATTGGTTAACGAAATAAAATCCTAAACAAATAATGTCTCAGGCTGTAATTATTTAAAGCTCAGAAAGATTTCTGGGAAAGCAACGAAATAAAAAATAATAGGTGAATTCATGAAGGCTGCCATCACCATGAATACCACCATGACCTCATCGACCTTTTTCCAAACAGTGCTACTTACTCACTTCGGGATTCAGTTCACAATCGCTCTCCTGGCCTTTAATGGAAGTGAGTGACTTTGGGGTATAAGCAGGGCATGATTATAATACCATAATGAACTACCTCCTGCATGTGTATCCCCTACTTTGTACTAGAGGGAATTAGGATGACCTCAGCTGCATGTCATAGGCTGTTAGCAGTGAGCCTTGGTACGTGAGGATGAGCTTAGTCTTAACATGGGAATATGTAGTGAACTGGGGGCTGGGTCCATAAAAGGACCTGGGTCATGCAACATGTAATTTTTAGGTGCCTAGCAGTTTAGTGGAACTCACAGCCCCCATGCAAAGTGTCACAGGCAATACATGAAACGCAAGGAGTGAGGAACCTAGAAACTGGACCCTCAAACATCAGGAACCTTTTGGCACCTCATAAAGCATGCACCAGACAAAAGGAGGCTTATTTCCCCTCTCAGGGACCAGGGTCTCTTGAGATTCTTAATCACAGTGGAGATGGGCACCCCTAGCTCTGGCTTGGCCTTTCCTCAGGAAGAGTTACGTGTATAAAAACAAATGCACCTGCACCCCAAGCACTTGTGTTCAGACTGCACTCCAGAAAGTCAGAGGGCAGTTTTTATGTCTTTATCTTTGATCTTTAGCAGGGGCTGAGGTGGTTTTTTTCAGTTTTTGCTCCTGCATCCTCATGCCCCACCCCCCTCCAAGAACACTGCCCAAATCACTTGGTTATCTGGCACTCTGGATGGAGTTTTCAATTGCTCCTAGTGAAGAAGTTAAACACTGTATATATAATTAAAGATTGAGAATTTGGCAGCAGATGAGTAGGAGGTTAAGGATCTCTGCAATGCTTAAAAACTGAATTTATTTGCCCAAAATCTCTCTGTGGACCCAACCCTGAGAAAACACAACATTTGGAGCCTGTAACTTGCTAGAATTATGTTCTGTAGTGGCTGTAACAGTGAAGCTCTCTGGGCTGTGCAGTGTAGCAATGAAATCTTAGATGACCACTGAATTTAGAATACTTACCTAATTAGCAAAGCCACACTTGATGTAATACTGTAGATGTCAGTAACTTAAACGTTATAGCTGGGTAAACTGAGGCACAGGAAAATTCTGACTTACACAAAATTGCACGAAACTTTCAGAAAATGATGTGTACATACCAATACCCTTTTATTTTGCATTTCTGTTTTTCATTTATAGTAACCCACCTTCTTTGCTACATGCATGTCTCCAGGAAGGAGAAATGTCTCTGAGACAATGGTTATTGGGTGTCACATAAATTTGTAAGAGCTGCTCTCTCCAAAGGTCAGATCCTCATGGAAATAAAGTAAAATCATTTAGTGTTTTAAATGGAGGTTACTTAGCTCATGAAAACAGGAGTGTTTGCAGGATACCCAGTCCTGTCTAGTTTCCTGCTTTCAGGCACACACCCATTCCTTGAAATGTGTTCTCTCATGTTAGGAGCTCTGGTCTAACCATCCCAATATATAAGGTTATGAAAGGATTTGCTTAAAGCAGTTTTATTTTTATCCAGGCAAGCAGTCAGGAGAAGAGGGAGGTGGTAAGGGGGAACAAAATGATCTTGGTTTTAACATGGATGAGAAATGTGAAAAAGTATAACTCTCAAATGCTTGTGCTTTGGGAGACAGTACTGCTTCAGTTTAAGAATGAATGAAAGAGAAAGAGACAAGTGGTGTGTAGTTTCTTGTTCAGAATGAATTAGTAGAAGAATAAAGGTTTGGGTAAGGGATTTGACAAATAAGTTTAAGAATAATCTAACAACAGCGGACCGGGCAGACTATAAAGCAAGATGGCACGTGCCCATCTTTCTCAATAAGGGGGAAAAAAAGTGAAGATAAGTTGAAAAAAATATATCTGTTGAAGGAAGGCTCTTGCCCAAAACATTGGGCCAACAACATTTGAATCTGAATCTCACAAAATCAATGTGAAGGAGAATAACACAAGGTCAATGCATTTTTCCAGCTTTCATTTCAGCTATCTGGGCAGGCAGTGTGATATGTTGAAACCTTTATTTTCAGTCAGTGTTAAGTGAATGTGCAGCTAGAGATGCACCAAAATGATGATATTAAAGTAAAAAAAAATATCCCTTGAGAGTATGCCTCTGTACCTCTTCATCCCCCCAGCATAGTTAGAACTTCTTCTGGCCAACAAAGCCAATCTATAGCTATTATATCTCTTTGTCTCTTTTCATATCTCCTAACAGAAGCACTGTTGTAGCTGCTGGCTAGAAAATTAGCCAAGTGAACTCTCTGTCTCTCTCCCTCTCTTCTCATCAGATTACTGGGAAAATTTAACAGTCTCTCTCTCCTTTTTTCTTTTCAGGCTGGCAGCACACTGGAGGGGCTTAGAATGAACCGGTTTAACTCTCATATATCTCATGTAGTCTTCACTATAGTTGGTGGACACATCCTTATTCTCAGCCTTTAGGGGGAAAGATGGGTAGAGTGTGTAGTTACTTCCAGATGGTGATTTGGCAATATGATTCATTAAGAGAAAAGTAAAATCTAAAGCAGAAAAATTGAAGGGAAGCCAGTAGAAAAAGCAGTGATCTATGGGCCTTTTACTGAGGAGCCTTTCATTTTGGGGTGGAGGTTGAGCTACAGCATTCCCATTCAGGTTACTGGGAAGTGCACAAGCATTCTAGTTAGAATGGATGCAGCTGAGGATCCAGCATTTGATATACCTTGTTCTTGAAAAAACTTGAACCAGAAACCCTTGTTTTGAATGACTGTCCATTTCGTGGTCATCCAAAGAGTTGTAAAAAGTAGGAAGTATCCATCTTATTTGAAGAGCAAATATGGATGAGAAGATATAAACCAATTCACCTGTTAAGATATTCCTTTCTTTTTCATTTCTGTCATTCCCTATAGAATGCATAGAAAGTATTTCTGTCATTCCCTATAGAAAAGATGCCTGGTGGAAGTGTGAGGCTACAGAGATACTTTCTTGTCTCTTCGCAAAAGCTTATCTACCCCAAAATTTTTGTTGGAAGGAGGAACAGTGAAATGGGCTCAGAAAGTATGTGGATTTTGTAGGGATTGACTTAGCAAGATAAAAGGGTCTTTTGGGGAATGAGAGGGTCATAACAGCAGTCAAAAGGTACAATGGTTTAATGACAGGAAGAAAATCTGAGAGGTCTCACAGACTTCAGAAATTAAGCCAAGCTTTGCATTCATGTCTATGAAGAATACTACTCTAAAACGGTTTATTTTAAAATTTCATATAGCATCTGAGTATCAAAAATTCATATATTTAATATTTACTGTCAACTGAAACTCACAAATTGTACCTTTAGATGTGTACATGCCAGATCACAGAAGGGAGACCTGTGTAATCCTGACAACCTGAGAAGAGGAAGAACAATAAAATGACATTTCTTTGAAATTGCTGGTCTTATTCTACAGTTACTACATACATTTGGGCAACAAAGTTCTCAAGCAATTAACTAAACGAGCATCTTGTTCCAGCTGAGGGGTCCACAGACCTGTTTCATCTAGTCCGCTGATTTTCAGTGGTTTCACACAGGCTGGAATGAGAAAAAGTAGCTGCCACTGGCAGTTTCTGAAACCCAACAGCTGCCAAACACTTGCTAGAACATCCATGTGCACTCAAGAATGGAGCCACTCATTCATCTGAAAGATGAGGATTGCTACTGCTTGTGACTGGCCAAAGGTGTCCATCGCCTCTAGAGATGCTCCCAAATGGTTTCTGGCCCAAACCACTAAGCCAGGGGTCCTCAAACTACGGCCAGCAAGCCAGATACCACCCGCCAGGGTCCTCAATCCGGCCCCCGGTATTTACAGAACCCTCTGCCCACCCCCGTCGGGGGTTGAGGGGGGAAACCAAGCAGCCGCAGATGGCTGCCTGCCACTGCATCCGCGCGCCAGCCCCCTGGTTACAAAGTTTGAGGACCCCTGTACTAAGGCAAAGCACAGAAGCAGGCAAGCAGGCAGCTTCTTAACTCTTTCATCCCTTACTGAAGTAGAACTTGATGGACATTTTTTATGTGACTGGAATTTTATTGAAAGTGGTCATATAGTTGGCATCAAAACATTTATGTCCAAATTGTGGTGTTGTGGTTTTTGGGTTTTTTGGGGGGGGGTTGGGTTTCTTTTTTTGCTTTTTTTAATGTTTGTTTTTATATTTCCAATATATTAAAGGCAAATTTCCCCTCAGGCCCCCTTGGCCTAAGGAATATTGTACGACACCTTGACAAAAGAAGGTTGAAAATAAGTTCAGTTGAAATGTTGAAAGGGATGAAAAAGTCTGGCATTATTTTTTGCTCACTGCATTCACTGCCTTGATATCTGACATTGGACAAGGCAGACCTAGTTCACTCATCTAAAAGGTGGGACTGATAACGGTACCTCAAGCGAGGTGTTGAGAGAATTATTTAATTAGTGTTACCGAATGACTTAAAAATCCTTAACTAGATAATATTCTGAACATATCACATTTCTTTCAATAAAGATTGCTTGCCAGTTGGGAGTACCCATTTGGGATTCAGCACTTCCAGGGTTGCACAGTGCAGAAGGTATATAAAAAGGAAAAATAAGGAAAGTCTTTTTAAAAAACATAGTGGTTTTTGAAAGATTACATTATGCTTGAGACTGTGTAGATCTACTACACCACTGAAGAATCATTGCAATGATTGCAATGCTTTAAAGCAAGGGGCAAACTCAGTGTTTAGACTCTTAAACGGGAATGGTGAAAACAGTATTTGTTCCTCCTGTGCTTTAGAAACAGTACTCTGAAATATCTTCCTAACACAAAACAAATTCTCTTCCTTCTCTCTCTACCTCCTGTTACAAATTACAGTTGAGCTAAATAACGAATTAATGGAGCTGACGTTTCCAATAACAAAAGGAAGCAGGTGAGGTGATAATTGCTCTTGTTTTGAAGCAGCCCTCACTCAGGATCATGGAGTGAATGAGTCACATTGAATTTTGAATTAAGAATATAGGTAAAAGCTGGGGAACACACTGAAACACAGGCCAGAGAGCTTGGTTTCTGAAGATATAGCATCACTTAGAAAAATCATCTTCATTTCAGTCCTGGTTTTGAATTGGCCTTAGGAAGAGGGATGTTAGCAGGGATGTGAGGAATGGTGGCTTAGCCTGGGCTTTGGCCTCTGCTGTAACCTTCACCCTTAGCCTTTATCTACATGGCTTGACTCTTCTTTATCCCTCAGGACTCACTCATTTGCTTGATTACTGTCTGGGGGCTATCCCCCTTTTCTTGTCTTTCTGATCTGCATTGTGTTTCCACTCTAGAGGTCATTTGGTGTAAGTCCTCTCTCCATGGTACCAAGAGAGCTGAAATATTCTCCAGCTATAGCTGAATCTTCCAGTCATCCACAAGAAATATCCTACACTATCAGGTTGAAAAGTTTCATTGGCATAACAATCTAATCCTACACTTTTTCCACCATCTCTGGCACTTTTTACCATCCCACCTGGCAGCTGATATTGGTACTTCAGAGGGAAACATGCGACTGCCATATGAAATTACTTCCTAAGGGCCAAATCCTGCTTGCATTAGTAATGCAAATAGTGCCATTAACTTCACTCTGAATTGATGCTGTTAATTAACATGGCGTTATTTTTCTGTTATTAGTGGTTCTTTTCAAAAGTCATTAAAAATCAGAACACAAAGCCAATGTAATAATATTTAATACATGCTACAAATTACTTTAATTATGGAGTAGCATTAAAAGGTGGCTAAAAAATACATTAAATATTTTCCTCATGTTATTTTTACAGGTATGCAATGCTGCGGTTGCCAGAAGGTAGTTGTACTATTGCAATGGAAGGACAAGGGTTCATGAGACTGTCATACTCTTCAATTGTTTTCCGCATTAGATAAACTTTAAAAAGCAACAACAGCAAAAAAGCACCAAAAAACAACGAACCAACCACACAGATACAGAAAATCCACCAAAAAAATTCCAAACCCCCAAATGCCAATCAGATATTTAACTAAAATATTTAAATGTTGAGAAGGTGCTGATTTCCAGGTTTTACCATGTGCTTAATTTTTTTATTATTATTATTTTTAGATTTGGGCTTTTTTTTTTCTTTCCCCCAGTCATCGTAAATTCTGAAGAGGATTAGGACCTTGGTTTTCTGGGTAAATGATGTTTATTTGCTCCTACCACAAAGATCTGGTAATATTATACATATACCTACCCATAAAAATTCACTTTAGCTTCAAGGGTCTCAAAGATATTTGAGAATCCTAATGAAATTTAGACTTGCTTCTGTGAGCAGATAATTGTATTCATATGTTACACAGAAAGCATTGAAATGCTCATGCAGAAGTTTAGTGAGTTGCCTAAACTCCTGTGACAGAAAAAGAGGAAAACACAGCTCATTGCTGAGGTACATCCACTGGCTATTTTACCCCCTTTTTTTACTAATGTTTTCTGTATTTTTGAATACATCAATCTTAGGGTGATCTCTGCACACACACACAAAAAAAAAATCCCCCAAACCAAAAAACCACAAAACAACAAAACCCCCACTTCAAATAAATAATGATTATTCATCTATCTGTCAGGAACATCTAAGTGGGGCTAGCAGCATATATCAAGTGCATATGCACCTTTGTGTGTCTCAGTATTGTACCCAAGCCACAAAACAAATTCAGAAATTAAATGAGAGAGAACAGAGTAAGATATTTGGCTTCTTCTGTCTAGACATGATCAAGAAAAGAAAGAACTAAAAGCTAACCCTATTGAAAGGAAAACACCTAGTATTGCTCTTAAATTGACACTTGGAAACAAATATCACAAATCCAATAAGCCTGAGAATTAGTCAATGTAATATAAATAACAAAAGCCATCAAAAGATAAAAGTCATGCAGAACAGAAAAGTCTTAAAACAAGATAATATTTTTTCCCTCTTTCCCAAATTATAACAAAATCTACCAACTCAGAAGGTCTAATAAGATCATCTGTCAAGAAGCATCCTCTTCCAGGTCATGTACATGAACATTTGTCAGTATTTTGTAATATTCTCCTTGGATCTGATATAAAAATTAAGTTACCTGATGCCATCTAAAGCTATCAAGGGGAAGAAAGTTGATTTTGATCTAATTAGGAGCTTCTGCAAATAGGCAAAAACCAGGCGCACTGAATCGGGAGTTTAGGAAGTCTGTGGCAGAAAAGTAGAGAAGCTTTGCTGGGACACTCTGGACTTCTGAACTGGCCATGACTTGTGCAGGGTAGATAGTCAAACAACAGAACCAGGTCCATTGACCAACTTCTATGGTGCTGACCTCAGAGCAGATTTTAAAGAAATTTCAGGAGCTGAGCTGCAGGACCTCTGTGTGTTCTGTTTCTATCTGTAGTGTAACCTGTAGTTCAGGCACAGATCTGTGACAGCTTTTTTCCTAGGAAATCATATCCTTTATAGATATAATATACTGAAGGATGGGTATCAGCTCCCGACAGAAAGTCCTACCTGTGGTCTTCCACATCTGAGGATTTTGGGATGACCACACTGCAGCGCAGAGAATAATGCAATTATAGATGAGAATACCTGTCTCCCTGGCATAAAACCTCCCCTCTAAGACTTGGACCCTGATCTAGGCCACAGGCTGAAACGGCAGAGGAGCTAGACAGGTCAGTCTGTGGGGCCAGCTGGGTACACTGGAGGGTTCAAAGCCTTCCACTTGTGACAAACTCACAGATGCCGATGCAGAACAATGGATATGTGCCTATTTCTCATAATTTCATTTTTATTCTTAATTCTGTTTGAATGTAAGATTTTGAATAAAGACTTCAAAAATTTTACCTGAAAGGGGAAGAATCAAAAAGCTGTGAGAAAACTAAACCGGATTTCCGCTGGAAATTGCTTTACAACCTGAACTCGAGCTGTCAGTACCATGAACCTACTGCTATAAGATCATACAGCTCTCTTGTCACATCCCAGAGTATTTGCATGTTCTGCTTTCTTCCATATCTGAAATTCTTATTCTTGATCTGGTTTTATTTCACTTCTCCTCTGTAAGAACCACATTTTCTTTTAGCAAAGTAGAAGATATTTGTTAGAACATTTTCTAATTCTTTATTTAAAATGGTAAGATATTCAATTCCTCCTTGGATATTAAAAATTATCCTCATGGTTACAGATGAGAGACGCACATGTCTCAAATTTAAGATTAATCCTTTCCTCAGGTGATATATAAAGGGAAATTTCCAAGGTTAAGTGTACATCCTATGCATTTTTAGCTGATTACAGTTTTATGAATATAATTTTAAGAGGTGCTTAATTCCCACCGAAACCATCAAAAATTTCCATCTACTGTGCACACCTCACTGTTAGAGAGACTCTTTTCCAAATGGACCTTTATTTTCAGCAAAAAGAAACAGCAGTTCTCCCAAGGCAAATCTGTGGGAACACTCCAGCTTTATAAATCTCCTCCCATCTTTTCCCCCGAACCCAAGTGAAAATGGGGGGTTGTTCTACAAATAAGCAAGCAGACATTAGAGCACCACTAGAAAGCAACAATGAGAGACTTGGCTGATGGTGCGGGTTCACTTAAGTTATGCCAACAACTACAGATAAATCCCATGTAACTATTGCCAGTCTCCCTGCCCTTCCAGCTTCACTTCCTACCGCCTGTCCCCTCACAGGCAGATCAGGCAGCAGTCTTTATTTTAGGCGTTACGGAGATGTTTCCAGGGTGGAAGGGATTTGTGGAAAATTACACCTTATTCAGAGTGGACAGCCACAGTCTGGCAACATCCTTTCAGCTGGAGAAGGGGTAGGTGTCCTGCTCCTCGAGAGAGAATGTATCTGGGCAGGTTGGGGTTTTGTCTACCCCAGTGTGCTCAATAAAAACAGTCAGAGGAAGTGTTGAGGGGATTTCAAGCTACATCTTTATCATGGCTTAGTAAAGTGCCAAAGGCAAGTGTAATTTACCTCATGATTCAAAAGAGGAATGACTCAGATGAAATAAACCGCAAAGGGGATTTTTTCTTTCAGGGCTCCCACACAGGACCCTGTAGTTTTCCCAGCCTTCACTGTGTCCTCTCCACCATGAAGTGAGTAGTGCTCCCAACAGCTAGAATCTTTCCCACAAAACCTGCGTGTTATTTCCTGTTTTCTGTAAGCCCCAGTTCTGTGAGTGCTTATATGAAGTTGCAACCTGTTTCTGGCTGGGATGGCAGCACAGGAGGTTATTTTGGGTAAGACTGCTGACAGCAGAAACTCTCAGTGGTGCTGTCTCCCCCACAAGTAATTTCCTTTTTCCCATCCAAGCATCCTTGCCTGCTTGCTTCAATTTTTCCTACAGTCTTTCCATTTCCCAGGCTGACATCTGCCCTGGGATCCATATACAAAGTTCCTGAACTGTATTGTAAAGCTATGGCATTATAATGTAAGAACTTTTGATATTCACAGAACTCATTTAACATTACAAGCATGAACCAGAGAATCCCACAAAGCCCAGTGAGCTGTCCTGAAGAAGTGTTTATCAGTCTAGCCTGTTTTACAGGTGAGGAAACTGGGACAGAAGCTTTCCCAAACCTGATGGAAAGCTTTGTCCAAGACCAGCCAGTGAGACAGAGATGGAAAGAAGGCGGCAATCCAGGAGTTACTGACTCCAGCCATGTGGTCACAGCATCAGTCAACTGTTTCAAAATGAGTATGTTTTTGGGTGTGGAATTTAAATGTCTCAAAGTCTGATATAATTTCAACAACTGTGTTCTCTAGTGCTTTCAAGAGGCAGAGATTTCTGATGTTTTCCAGCCTTCACTAAGTGAAAACAGATCAGGGCTCCCATTTACCTGTACAGTGACATTTTTTTCCTTCTTCCCAGCAGGTAGAAGTGGTAACAGTGCCAAGAAAGAGCTATTTCTTGTTCAAGTAATTGAGGGCAGCAGGTGCAAGAGCCCAGGAGTGTTCAAATGCTAACAAGAATGTACCAGGAATACATAGAACACATAGCAATTCACAGAAATGCGAGGGTGTCGAGTTCTTGTGAGTATTGTAATATATTATGGGTAACCTAATGACCTAAATTAAACAATTCTTTCTCTGCATTTATTAGTTCTGATGAATCATCTTTTTCCAAATTCCAAGAACACACTGGCTTGCAATTGCGATTCATAAGTGGTGCATGCCACAGGCGGTAGGTGACTAGAATTCAGTTCCCATATAACTTCCCTTTCAGTGATGATGTATTGAAGAGTTAGTACACAGAACCGGTGTTAGGAGGTCTTCCTTCACTTATAGTTTTGAGGCCATCTCAGTTGCAAGTCAGCAGCACCAGAATCCTTCCAGGCACCATCCTACCAGCAGTACCAGAAGCTTCTCAGGTTATTCAGGGCTTGAAAATTGTGGAGATCTGCTGGGATCCGTTTGCCTTGTTTAATATCTGCCACTTGAAATGGCAGTCCCAGCAATGCATAGCTTTTATTAACCATGAATCTAGAATATAATTTTCATGGCATGATAGTTACTTTTTTTTGGTTTTTGGGGGGTTTTTTTGGTGCACAAAGAATTTTAAGGTGCTACTCTGAACTTCGCCAGCACTTTATTGTGTTGCCTAGAGAAATTTTTGCATGGCTTAATTTCCTATAAAATGGGATAGCACAGTACTACTTATATAGTGCAAAGGAAAATTTCATGAAATATAATTAACGGATTATAAATCATGAACCTTAAGTGATATTTCCTTCTAGAATGTATAGTAATGATAATGTTACATAATTTCACAAGGATTTCAAGAAAACTCCTAACCCTTTTACTTTCTGTGCTTCTTAACAAGTATGTCCTTGTCACTGTCATCATCACCTCACACTTCACCTCTTCTTCCAGTTTGCAGTGTTTTATATATACTAAAACCCATATGCTGGCATTAAAGACCTGAAAAAACACAAACCTGATCCTTCTGATATGGATGGTTCTAAGCGAAAGAACGGCTTGAGAAAGAGGAGGAAAATGAAGAGAGGAGCCAGCCAAGAACAACTGCTCTGAGTGACTGTGGATGACGATGAACCTGGCTTTGGGGGACTGTTTTTCCATTGCCTCTGTGTAGAGCCATACAGCCTCTGGTGAACCATGGGACTTCACGGTTTTCCTGCTAACTGCATTTCTCACTAGATGGAGGTAAACCAGTCAGCTCCCATGCCTGTGGTAACCATTAACTCCTGCTGGCCATCAGATAGGCACTAAGCAGGTAAGGAAGCTGACACGCAGAAGATGCATGATTCTCATTGGAAGCGTCGGGCCATGTTCTACCTCACATTTCTTCTGCCCTCTCTGAAACAAAATCCCACTTACATTCCAGAGGGAGAATTTCATCCTGAGGATTGTTAATGCCGGTAATAATATGAGAAAAGTAATGCTGAACTCACTTCCCAAAATCCCACGACTGGTTCACCTTTAGTGAACTACAGCTCCCTCAGCTTTCCCATCAACGCTACAGTGCTGCATGTGCAAAAACACCCACTGGGCTGAGCAGAAGCTAGCAAATCCAAGGGTATCCTGCACATAGTTGTACAACAACAAGCATTTCACTGCTGCTGCTGCCAACAAGCAAGGAGAGGAAAATCACAGGAAGAAACAGAAGTAACAGCTAGATCTCTTTTTTGGTGATTTTTTTTTTTTTTTTTTTTTTTTTTGAATGGAGGTAATATTAGTATTTGGAAATATACCATTGGCTCCTAGGAGGCTGGAGGAAATTCAATAGAACTATGTTCTTTTGAAATCTAAGGTTCTGTCAAAAATGGCAAGCTTTTAGAAACTGGATGGTCTTTGCAATAATTTCATTTAAAAAAAAAAAGAAAACTTCTGATGATGTCACAACATTGCATTCCCATGTTTTTGGAATGAATCATTCAGACTTTTCACTTGGAAAAAAAAATCTTTTTTTAAATCCAGATATTAAATATATCAACGTCAAAATTAATATTAAGGAAATATTTTGAGTACCCTGAAATTATTACCTTTGAATTATTTCACCTCATGGAAAACTTGAAAACAATTTTTACTCAAAGTCAGAACTAAATTTTGGATTCTTAAAGTCCTTTGTGAAGTAGAATATCTTTTTTCTACATAAATGCTAATGTTACAAAAGAGGAAATGTTGTCAAAACCTGATGAATAAGAGAACAGAGAAATTGTGCCTCTGAAGTTTTATTGGTGGAGAACCATACAAGTAGGGATATCAAACCTGCTGTAACTTGTTTTCCAGGGTAATGAGATGCACAGAAGGGAACTTAGATTTGTCTCAACAAAAAATTTTATGAATCTGGTCACATTTTATGGCAAACTCAGCCTGAGTTTTGGATTCCTCATGAAAGCTTATTGGAAGTTTATGTGAAAGCAAGTGTTGCATTACATACCACATCCATCCAAATGCTTTGGTTTCTAGCCCCAGAGGTGAAAATTTGTTTCCACTGGGTGGAATTTAATCAGGTCTGAATGAATTCTTGTCCCTGTTTTTCCACTTGTCCATTCATCTTCCTCTAGGTCCCTTTTCTGGTAGTGTTATCTGATACCGGTGCATTTCCCGTTGTTGGGTGAAAGAATCTTCTCCTCCTACTGCAGCCACCTGGAACATACTCTCACATTTCTCTGCCTACCTGACTCTCCACCTTTTTCTATATGTAACCTAAAAATAAAAAATGAAAAAGCTTTGTCTTTTGACTTTCTCAATCTCCTCTCCATCCTGCCAGTAATATTTTTTTTTCCTCTGTAAATAATGTTATTTACCACTGTAAAGCCTTTTGGGATAGCCTTCATGTGATAGACATTATAAAAATGAAGTTACGTTGCGTTGTGAGCACTGATACTTCAAAAGACTTATTTGCCTACATCCTTCCTCTCAACCTCTGTTCCTTTATAAGCAGGGAATGGAGCATGCTTGAAGAAAACAAGATTTATTTCCTTAAAACCCTCGAAGCTAATGCACAGTTATATTTGTTACAGTGGTTTCTGTGAGGGGAGAGGCAGGTGGATAAAAATGTGGACACTCCCAAAGCAATACCTAGATCAGGGGTTTTCTGCACCAGCTCTTCCTCTTTCTGCTTTTTTTCATGTCAAAATATCTGAGATCCTCCACATCTGAAAAAAAGTCGTTTTCCCACATGGTAAAATTTTACTGGTCTCAGAGTGTGATTAGATATGGCTACACTATGTATTAAACATGCCTCAAAGCCCACAGTAAAATCCAGACTTAACAGCCATCTGCATGGTGTGAACACAAAGTGATACTGAGTATTGATATTATTTACCACAAGGACAACAGAGAGCTGTCGACAGCATGCACTGGGGTTGCACAATACAGCAAGATTCATCTCTTTCATGGAACAACATGGATATGCAAAGCCAAGTACACAGCCCAAATACACACTGCATTACGGTCCTTTGCCTGGCTCAGGCCCTGGAAGTTGCTCTCCATACAGCCATATAAGCTGATGTGAGAGCTGCATACAGGACCACGCTTCTCCATCCCATCTCCTTCAGAACAAGGAAAGGTGAAGCAATACAATGGCAGTAGCTTTGACTGTCCCTTCATCAGTTTGTACAAAGAGCGGGAGCATCTCTAGGCCAGGCCTATCTCGGTGCGGGTCACAGCTTGTGCACACATGAACAGAGAAAGCAGCTGTATATACAGTACCCTTTACACCAGTATGTTGTGTCTGTGTGTAGGTCCTCCAGAAACCAGATAACTATTCTGAAACAGATGTAAATCCTGATGCTAAAAAGCAACCATCCAAAAATCTGATTCTTTTAATAATTAAAAAAATAAAAGTCCTCTTTTTTTAAAAGCATGATCACCAACATGCGCTAACTAAATCAGTCTCCAAGATCTTGTCACTAGCCAGACTAATAATCCAACATTCTTTCAACAGTCTTCACAATAATGGACATATTTTCTGCTTTCTCAGGTTGGGCAACTTATCAAAGAGAACTATGTGGCTCCATGCAGAGCTGCAAGTGATTCTTAGCAGCTTACCCTACAGTACATCATGCAGGGACTTGTGCTACATTCCCCTGGATTATGGACTTCATCAGGCTCTTTGAAATGAAGTAGCTACCCAATATATGCAGGGATCTCACAGGCAGCTAAAACTTTATTGACATTGGAGGAGTGCACGCATTTATTTATTAAAGAAAATGTCTTATACACATGCACATGGACACATCACATACACATGCCATCAGAGTACATGGGGATAAAGAAATCTGTGACATTATCACCTGAGATAGAAGAGGCGAGGGAAAGAGACTTCTATGCACCACACTTATTTTACCCTTGTTTTTCATTACATGGATAACCTTAGAGCAGTTCTTGTTAGCATTTAGAAAAAGGGAAAAATCTAGCCTCCTGCAGGGGAGCTATTATTGCTAGAATGTACTAGCATTATCTTGCTTATGGGGGGGCATATTGTTTATGCAGTCTATTTATCAGTGTAGGAATATATCTACCAATATAGCAATATCTCTGCAGTAATGGCATACAAGAATAAAAGAGTTTTCATGAACAGAGAGTTCCTGCCTGTAGCATGTACATCTGAGATACTAAAGGATTATTTACCTATCATTAAGATATGGATTTTTTTATCTAGTCCAGTTTTTCTTGCAGCAGAAATCATATTAAACTCTCTAGCTATTATATCTAACATCCATTGGGCAGCTTTTCATTCTGGGTAACCTAATATAAATGAAGAAAATAAATCCACGACAATTTGTTGAGCCGTCTTTTTCCCCCTCCCCCCTCCTCCTTTTCCTGAATTAAATTCACATAATAAAATCCAAGGGTTGCATTTCACTCACATCTGCTTCAATTAATGTGCATGACATTGTATGAAATTTTTAATGGAAGAAAAAACCTAAAACACAATATTTTTAAACCATTGTGTAGGGTGGAAATGCTGCATACAACACAATGTGCTTATATGTCACACAACAGTCAGATGGGCTTTAAAATTCAGTGTGAGCCTTCCCAGTGTTCCCTTTCTCTTGTATTTTCCTGTTATAGGATGCCTTTTTAAGAGATTTCAGTGATTTTCATTTAATGAAATACTACTCTATAATATTGTTTTAAGAAGTGTTTGCTTGTTTGAAACAACCAGAACTAATAATAACAAAAGCATTAATAATAATTATAGTCATATGATGACTGAAGACTGAAGCCAGTCAAGAGATTCTAAAGCAGTATATTTTTTTTCTCTCAGATAATGGATTTCCATTGAATGGTAATTTTTTTTTTTTTTAAGATTCCTTTTTGTTTAAAATTTCCCATTTATGCTGAAAGACTAAGGGTAGTTTTGATACTGATAGAAGAATTTCAAAGGAAAACTGTAAACAATGAAAAAAGTCAGTTTACTAATATTTTTCACCAGGGAGAAAAATATTTTCTGACAGTATTATGTGAGGAGAAGGCGTAAAAATTGATTGCATGAATCCATTAACTGTATGTGCAAATCGGTTCATTTACATAGCCTTTCTGGTACCCCATTTTAATGTATCCCCCACCCACCCAAGGTTGCATACATTTCTTTCTCACTCTGGTGGGTCAAAAAGGCCATGATGACACAAAGCCATCATACCATCATACCTGATTATATATCATGTTCTGTGTCCCTTCTAAAAGTCACGGTGTTTGGCATCTCAGGGCAGCAACAAGGAGCAAAAGGAGAACAAAGATGCTGCTCCCATCTTGCTGCACCCAAGACACCTGCAGCTAAAAAAAATATCTACGTTGCCCCTTTTGGTTTTGCAGTTTAGATTGGCTGAAAAATTGTCCTGTGCTATATAAAGGAATCAGCCTCTATGCTTTTATGCCACTGGAGCAAGAAGACGTTGTAATTACAGTCAGAGTTACAGTCGGAGGCATCTCTTCTCTCAGGTGAAGAAGATGGAAGAAGGTATCTTGTTTGTTGCATGAATTAATCTCCTAACCCATGGGCTTTCCCAGCTAGGTATCTCACATGCTTGCTTCCCCCCACCTTAAGTAACTACAAGGGGTATAACTTGGCATGTAATTTTGGCTGTGTCCTGTTGGAAGCTTCCCTCTTTAGTTCAGCCATTCGTGAGCCTCAGCCCAGGTCCTTCTCAGACTGCCCTTTTGGCTTCTTCTGGAGAAACAGTGCCAGTGCCCTGGGTGGCACAGGGAAGCGTGGACCAAGCACCTCCTGAGAGACAGCAAATGAGCTCTGTGCAGGTCACGAAAGATAAAAGGGGCCAGACAACACAGGGTTGAACCATAGTGGCACCCAGGAGCTCAAATGAGGTTTTCCGTCAATTACTGGAGAGATATACTTGTTGTTTATTGACCCTGCTTCATCTTATTCTGTTTTTCTTTTGTAATATATTTAAGAGAATGAAGTGCTCTAATAAGGCTGAATTGAAATGTTAGAGACTACACTCACTTATTTAAGGGCATTTGTTAACCTAAAGGTTATCTTATCCCAAAGCTTTCCTGCAATAGTCATATCTCTTATAATAATGAAACACTGCTGAAATACTACAGTTGGGTCTTGTGTTCTACTTTTATGGATGCATAATACACATACAATGATACTATGTTTATTCATTCTGTTTATTGTTTCGAACATGATTTTTAATGTGTAACATAAAAAGAGGTTTTCAAGTTTAATTGGAGTGTCAACCCTATCATGCTCATCTTTATCTCTGGCCGTTTTTACTTCCAGACTAGCATTTTTTATAGGATATCCACACATAATAAAGCATCCAAACAACTTTTTCACGTCATCTTCAATGAATTCAGAGGATGCAACAGTTTGCACACTCCTCTGCACACATTTTATTACTCCCACTTTCATTCTACAAGGCTGAAGCAAATCATGTCATAAATATCTGTCTTGCACTCGTGAGCTTGATATACTATTTTCTTCTAAGATCCTCTCTCTATTCGTAACTTAAAAAATCTGGCAAAAAGTATTCCATGTTCTATTTTCTCACTTTAGTAGAATTCCAAAATGTTACAGAAAATCCTGTTCCAAAACTGACAACATCTCTCAATCACAAGGTGTTATTTTTAGATAATCAGGGAGTATGTTTGTGTACAATAAATATATAAGGCCAGGCTCAAAGCTGGTATAAAACAGACACTGAAATAAATGGATCTATGCCAGTTTATACCTATAGAAGCTCCGGTTTGGAAAACATGGTGCTGAAAGCCTTTTGTGGCATTGTAGTTTTCAAACCCACCTAACTGTGATTGTATTTAATGTCAACTATGTCAGGTACCTTACTTATGAATATAGACGTATAAATATTCATATAGTTCAGACTGTATCTGTATGTAACTACGTACATGTGTGTGTGTAAATTAGGTGGCATTTGTTAACTCTTCCAGCCTTTGCTGACCACAAAACTGCAGATAGTATTCTAGGCTGACAAAAGCTGCTGCTCAAAATCAGCTCCACCACACTATACCTCTACAATTAAACTGCCTTTTCCTGCCCTCTTCTTTCCCCAGTCATCTTGTCACAATAAAGATCTGTGTACTTCATGTCATCGTTTGTAATTTCATGATGAAAGCTCCTTGGATATGAAAATATACTAGTCGTTGTGTAATGAGATGCTCCTTTTGCCATTTTGCCTTTCTGTGAATGCTTATTTTTATCATCAACAATAGATGTGAGAGTTGGTCATCAATGACAGATGTGAGAGTTACTCTGAGGAGACCATACCCATCTTGTGGTCAGATTTGGGTTTAGACTTTAAGCCTGAGACTAAAAGAGGTCTGGATTTTTTAATTTGGTTAATAGCACAACATTTCTGTAGATTGTTCTCAGGGAATTTTTGGCCCGAGTAGTGGCATGTGGCACAAACTAACAGGAGATTTTTTTTGTCCTTTGGATGTCAGAGGTCTTGTGAGATCATCTGTTTTTTTCCTAAGTTTCCTGCCATTTGGGGCCAAAACCTCATGAGAATAGTTGTTCTTGGAACATTTTTTCAGTATGAAAACCAGGATGAGAAAAATAGGTCTCTTCTGGTTTTGGATCTACCCCACAACAAAACCTAATACTTCGTTTAAATACACACATTCTGATCCGAGGTCTCCTTGCTGTCCTTCCTCCCTTAACACTCAAAAAAGGGGATCTAATCTTTACATAAATTCTAAGTTTCTTGCAACAGATTTTCAATAACATCATATTCCATGGTTACTTTCTAGGCTCCATGAGTACTCTCTTTTTACTGCTTGTTTTTGTGGCTTTTGCTTCGGGGTTTTTTATTATTATTATTATTATTATTATTATTATTATTATTATTATTTGGTTTTTTTCCAAATAAGAGCTAAACATTACAGAGTGATTAACACACCTGTGACTGCTTGTGTAACATAGTATTTGGCACTGCCTGTCACCCAAAAACAAATAAAATGTTTTTATTTCTAGCTATTATTTGTTAGTTATTATTTCTTACAAGAAAAAGAGAAAAAGACATTCAAAGCTATTGAGGAGAAACAACAGAAAACTGACAATAGATCATTCTTGATCAGACAACAGAAGCTAATGCCACAAAGGAAAAAATGCCCAAGAATTTAGATGTTTTTTTAAAGGTTTGTGCAATGTATACATCTTAAAAGGCTGTTCCAATGTAATCTTACTCTAAAAACCAGGTTTTGGAGTAAAAGTAGAAATTAAGCCAATCTGCGAGTATTTAAGAGAGGAGGAAATTTCTTTCTGGGTGATATTATTGTTGTGTAACTGCTATTTGTTAGAGAGCTTTTCTCTTTAAATTAGCTCCTGTATACAAATGCAGCGAATTAGCTAGACATCCACCCAATCTACAAGTTTATTATTCAGGTTCCTACATAATAAACAGGGGAATCCTCATAAACCAAGCAACTGAGAATAACAGTTTCTTTTCTAACCAAACTGCCTAGGACTTCTATCCTGAAGGTGGCCAACTTGCCTTTTGAGCTTTTTTTGGCTTCCAGGTAATTGAGGTGCTCCTCCAGTGTTGAGTCTGACTCCTCTGACCACAGGCAGGAGGTCTTGTTTAAGGCAACTGCTCCCCTGCAGCTGGCAGCATCCTAAGGAATCAGACCCTGCTCAGTGGAGGAGCGGCACCATTGTCAGTGTCAGCTCTGCTCTCTAATCAGTTCCCAGAACTTCCCCACCCTTTGGCTCTTCAACAATTGCAGCCTGGGCCATGAAAAAAAAAACAAAAACCAAACCATGAGAGAGCTTTCTGTGTCAGGAAAGTTAAAATCTTTCTTCTAAGCCATAATTATCAACAATCTCAACCATTGTTCTGTAATGAAGTTTGATGTTTTAAACTACAAAGAAGCACATTTAAGATATAGAACGTTGTTGCTGGGGTTTGCGTGTTTTTCTTTTAATTCTAGAATTTGTTATTCTTAGTTGATATAAATCTGAAGGCAGGAACTTATTCTAGATACACAAGTACATGCAGTATGGACATATCAAAAGGAATTAATCTATACAGGTATAGATAAAAGAAACAGGAATAATTGTATATAGGCAATGGATAAGAGACAGAGAAGACAAAAGGCAAGGAAGAAGTCAAATACGAATAAAAGAGAATATGAAAAGACTATTGTAATATGTTAATACTATGTGAAATGAAAATACTTTAAGATCCTCAGATGTAAGATACTATGTAAGTGTAAAGCATTAAATATATTTATTTTTTTTTATCCTAAAATTTGAATTGAGTAGATGCAGCCTGAAAGCAGCTTCTAAATATGATTATGTGAGACTATGGACACAATTTCTGCCAGGTAGCATGAATTTCAGTGCATTGCTGTGTTATTAAAAGCAACCAGCAGTGTGAACCTGCTGTATTATTAACACGTTACATTAGCCTTAATAGTTAATCCAGTATTCATATTCATGTTGTGGGCTCTCCTTCTAAGAGAGAGAAATAGCTTTCTAAATGCTTTTAAGAGTTCCAGGAATAAAATTAAAGCATGTTTAAGTACTTGTTGGAAATGGTGTGCAGAATTCTGAATAAGGGAGTTATCGCATTGTATCAGAACCCTGAAGAGATTCAGCTGAGAAATAAATTATGTAAACAATGCAATATGTGTGTGTGTCTACAGCTGTATATCAATATCACCTATATCTATGTATACAAATATCCTTATCCTTTTCTGTCAGTCTGGAATGTGTTATACTGGAGATGCTGAACCTTTCAAAAGAGATGCAAGACATGTTTTTAATGTTGCTTCAGAATTCAAATGTATAACAAAAACTGGATAAATACTTCATTACATTTTATAAGCAATCTGCTTCCTGATAAATTATTATAGAACAACTTTTCATTCTTTTTTACGAAGTCTGAATGTGCACGTGGAAAATGCATTTTGGTGAAAGAGGTCAGTTCAGATTAACATATCCTAAATGGGGTTTGTTGAAACCCATGTGGTGAGTACAGCTAGTGAGAGGGCCCGGCATCCATGGAGGAGAGGAGGACAGATGTCAGCAGGAGGCTGTGAGGACTGCCTGCCTCTGCCCCTCAGTTCTGAAGGGAGTTATCCTGGAGCTACACAAAGGCCCCACATTCAGCTTGGCTGCAGGCTCAGTTTGAATTTCCTCTCTGCAGCTGCTCCACACTCCACTTGCAAAAAGTCCAAACATATGGGTTTAATGTAAGTGGAGTGGATTTCAAGATTAATTCTTCTCTTTGTCTCTCTGTGTGTGAATACATTTATGTGTGAAATAATCTTTAGAATACTTTATTTCTTTCCTAAATCTTTCATTAATTTTGCATCCTTACAATTTATTGTGGTATGAGGTACACGATCTGTAAAGATCCTTGTGTCCTGTCCTATCTCCTGCTCTGCCTTTGGAACATACTGTTACTTGTATTGTCCAGAACACAGACTGAAGACTTAACTGAAATACTGCTAACCATTAACATTTTTTTAAAACTTATTATAATGTAGGTGTTTCAGGTGCAGAAACCCCTGCTAACATTCCCCCTATCCCCCCCCCAAAAAAAAAAAAAAGTAGGAAAAACAATCATTTATGTCACCATAAAGACTGATTTTTGAACTCTTGTTTCTTGTCAGTCCTATATCTTCCCCTCCATTTATGATGTCTTGGGTCTGACATAGATTGGGCACAGTATTAAATTTCATGTGGGAGAATGGAAGGAAAAAAAAATAATTGGAGAGTAAATAGCTGGTTTGCTTATCATGCCTCCCAGTTTGATTATGGTAGGTTCCGGAGACCACAGGTGGAGGATACTGAATTATAGCAAATAAAAGACTAAAACATAACAAAGCTACCTGAGGGTTTGGCTGAAGTCCCTGTGCAAACTGTGATTAACTGAATACCTGCCCTGGAATGCTGGTTTGGCAAGAGGTTATACACACATGAATGAATCTGTCTGCATACTTAGACACTGCAGTTAAACTTCTTTCTCGTAAAAAAAAAAAAAAAAATGGGTGCTACTTCCAAAGTTCCTGAACATAGTTTGATTCTGTCTGTTTTGATTTAAGCTCAAAAGTGAGGCAACAAGTGTCCTACACATATAATAGAGTGGGAAGAAGAGATATCAGCCAAGGATGTGTTTGACTGCATGGGGCAGATAGTCACACTTTCTCCCTAAAAAATTGTTCCTCTGGGAAATGGAGGCAGATCTTCTCCATGTAAAACAATGAAGGTGTATCGATGTAAATTCACCTGAGCTTATATCCCAAAACCAACAAGACCAGCAATGAAGAACTGACTACATATGGAACTTAACAGATAACATACTGAATATAATTATAACACATACAGTAGGTGAAATACAAACCCAAAATTTTCAAAAAGCCTAAGGGAGCTGAAAGCCAGTGTTTTTTGAGCACCTGAGGGCTTGTCTACATGGAAAAATAGACAAACACACTGATAAAAGATTCTTTATGCTGTAGTTACACGATGGGTGCAGACACACCCTTACACTCACAGGCCCCTTTTAAAAATGCTAGCTATAAATTACATTTCAGGCTAATGTAAATTAATCCTGGGAGGTAGTTCATGGGCTTAGGAAGGCTAGACAATGATTATGTGTTAGCGTCTATTAGACTGGTTTCTCTGTGATCTAAAGCTGCATATGATTGTGTGGGGCACAGTACAGTCAGAGGGGAAAAGTCATTGCCTGCTATGAAAGAGCTTGTGCTCTGAATATATTTCCTGGCTTTTTATTTTATTTTTTAGTACTGTCCATGTATATTCCATATGTTGCTAACAATTTGGATCCTGGACATTAACCCTGAATAGACAGGGCAAGCCCAAAGCCATTTTACTCTATTTCCCTGCTTCGAGCAGAGAGAGCCAGAACATATCTGAACTTTTTTGTTTGGGTAACTTTCCAGCTGGGAACACAATAGCAATTGTGTCCTGCACAGAAAAGCACAGTATGGTCCTAGCTGCCTCTAGCTCACGTGATGTAAGATGGCTAGAACTTTCCTCTGCCTTTCCTTAGGTAGACATGCCATGCATGAACTTGCAGTGCAGAGGGACCTCGCCCTTGACTTATAATCAAGTCATGAGCTCATCTATGCTCTAAAAGAGTCTATTGTCCAAATCTTGTTGGTTTTTCTCCAGGAAAGTTTTGCCAATGTGTGGAGAACTGGCCTCCAACAGTTTTTCTTCTCCTACATTTATTTTGTTTCTGACCTTTCCTGATTTAATTCTTTTTAAATTTCCTCACCTTTTCCTCCTAATTTCCCTGGAAATTCAAGGCTTTTCAGCAGCAATTATTTCTGTCCATGCCAGCATGATGGGGCTTCTTGTACCTGTTGTTATCAGGGGTGTGAGAGGAAACATCGCTTCCCAGAGCCACTGCATCAGATAACCCGATTTCCACACACACACACACCCCCGCCCATGTGTGGTGGAAGCAGTATCAGATATGCTGTTTTTGTTTTTGGGGGTTTTTTTTGTTGGGTAGTTTGTGCTTTTTTTTTGCTTTTGTTTTGGTGTTTTTGTTTTTTGTTTTTTTTTTTGTCTATGGTGGGGACAGTGGTTGTGTGACAGTTTAGTGACTCCAGCAGTCTTCTCCCCTTGGCAGCTGTGTCTAAAATCAGCCTCACTAGGAGGTCACTAGATTCATGTGACAGCTACTGGGGAATAATTTTCTTCTGCATATCTCACCTGGTAACATCCTAAACCTTGTGCACCATTATGATTTTTTTTTTTTTTTTTTTTATTACAAAATTTTCCTAAAGATTTCTGGATATCCTTCATTTTTTATTACAATGGGCAATGAAATTTCGCTGTATAGGTACATACCATCTGCAGTCTCCGCATACAGTTGCACACTATACACAATAAACCCCCATATAGCAATTAAATTCAGAGACGTGGTGGAAAATGGCCAGTTTGTTTTGCTTCTACTTGTTTAAGAAAAAGTCTTCCCCCTCCTTTATCTGAATAGGCAAGATTGACATAAAAAAGTACTTCAAGAGCTGAACTCGTCTACTGAACACAAATACAGTGAATTTCTGTATATCTTTAAATGTTTTATATGTCCTAGTCATATATAATTTATTGTGTTGTGAAGCTGAGCCCTTCTTTGAATGAAAATTTTACTGTCAGAGCCTGGGGTACTTTAGTTTGATGATTTAAAACTCCCAATGCGCTCATAGCAAATAGCACTTTTTATTACAGCGTGTTTGTCCAAGAGGTCAACTTTCAGCACAGCAGGATTTCTTCCCACTGTAGAATTATTTCTGATGGCAAGACATCTGCCGTCTTAATTCATCTGGTGCTGAATGCAGTAGCCAACACTGTCTTAGAAGCTCATTAGACTGGACCTGCCATGCACAAGAAAAGAAAAGGTGAAGCTTCCTACCCTTGTGCAAGAATTCTTGCCAGCAGATTATACAGCATGTTAAATGCTGTATGCCTGCTTATACCCCTTTGGTTTTAAGATTCCCATTTATAGTTTTGCTCCAGTATTTCATTTCCTCAGAGATGATGCTGAATTTAAGCTGCCTTGTGATGATGCTAAATTCATTTCTGAGATGAGTAAAAGTGACTAAAATTATGTGCATGTTTCCTGTGAAATATTGTATACCGAGCAGGTCCTAGATTAAAAGATAAGCTTGACTTTAAAGGTAATGTGATTAATTTCCTCAGCCAAAACCAGCTAGATAGTTTTCATGCGTATGTTGATACAGGGTAGATGCCCTATTACACCCATTTACAGTCTCCATCCCTCTGCCGTTAGCCCCTGCTGAGCCTATTAAGTTGGTATCAAGTCAACTTGTCCCTTAGTGATAGTACACAAACTCTGAGTGCTGCAGAATTCTGCATCTGTCCTTTTACCTGTCACTTCAGCCTCCTTTTACTGATGTTAAAAGAAATCTTTACTGTCAGTCATATAACCAATTCACTTTGTTCACGGGCTGTGACAACCTTGTTGTGTTTCTCCCACCACAGAACCAACTTCTGTGAATTAGTATTCTCAAAATTTAGACTAGCTCATTAGTCTGAATAAATTTGAAAGGCTGCTGTTCACATTTTTTTTTTTTTTTTAAATGTAGCCTGGCTTTCCTTGGATATAATTTAGGCATCTTTAGAAAAAAAACCAACCACCACCAAAAAACCACAAATAAAAAAAAAATACATCCCAGCTTCCACGCATTCACTTTACGATTTCGGAACTAAAGGGTCTTTCAGTGGCTTCATTTGAGATAAAATAAATTAAATAAAATCTTCCAAGTATTTTCCAGCCCCACCCCCTTCTTTTATTTTTCTGTCATTATTTTGGTATAATTGAAAAGTTGGCTATTCTTCCAGAAAATGAAACAGAAGTTCAAGCACCAGTCTCCATCATCTTTATGGCTATGTCCGCCAGACCAACTTGTTTCCACTTTATCACTGAAAACGTAGAGTAACCTTTCTCCCTCAATTAATCAAATTTTACCCCACCTTCCAGTTCTGTATATATGACTGTCACTGCACCAGTTAGATGGAATGAAAGAAATCTTTTGCCCTAGAAATTGCTAAGGATTAAGCAAAGGAACCACCACTTTTGCTCTTATTTTCGAAGTCCTACCAGCTAAACTGCTCAATTCTCTACATTCATGATGTCACAAAGGTATTTTCACTCTATCAGTTATTCTACAGTTAATAAATCCAAGGCAATGTTATTCATTTTTCGTTTCTTTGTAAGGGTTGAAGATCAGCTACTAGTGGACAAAGAGGTATGACAGAAGGTGAATCTGGCCTGCCCCAGCATGGATCTTGTACAATGCAGTAATATGCAGTCACAGAGTACCCAAGAGTTCAATGTATCAAGTGCACTGCTGTCATTCTGCCCTCTGAGCATTGTCCTTACAGAAACTCTCAGGCACTGGTCATAAGATGGTACCAGGATGCTGGATGAATTTTGCTGACTTTCCAGGACATAATTAGGAAACCATAAGGGGCAGGGAAATTGCTTTCCAGAAACAATAAGCTGTATAGTAATTTGTATCAGTAGAGTACTTTTCACAGGAGGATTTAAACATTCTATAAACAAATTAAACATGGAAGGAAACAATGATAACACCTACTTTAGGCATGAAAAATGAAGTACATGGGAGCAAGTCTATCCCATTCAAATCTCTTTCTTGCTGCTGAAATTCCACAGATTTCACTGGAGTCTCTTCTGAGATATCCTGGTAATATAAAAATCCAGCCTAGAATCCAGAGAGGTTAAATAATTTACCCAAGGTCACATCAATAGCACCTGAGCCTCAGCATGGAGGACAGAGGTCCTCAGAGTTTCACCTAAAAGGGGCTAATAATGACTTCACTATTAGCTGTAAAATAAAAATATAAAAATGTCTTTGCATTAACAGCAGCACCTTAAAACTGAAAATGAGAGAGCTTGGCCAAAAAGATCTGATATAACTGACTACAGAGTCAGGGTGGGAAAATATAAATCAATTGGATGAAATGATCCTTTGCTACAGACTAGAGAAGAAGTTTGGCTATGTCTCAAGGAAATGGAGAATTACGCTAGACATTAAGGGAACCAGAGACACTCTCAAGAGTTCAGCGTGGATATGACTGTGCAATGGAGCAGAACAGATTAAAAATCCCAACCTAAGGAAGCATTAATACATAACACTGCAGGAGAAACGCATGATGCGACAGAAATAATGTGATGGTGCTCTAAGTATGTATTTGCTATGTTCAGAGTCTTCCTTTCTTGCCTGATTTTCAGTTGTTTTCTCAATTCTTCCTCCAGCATGTGACAATACTCTTGCTTCTTCTTTCAATATCAATGGCTTCTTCTGACACCGACTAATTGTGCCAGGAGCCACAGATATCAAGTGATTCCTAACTTGGCTTCATAGTGTGGAAGAGGTCAGTCATGTGGAATATAACTGTTTTCATATTTATAACCTGGTTTGCTTACACAGACCTACAGTAAGTCCTGCCCTGGAAGGGAGACAGCCAGAAACAGTACAAGGTGATCCTTTCTTTTGGGTATTACAGTGCAACAACTCTGCTCCTTCAGGGGCTTTCTCTTTAAGATTAAGGATTTGTTTATTTTCTTCAGATTATTGCACAGAAAAGTAGCTGAAACTCACTATTCAATCCTGAGATTGATTGTATTCCTTTAATTAAGGAGTACAGACCCTCTTTCCACCTGCTCTTGACATCACACCTACCATTTTCTTCCTCTTTTGCCCTTTCTTTTCTCTCACATACTCTTCAGCATTTGCTTCTCCAGGTCTCGGGTGCACTGTCCTCTTCTTCGCGTATTAGGTATCCAATCGTTTGATCTAGTCAGAATAGTTGGCATAAAAATCTAACAGGGAAATTGCTCGAAATCTCTGGAAAACAGCGATTTAACCATAGTTTTTCTGTCTTCTCTCTAGAGCACCAAGGAAAGCCAGGTAGGAAAGAAAGCATGTGTGCACATGCACGCACACAGAGGCTGTACGTGAGAGTACAGGCACATTTATGTATGTGTTTGAGAAAGATGATGATGCGGATTTGGCTATAACAACTATATTCTCTCTTTTTTTTTTTTTTTTTTTTTTCTTTTTCATTTTAGGTTGCCATTTTCCCTTCCTAGTTAACAGCATTTAGGTTCTCCTTCTTTCTTTTCTGTCCGATCTTTCCTTTCTGGCCAACATTCTCTCCATCCCTGGCTGCCATCGCTCAGTAAATTCTGGACATCATTACAACAGTTGCTTGTGAGCGGATGGGATTTGTCTCTGTATATCAAGCCAAAAGGGTCTACAGATTTCTTGGTTGTGGCTGCAATCATAACAAGGCCAAAAGATTCTGGGAAACACCTCTTCTTTTGGATTTGCCTTATATAGTCTTCTCTGGTTTGTTGCTTTTTTTTTTTCTCTCTTTAGTTTGTCTGTCTTTCTTCCTTTCCCTTCCAATTTTCTCTCTCTGTATTTCATGCCCAATTACTCTGTTTCTCTCCAACACACACACTTTTATAGGAAGGAAGGTTCATGCAAAGAACTTTCAGAAGAAAACCGAGCCAATTTCCCTGGTAACTACCAAAAGCAAGTGAAAATGACAAACGGATTGACTACAGTGGATTGATTGATACTGATTTATAGTTGAAAATTGGATCAAGTGCGCCCACATGCACTTTCTCCAGGGACTAAAACAGAGGCAGACTGCCTCTGTCAGCATTCTTATACAATGAAGCTAACTCTCCTCATGTCACCTCATCTCTCCCTTTCTAGCCCTGCCTTCTGTTTTCTGTTTAAATAAAGATAGCTGTTAAAACACAGGTACTTGCTGCCTTATCCCAGGCACAGGACAGGATTCTGAGGACACAAATACCTTGTGCTTTATTGTGGTCAATTTTCTATGCATTCTGGGATCACTGCTCAACTGTGCACACCTGCACCTCCCCTTCACATCCCTGTGTCTGCCAGGTATCCTCAGGTGGCCTTGAAAACCAGATTCCTCCTAGTTACACCTTGGAACTTAATGTTAATTACTGCTGAATGGCAAAAGAAAACTAGCAGGATCTATTTGTCCTAAATCTGATCTGCAGATCTTTATTCATGATCATAACTTTTATTCACACATGTGTACATGTTCCTATTACCAGTTTTAGGGCACCTGAATAAGTGGAGTTTGTAGGGCAGCGCTCATGTTTAAATCTGCTACCTTATCCAATTCATTCCCAAGCTAAGCAGGGTAATAATTAGAAGCATTAACATGTCCTAACCCAGCTAGTCGGCCAGAGGAAAAAAGAAAGACCATAAGATGTCCACAGAAAATGGGAAGAAAGTTACAAAATCTGCCGTTGCAAGTTTCAAAACTTGGAGACAATAGGAACGTTCTTTCTCCTTTAGTCTAATCACATTATTGAGGTATCAGGATTGATAGAAAGGCAAAAGCTTGCTACTGTTAACAAGCGGGCATTTACTGGGAGCTCTTGAGTGGTCACAAAGTCCATGGAAATTTAGATCCTGTCTTCATCAAACTGCATGAGCCCTAAATATGGGCTTAACTTATTTTAAGTATCTCAAGTTCAAGGGCTTTCTAGTTCTGCAAAACTGAGCTTCATTATGTAACAGCAATCATTGGACAATTGGGTTCTGTATCATAATAGAAAGCAATTTGTGGTGGGTTGACCCTGGCTGGATGCCAGGTGCCCACCAAAGCTGCTCCGTCACTCCCCTCCTCAGCTGGACAGGTGAGAGAAACTATATGAAAGCCTCACAGGTCAAGATAAGGACAGGGTGATCACTCACTGATTACCATCATGGGCAAAACAGGCTCCAGTTGGGGAAATTAGCTTGATTTAGCACCAATCAAATCAGAGTAGGATAATGAGAAATAAAACCAAAACTTAAAACCACCTTCCCTCCAGCACCTCCCTTCTTCCTAGGCTTACCTTCACTCCCAATTTTCTTTACCTCCTCCCCACCAGCAGCACAGGAGGACAGAGAATGGGGGTTGCAGTTAGCTCATTACAAGTTGTTTTCTGCTGCTCCTTCCTCCTCAGCGGCAGGGCTCCTCACACTCTTCCCCTGCTCCAGCATGGAGTCTCTCCCATGGGAGACAGTCCCCCACAAACATCTCCAGTGTGAGTCCTCCCTATGGGCTGCAGTTCTTCACAAACTGCTCCAGCATGAGTCCTCAACAAGGTCACAAGTCCTGCCAGAAAACCTGCTCCAGCCTGAGCTCCTCTCTCCACAGGTCCTGCCAGGAGCTTGCTCTAGCATGGGCTTCCCATGGGGTCACAGACTCCTTCAGGTGTATCCACCTGCTCTGGTACGGGGTCCTCCACAGGCTGCCAGTGGTTACCTGCTCCACCATCAACCTCCACGGACTGCAGGGGGACAGCCTGCCTCACCATGGTCTTCACCACAGGCTGTAGGGGAATCTCTGCTCCAGCACCTGGAGCATCTCCTCCCTGCCTTCTTCACTGACCCTGGTTTCTGCAGAGTTGTTGCTCTCACATAGTCTCACTCCTCCCTCCAGTTGTAGTTGTGCAGCAACTTTTTCCCTCTTAACTATGTTATCCTAGAAGCACTACCACCATTGCTGATGGGCTCAGCCTTGGCCAGTGGTGGGTCCATCTTGGAGCTGGCTAACATTGGCTCCATTGGACATGGGTGAAACTTCTAGCAGCTTCTCACAGAAGCCACCTCAGTAGCACAGCCCCCCCACCCCCCAAACCTTACCAAGCAACCTCAATACACAATTCCCCCCAGGACTAACAAAGTGATAAACTTTAAAAGGGCAGATTTTAAAACTATGAGCAAAATGGTTAACAGCAGGCTGAAGGGCAAAGTAAAAAACTTTAAAACCACAGAAACAGCCTGGAGGCTATTCAAGAACATTGTGTTAGAGGCACAGATGGTTTGTGTATCATTGAGAACAAAAACAAAGTAAAACGGTGAGAATAAAACTATGGTTGAGCAGAGAAGTACAGGGCTTTATTGAGGCTAAAAAGGCATCTTTTAAAAGCAGAAAGGCTTCCTGAACAACCTAACCAGACCAGGCCATCACTTATGTTGGTGAAATGCAAGTCAGTAATGACAAGAGTAGTAGGGAAGTGGTCAGCTAAAGGTAATGAGGATCTGGTGAGTAGAGACACAGTGACATAGGCACTTGTACAATGTGGTTCTGGCACATTAAAGTTTGTAACAGAAATGCCTTGTTGTCCTCTTGAGATTCCCTTGAATTCCCACTCCTTTTTTTTTTTTAAGAAAAGAGCCTGTTATCCAATCATAGAGATGAAACTAGGCAGAAAACAAAACAAAATTATTTTGTAAAGATGCTAGGGTAGCCTCAAGCTTCCTGCCCTGGCTATCTCCTATCTCCATCTTCCTCTCCAGGCAGGATCCTGGCTGCTAACATCTCACCTGTTCTGTTCTGACGAAAGAGCAGATCCTTTTGCTCTAATATATTCTGAGTTTTTATTCAAAGGGAGGTCTAAATTCTACCAGTAACAAACATTTTGGATAAAACTTTACTCTGATCTGATGAATTTTTCCCAGAAGACAATCAAGGATACTTTCTGTGTCAGGTTAAGAGACTGACAGAAATGGAAGCCACCAAAGTAAACACTATGCATTAAATCAAGAAATTAAAGTTTATCAGTTATTGATGGTTTCTCAATGTAACAACATGTAATTCACTAAGATCCAGCAAGATAAAATCTGTGAATAGCAGTGCCTGCTCAGATCCACACTCAAGAAAAGAAAAGTTTAATTTGTAGGCATTTTAGTAATTTGGTTTAATGATTACGGAAGAGATGGTTTGTTTGAAATGGGCTGGAGATGGGAGAGAAATGTGAAATAAATGCAAGAATCATCACCCAAACAGAAAGGACTTGAAGCAACTCTTCTTCTACTATATCTCTGCGAGAAGATGACAGGAAAGGGAGGAAAACGGGAGAAAAGGATTATGCCGATTATTCTATAACCACATTACAGAATATCTCCTGAGATTGTGTTTGTCCTTTCCCAGCACAGTTTTTGAGAGGATATGTTGAATACTCCCTCATGCTTCAGTCAACAGAGCATCTTCCAGAGAGGTGGGAACAATACTTGGAAGGACAGAGCACAGATTGTGGGTAAGGAAAGGGGGAGCTGGGGAACGAGGCAGTTGGAGGTACAGATCAGCTAAGGAGGGGCTGTGAGAAAGATTTGGTTTATATGGGCAGACTTTGGATAAACTTTTAACACTGTTGACCTCCAAAACCCCTGTGTACTTCATTAATCATCCGGTACACAGATGAGAACTTTCAGAACATCTGGTGCCTTCCTGAAGATCTCTGGTGTATAGGAACTTCAGCCTTTAATTTCAAATCACTGTGAACTTTAGAACAAAAAGTTGAGACTGAGATTCTGCGTCACTCACAAAAAGAGAAATTTTACATCTCCAGTCTTTAGCAAAGGATCTTTCTGAGTTTTGTTTTTTGGGGTTTTTTTTTGTAGTTTGAAGGAGAAACTGCATGCCACTAATCAGCCACGGCACATGCACACACATACACTATTATATGTGCATACTTCTTCAATGCTACTTTATAAGAACGTTGGACACTTCAGTTTGATTAACACTTTGATAAGACATACATTTCCTTGAAGAAAGCGAGGCCATCGGGATTTGTTAAAAATTCAGAAAAGGAAGGTACTGTGAAAAGATTTAATTTTGTTACAGTAATTCATTCTACTAATGTAATATGGACATAAAAAATGTTAGGCCCCTTGAGAAATTAGGATAATTTGGATCCTTTATGAATGTATATAATTATATTTATGTATGTGCCTGTATGTATATCTGTATTTATGAAAATATTGTTATTCATGTCCCTGTGTATGAATACATTTATAAAACAAACCCGTGGCCATAAATCAGCTCAACAGAAACAGTATAAAGTGGACTACTGTACATCTTTATTTAAAATACATAGGATACCAAGACAGAAAAATACTAAAAAAGAAATACATATTGTTTTTGAAGCTGAAGCATCAATATGGTTGTAATTTTAATGTTTCTTGCTGGAAAAAGGTCATCTTTGGTGAGGTCGGGTTTTTCTTAAGGTCATTTCACATTGAGATATCTGCCTGCTTTTGACATTTCATCTAGAAGAGGCACAACTATTCTGACACATGAAATGGGTTCTTTACAAACCCAATGGCTATTTCTATCAACATCTGTTATTCTTACACAAAAGGGGAATATGCATTGATTGCAAACAAGGCTTCAGATTTTTTGGAGAATATTAATATATATATATATTTTGTACTTAAAGGTACAGCAATGTCCATCTGAAATAGAAACAGAAGAAAACACTGATCTATAAAAGACTGAAAAAAATAACCCCATGGATGGAATCTTTTACTCATAAATTTAATTAAATATATTTAAAGATGTTAATTGCTGATAAGTAGTCACACTGCTTTCTGCAAAGCAGCAGGACAGTGAAATTCACTAGAGCATTTGTATAATTACTTTGTGATATTGGCACAGAAAAAGCACAATAAAAATATTTTTCTTTATGTTTTGTGTGGGATTTTTAATTGTATATTCATTTTCTAAATTTCAGTTCCCTCTAGTGCTGAGTAAGATAGGGAAAATATGTTGCCGTATAAATCCCCCACCTTGTACCCCCATATTTTCAAACCCCAGAATTGTTATGTGTTTGTGGCATGACATCCCTATAATTAAAATAAACTCTGTCAAAGTAATGCAGATACACAGGAACAATTTTATTTTTCTGTAAGACAATCCAGGATTCCACTGGCTGAACCCTTGCCTGGTTCAAGTGTTTCACAGAATTTCTTTCCTGAGGAACAGCACAGGGAAGACGATAGCTTCGTTCTTGCTTCTGATTTGCAGGCAGCTCAATTAAGCCTTGGACAATCCAAATCAGAAGCCTTTAGTTGATCATTCAGCAGTTAGGATTCGCTAGCTGAGTGTTATGACCAGTCACGTGGTGTTGTATCTGTTCCCATATTGATGGTCTGTTCTTCACAAGCGATTGCTTTCTCCCAAAATGAATGCCATTTTATCAGAAAACAGGTTTTGTTTTCTGATTATATTCATCTGGCAAGTGCTCAAATCTGCTGTTTGTGGATGTTTGTAGGAACATAGCTTTGCTCACATAAGTATTTGAGAACAGCGAATAATAAAGGACATGAATAGGCTGAATCCAAATCCCATTCTCTAATCTAGCAAGCTGCGAGTGAACAATTTTTGTGCTGTCTCTACTGGCTCAGTGATCTTGCAGCACCAGTAAACTGCACGTTTGGAGTCAGTGTGCTTCCCTACTTTCTAAATGTGTCATATTTAACTTCTCTGCAGTATGAGGACGTATGGCAGACAGTCACAAGAGAACTACAGGTGCTGCTTATCTGGACTGAAGCCATATGTCCATAGGGCATTGAAGAGGTTAACATCCAGGTGTAGGAGCTTTATTGTTGGAACATGTTCTGTGTTGCTTCCAGACTTTGGCCTCAAATAAATGACTTTAACATATTTTATTAAAGTGTCATACTTAGATTTATTTAATGCACTGGGATCCAGAGCATGTCAGCTCTGTGGATGACTGAAAAATACTTCATCAGCTTTTGATGGCTTCACAGGACAGCAGGGCAATCAGATCCTATTTCCCACTAATGCATCTCTGTTTGAAAACAGGACTTGAATGTTCTCAGTTTGTGCGATGACTGATAGAAGGAAAGTGCAAACACTCTCATGTTCTGCAGTGTTGCATTTGATTAGAAAATAATGCTTGGGGTCTGAATATGCTGAAATAATGTTAAGGAAATGTTAAAGCACCCTTAACTCTGCCATTTTGTGCCTAAGGCGCTGCAGTTATCAGTTGAAACGTGTGTCCTTTTCTTAAATGGTACCACGAAAGTAGCAACTGCTGCATAATGGTACAAATAAAAAATAATATTACAGTGTAAGTAGTGGCTCCGATAGTTGTACTTATTCCCGTATAAATCCTGAAAAGGCACAATATATCATTTTCCAACTTCTGATACCATCATTAGTACACTGTGCTGGCCAGACCATGGGCCAGTGAAGTAAAGCAGCACAAAAATTAGCAGCTTAGATTGTACTAGCGTGTATACAAGTACAAATTTCAAGTATCCCCATTCAAGTGAGTGGTACGCACAGGATTTATAATAAGTAGGACCAAGATGACTATAGTCTACAATGGAAAGGCAAAATACATGCCCCACAATGATTTATCACATAGGACAACCTGAAGCTACTTTCAGCCATCAGGCTGTGGCTACACATAAACGAAAGGGGATTTTGGAGATTTGTCTGTTGATAGTTAATGAGAATTTCAACTCCAGGCGTACAAATATGATGAGTCTTTATTATGCTGGTAGGCAACCTAGAAACCATTAAATGAAAATGTGTGTGACAGGGGACTACACACATCTTGCTTAATAGGAACCAGAAACTACTTCACACCAGGATGGCCCAGGCTTTCTACAGGGCCAGTTTAACATCTCTTCCATATTAGTTTATTGCCTTATCTAAAAATAATCCCCACATCTCCTGTACTGGAAGCAGCTTAAGGACTTTCAGCCTTCTTTGCACTATAGTAGGATCAAACTGAATGATGATTGTCTGCCCCGTCTAAGAAGCCCAGATTTATTTTTGCAAGGATGAGCCCAACAATGGTTTATACTTTTTCAAGCAGAAATAAAGATAATTCAACATATATGGATGTTATTTCCTTCCAAAAAGAATCGATCAGATGTTTCACTGGCCAGAAGATTCACACACAAGTTCATTTCTGAGACGGCTGAGTTCACTTCAAAGGGCAGCAGGCCTGGTGTTACCTGCTTGTCTTTCTTCTCCTGTCCCAACCAGTTAAGACCAAAATGTGAGAAAACAAGGGGATAAAGGTATGTATCTACTTGCATTGATTTGAATAGCAGAATGATAATTATCTTCAGTCGCTGAGATGGGTGGGAGCCTGACACTGAAAGAATTTGAGGAGGAAGTGCTGAGTGAGAAAATCACTGCCAAGGAGAAGGGTTGCTTACTCGGCACATGAAAAAATATGCAGTCTGTAGGTGGGTATTTAGTAGTCTAAGGTAGAAGAAGGAATATGCAGGAGGAGAATAATTGTAGAAAGATTACATGGAGGAGAAGAAAGAAGTGTCTGAAGTGACCAAATTTATCCTGGGAAGAGGGCTGGTCATTGCTGCCATTGCTGCTGTCACTGTATATTGGCCTTGCTAGGGGACCACATTGGGGTTTTCTGCTTTCCTTAATCCTTTCCCTACAGCATCCTATTGAGAGGAGGGAACAAAGGAATCATTCTGAATATCTTCCTCATCAGAAGACAGTGATTCAGATTTCTTCTTCCATTTTCATCCTTTGTTGACTGAGTTGTCAAGCACCCAACCTTGGCAATAGAAGCTGAAATGAGCAATGCCTTCGTAGCTTTGCCATGCTGTGTCAGTGCTGAATAACTGAGCCTTATTGACTACATGCTGGGACTGACATTCAGTTGAGTTCCTTTGGAATTTTTATCACTAGTTCTTATATGACACTTAAAAAGGCCTTACCCATGATGAATTGTAAACTATTGAATTCTGCTTTTTCTAGAGACTCCTGGAAAGCACACACATCTGGAGGAGTTCTGCCTATAGCAACAAGCACATGTGATTAGCAGAGGCTGTTCTCAAGGACTATGGTCTACAAGTCGCACTATAATATGTCATAATCCCTTGGAGTCTTACTGATTATTTACTGGACGTGAACTCTTACAGCACAATCTAGCACAATTGCTCTGTTATGAGCACTCATTGGTACTCCTGCTGGTTGCAGTAGAAATAGTAGTAAAAATAATTTGGCACCCAAGTGCCTATGTCCGTATTGGATAATGGTATGAGATCATTCATACTGCAAAGTCGGCCTATACATTGATCTAGTTCCAGCAATGGATAGAAGAAAGCTATTACTGTCATCTCCAACTTACGTGCAAGACACTGAGACGCAGAAACAATTTACTCAGAACTGAATCCTGGAGCCAATGTGTTCCATAGTATGGTGCCGTTTTATGGGCCAGTTTTGTCCTTTATTGGATCCTGATCAACTGGTAAAGTTGATAAGCTCAGAATTTTAGGGTTTTGTCCTGAATGGAATTCACTTTTATGATTTCTTAGTTACTGATGCCTTAATTCACTGAGACAATGATTCACAATAGGAAAATCTCAACAAACAATTCCTTAATTCATTTTGCATGGGAAGGGAAGAAAGTCTAGGAGGAGAAGGGAAGAAATACCATTTCACTTGGCTGTCATCCATCTTAAATGCTTCAGGATCTGATGCCTCCAGTATGCTTCCCATCACAGCTGTTTGATATTGCTTATTATAAAAGTGTATTTCCACTATTGCTCAAAAAAAACCCAAGGCTGTTTTTGGAACAACATAAAATGTCTTTACATGAGGCATTCAGATGATCTCATAGTTTAGAGTCATTCTAGTATGTGGACACACTGTAGGGTCATATATGCTTATTTTTTGCCATCCTTCTAGTCCCATATGTTTTTACAGTCCCTATGAATATACTAATCACACACTTGAGGGCACACAGGTTTTGCATATAATTTTACGTAGACAACATTTTACTAAGTTATCAAAATCTAGCCTCTTTTAGGGAAAGCAGAGACTATCTATTATACCTTTTAGGTCAATCACCTTCCCTTCATTAATGTATTCCAGTCGTTGCTCATATATATATATATATATGTATCTTTCATTACAGCTATGAGACAGCACCATAACAAACCACCTCTGGCACCTCATCTTCAATCAGAAAAGGAATGAATATTCTCAAGAGTCCACAACTCCACGTTATTAGCATTCTATCCCTGCCTATCTGCGTCTAGTCTTACCTTGTTTCTTGTTTATGTGAAGGAGTCTTTCATCCTTCCATAATTTTTTAAAAGAAAAAAATCTCTTCCATATTGCTGATTTTACTTCACAAGTAGAAAGAGTAACTGTGTTTCCCTCCCACCTTCCCCCTTTTTAAAGGCCACTCCTAAATCTATTAAAATATTCTGTATGGATTAGGCCAAACTATTTTCTGAAGAAAACTTTCTGAATTCAACAAAGCTGCATGACTTTACAGTATAAAAGACCACAAACATCTACAATCAATTTGTACATTATCTACCTGAAAGTATTTTTTTTTTCTGAATCTTCAACATCCTAATACCAAATTCTGTGTATGAGGAAGAACAATGAATAATGACCATGACTGTTTATTGTTATTTATCACTACCAGCACTACTTATTTTTATCCAGCTACACACCCTGCATAAATGAAAAAGTACAAACTTCTTGCTAAACTATAGTTACACTGTACTTAAAATGTACAGCTCATTGATAGACAGTGTGAAAATTCAACATGAAAACAAAACTAATCCCCAAAATCTTAACACAGACAAAATTATGTGTTTAATCTCATCACAATTAAAAAATTGTTATGTCTATTAAAGAATTTGCACTTGTCGTTAATGCATCCTTTTCATCAGTGTTTTAGACTAGAGACCTCTGAAAGCTGCTCTCAGAAATAAAGTTTCCATGTGTTATGTTGTTGAAAGAAATACATATCAGACTCAATTTTAATGAAAAGCACCTATTTCCAATTGTTACAAAAACATTTTTCTGAATACCCTGCAATCATTGTTAATGGCCATGAACTTCCTCAAGCTTTCTTCATTTTTAAATTCATAGAGGTAAATCCTATTAAAATACATGGTGGAAGTGAGCTTGAAGCTTTTTCCAGATATTATTTTCTCTGCAATGAATGTATAATAAAATCGTTTGTAAGTGTTATCAATAACTTTGCATGTATTCACAGAAACAATGTAAAAGGCTATGCTTTCATCTTAAGGTTTTCTTTAGAGGGGTTTTAAAATTTAGGCTATTGGATCATCAGAAGACAGGTCCTAGCAAGAGGTCCAGACACTTTCTTTTAATTTTGTATATGTTTTCATTATGGGTGAGAGAAAGGCACCTTTATGTTAGGTAAGGTGGATTTTACCTGCTGCTATGTCCCTTGAAGTTTGTGGCCAGAGGCTGGTTGATTCATTTTGCTAGTAATGATGGCTTATTTGTGGTTACGGAATCATGCAAAAAAAAAAAAAAAGTAATTCTTGCTATTTTTAACATATTGTTTTGCATGCATAGCATTACCACTGAATTGCATGAACTGCACTGGTGAATCTATATATATAAGAAGCCTGCCTTGTTTCAGCTGTAAAATAGGATATTGTTATGCTACATCTGGGTTTGTATATGTTTGTGGGCCTTCTACCAAGGAGAATTAGGTCTGTGTGCATTCCATAAATAATCCATACTATTATTTTCTTTGGACTAATTCATTTTTTTTACATACAAAACCAAGAGAATAGACTAATTAAATGAGAGATGATATTACTTATTTATTTTCATCATATCACAAAATCTCTGATAAAGGTAGCTTGCTTTCTTGCACACCTCCTTACTTACAAAATGAGTAATCCTTATTCCTTATTTACAAAGTAAGCTTGATCTTATTTTCAGAAAATAGTTGAAATACGAACATAACCCTTCCCTTTCTTATTTTCCTCAGTTGATGAACCAATATATGACAGAATTACAAGAAGGGAAATATTTTGTCAAACTTTTTCTTCCAAGATAAATTTAGGATAAAGAGCATTCCTTCAGCACAAAGGTATGTACAGAAAGATCTTTTTCAGCAGGGATAAATACAGTATCCAGCATTAGATTTAGGATGTATTTGGACAGTTTTAGGCCAAAATGTCTAATAAGAATTAGTATTATTCTTCTTAGATAAATGATTTGTAAAGATATTGGATGTGAACCATGAAGCGTAGGTTTTTGGAGGTTTTGTTTGTTTGTTTGTCACTTTTATTTCCTACCTGCATAAAGGCAAATTTCCTGAGGTTTTTTTTTCTGTGGATCAGAAAATGGTCGGTCACTCAGTCCTGAACCTAGTTCCAGAGAAAAGGGGATTTTAAGGTAAATATTCTGGAAAAATAATTTTGGGAAGCAGCGGGAGACCTTCAGATCTAGTTGAGTCTTTTGATTTAATAATATATCACATAATCCTGGGAGAATCAGTATCAGCAAAAGGATTGTATTAGAATTAAGAAAAAAAAATGGCTTTGACTGTAAATTCAATAAAATGTTCAGATTGACCAAGCATTTTGCCTTTGTTAACAATACTTTTCTCTTTTTCTGTTTTTAACTGAAAAGGTAATTATTTTCTTCATCCTTTTAATATCTCTATTTACTTAGTTTTATTGTAAAGTAGAAAAAAAGTAAGAAAACTGGGTGAAAATGCAAAGAAATCCCAGCAACATTTTTTTTCTTTTTCCTCTGTTCCAATGGAAGAAATGAGGAAGAAAAAAAAAAATCACAAGAAAAACAAGACAGCAGTTTGTGAAAGACCAAACAAACAATTTGGCTCAGAGGACAAAACCTTTTTTTTTCTAATTTTGCTATTGATTTCTTTGCTGAAAAATAGACAACATGGGAAGTTTTTCAAAACTATTAGGATGTGATTGAAAATATAAGTTGGAAATATTGAGTAAGCTCTATTCTTTAGTGTCTTATATACCAACAACTATACTTTTATTGTCATTATTATTTTAACAGATGTGCAGAGTAGAATATAATTAATTTGAAACTCTTGCCTTTTACTCAATAAGTTATAGGGTTCTGCTCAGCTGTTTATTAAGTTCAGTACAATAAGCAGCAGTGACATATTCAGCTTCTGTTCCTTTGGTTGTGAACAGGGATATTTTAACCTGAGCTGCCAGGGCTTAGCAATGCTGGACAGCTCAAGAAACAACTAAATCAAATGGCAAGAATCTGACCCAGTTAATTGTCGTTTGCCTACTTTTTCAGGAGATACATCTTCAGATGCTTCCGAATGTCTAGATAGTAGCACTGACCACCACTTCTTTTTTCTTGCCAGTACTTTGCAATCGTTCTTCCTAGGCTTTGACTGTGCCACCATCAGCCGTATATGTCACTTGCAGGCAGGATCATTCCAGCACATGCTTCAGGAAATTATGTATGTATGCATTTCTCAGGAAACAAACTAATGCAGAATGTACTTGTCAACTTAATTTTGAAGTCATTTTCCTTCAGAGAACAAATTCCATTCTAGGCACTGTTTGACATTAGTTATGGGTGATCAAAATACTTACTGTGAATAAGCTAGTAAGTGAGCATAGGTTTTGAATTTATCTCTACATTGTTTCTGATTTTTTCTGTTATATGTGTCATAATTCTTCCAGGTACTCACAGAATAGTTTAAGCAAACAAATTTCAGTCTGTCAATTGCTTGTGAACTACTCACACTGACTATTGGCTAATTATTGCTTCTAAACTGTGATTGCCACTTAAATCATATAATACTGCTCTTTCTCCTTCAAGTCAGTTGAAAGACCACTTCTGAAAACGGAGGTGCTCATTAAAGTGTTTAGTGTGAATGAAGAAGATAACTTAAGGCATCATTTTGGAAAATTTAATGTGTGGATTTTCTTAAAAGCTGTGAAGCAGAGTTCATTAAAGACACAGCTGGGATAGGACAATGCATTAAAATGTGGTTTAATTAACTTATATAGAATAAATGATTAAATATTCATAAAAGTCCTCAACTTTGGCTCCTGTATTACTACCTTGCTTCAAAAATACTTACTTTTCCATTTCTTTAGTCAACCTGTAATCACTGGTATGGCTGTATGTATGACAGGCAGTGGTTATAAGTAAGCCACTGTAGTTGTCATCAGCTCCAACTTGTTTTTCCTTCTATTAGGATGTCCTGATTATGCACTGAAAATATATTTGATTGATAATAGAATAGAAGACATTGAAGAAAAAAAATAATAAACTGAATTCATGCCAGTGGGGAGGGGAGCTACCTCATTAAAGAAATAATTGAGCTGTTAGTTAATTTTACTTATTTGTAGAAAAGGGCAAAAATATTCCAAGGAATTAACATTCTTCCCTCAAATGATTAAAAGAACAACAAAAGGGTTTGTATCTTAGATGTATTTAGTAATTATGTACCTGACACCTTTTTACATATCATCCAAGGCAGATGTAAAGAAAAAAACCAAAGCCACAAAACCCCTGGTAATTTACAGAACATTGTCAGTGTCAGTTTTCCCTGATCAGGTTTTCTCTGCCCCTCCCCCAGTCTTATTAGAAGCAATTTTTGCTAATTGAAAATTAATACCTTTACCTTTTTTAAAAGCAGCTACTTGTGTATCAACATTTCCAGTTTGATACAATCAGTGTATTTTAGTATAAGCATAAATAATGCATAAAATGAATAGTAAAAATATTTGTGCAATATCAAATTTAAATTTAAATTATAATTCCCTCTTTTTTTATGGTACTCTACAGTCTTTCTCTCCCTCTACATCCCTCTACATTACAGAAAGATTTGTAATAACTTAAATCAATATAGTAAATAAACATCTGAACATCATTAGGCATTGGACACGAGTGCAAAAGGATGATATAAAACATGTCAGTTCATGCAGTGCAGTGAACTTTGCTTCCTTTTTCCTAGTTAGCTTCAGTAAAACTTAAATTTACCATTAAAACTACATCTTCTTTCTCTGTATATGAAATCACTATTCCACTAAAAAAAACCCCACAGTTATTTTTGTCTGTATGTTAAATTCAAAGAAAGAGGTGATGTCTTCAAAGTAATAGACCTTTGGCCATGTGAACACACAGCAAAGGAATGTAATGTGAACATTGCAACTCACAACACACTGGAAAATTACCCCAGAGCCTCCCTGCAACCTTATTCTTTCCCTTATACCTATCTCCTTTCAAGACTCAATGAAATCAGTCATACATCAATATGATTGAAGCAAAGAATACCATTTTATTTACATAACATGACCTTATTCCAGGATTTCAGTGAAGAACAACTGTCAGACTGCTGAATGCAGACAGAAGAACAACTGACTCACGATTTCAGGATTTTTTCTATCAAATACCTTATTTTGATATCCTTTTAACAAAGAGAAACCCTCCATGTAGGGATAGGCTTGAGGTGAACTAATATATTTTCATAACAAAGCAGAGGCGTTTAGATACCCATTGCTCTGCATATGCAACAAAGCTGTAAGGAAGGGGTGTGCTGGAGGAACGGCAGCCCCAGCACAGCCCATCCTGTCTCATGGGGCTGGGGGGTAGCTCAACCACACAGCATTGCTCTGTGATATATGTTGATATATCTCTGATAGCCAATGCACTAGTCACAGTTTGCTCCCTGACAAAAGGACCTCTGCCCTTGGTATGTTAAGACACTGTTAGCCTCCTTCTAGGTAGAGAACTGCCAGACAGCAGGAATCTCATGGGAATGCTGAGAACTGAACCAGTGCCATACCAAAAAAAATATCTGAAGAAGCATTATAAAGCTGTTGGCATGAAACTATTTGAACAACCATGTCCTGCATTCTCCGTGGTCTCCATATAGTTTCAATCTGCAGCAATGGGGACAGCATTCCAGTTTCTAAGAGTGAAATCATGGGCAACTGTATCAAGGTCTGCTTTAGAAGAAGGTTTTTCAAATGTTGGTGGGGAAAGAGAAAAATTGCTTATCTAAGCCACTGCCTCAGCATCCTGGAGAATCTGAGCATTAAAATAATTTCTCAGTTCCATGTACAAATGCACACCAGGATTTCTGAACTAGGCATGTTAGCCTAAAATTAAACAATTATTCTGGTTGATTGTCCCTCTACTCTGTTTGTGTCATCTCACTCTTGTAAAAAATGAACATCAGTCTATGCACCATGCTCTGAGCATCACTGTCACATAGACATGGTGTCATTCACTCTGCAGCAGTAAAACAGACTTGATAGAAACAGAGCCAGACAACACCAATATACAGAAGATATACAAACCTACACCTTCTTTCTCCCCCAAAGAAATACATTCACCTGAACCTCACTGAAGAATTCTGTTGGATCACATGGGCTTCTTGGTATATAACATGATCTACACCTTACTTGCATTTATCTATGCTTGCCAAGCAGAAATGGGAAGAAATGGAATTGTTGTTTTTGTTTCTCCTAACATCAGAATAAATACTATGGCTTGATTTCAAAAGAACAATGCATGCAAACAGAAGTGATATTAAGTAGTAATGCAAAGTTCAACTATCTATTTTTGCTAGATGTTGGCATATGTTTGACTGGGATAACTACTGTCTTCTCTGAACTGCAACAGAAAGTAACTGGGCCTCTATTGTTTGGGAACCACTGGGCAACCATTACTGGCTGATCAGAAATATACTGTTTCCTGATGTATAGTAGCTAGTAGGTACAAATGGTGGTTAAAGGACTGTAACTGGTTAATTTGGGTGGATATTTTCCACATGAGATCTCATACTGCTCTTCAACCTGCTGAAATATGAAGTGCCAACTGGCATAACACTGTAAAACTCTGCTGCTAATATAAAACATATTAAGCCAAAAAAACAAGCAAGTCCTAGAAAGGAAAATAAAGCAAACAGAAGGCAAATATCCATTTCAGAATAAAAGAACATGATCAAATTAGCAAAGCATTGGGAAGACACCAGAAAAAAATGAGAAAAATAAAACTAAAGCAACAAAGAAATAGAAAAAAACATCCCTGATTACACGTGTTTGAAAGCTTAGTTGTAATCTCTTTGGGTAATCCCATACAATGAAATATGCAGACTCATGGCTTACTCAAGGTGTTTGCTGCATCTTAATTCTGTGAGGTCATCATATTCAGGTGCATTTAGAAAATTTCACAACTAGAGCTAGGCAGGATGCAATTTCCTCTTCTGCAGATATTTTCTGATACTATGATGAATATGTTCTATAAATAAAAATCCAAACTTTTGGAGTAGAGCTGAGTATGCTGACATTTCAGTATCTTCAAAATTTTTGTCTTCATAATTTTTCCCTTCTCTCATGTAAGTATACTTACCTTTTCAAACAAACAAACAAAAATGTGTAGCTTCAAATTAAAAATGGAATTTTGAATTTCTAAACATTGAAACAGGTTGTTTCAATCATTTTGGTTCCATTTGTTCCTAATTTTTGGGGAAAGAGGAAATTAGTCAAAATCAATCTTTTACTGCTTAGAATTTTGGTTGCAGTGAATTGTCATTTTATGATGAGGATATATATCATAAAAACCCACTTAGCCAGGTTTCAAGAGAAGAAGAAAAGAAAAAAATATCCTTTCATTCAGCATTGCAGATCTACCTTCTTCAATGTTTTCTTTTTACAAAGCCAAATACTCTACAAATCAATACCGCATTGTCCATGCAGGTGTTCTTTGGTTCAACACCTTGATTTTGTGTTATTTTTTAAAGAGACAACTATTTCTGGCAGAGCTGTTCTTTCCTAGCTGCCCCTTCTGTCAACCATATGTACATACAGAGAAGGTTTTTTTCTGTAACACTTTATTTTTAATCGGGAATCAAAATTCCAAAGTAAGTGGACACATTGATATTCTGCCCAGACCTGTGTCTGCAGGACACTTGAGAAGTGATCCGAGCAGTATCCACAGAATGCTGAGATCTGAGGAACCTTTGCTCTCTTCTCCATAGCCACAGCTTCCAGTGCATGAAGTGTGTCACCAAACCCCAGTTTTAACTGGATAAATATTCCTTTATTTACTTTCTTTGATATACTGTTTGCTACTGTTGTTAATGCCTCCACTACATCCATCCAGGACACACAATATGCCCATTGCTTTCCTACCCCAGGACTAGGCAGAACTGACGTACAGCATCAGAATAGTGTTTCAGTCCATCAGTGCCAGAGACTGAGCATAAATGTGAGTAGTAGAGCTAAACAATATTTTTGTTGCTTCTTCTCAGTGCCTTCAATGTCTGACTCACACTTCTGTTCCCACTGGTGGCTGGTTCTGTTCCTGAGTATTTTGCAGGGGTCTGTAGGTCTTTAGTAGGCACTGAGGATATGACCAAAAGACATGGGCAGTGAAAGAGTCCTCTGGGCCTAATCAGTTAAACCTCTCCTAGATCCTTTGTATCCTGGTTCTTGTAAGTAAATATGTATATACAGGAGTTACTTAAAATAGACCAAACCAATAAGGCCTGTACAGAAATAGCCAAATAAATAAGTAAATAAATATAAGCACATTCCATTCTTCAGTTTTCTAGAACAACACTCTAGGACTGCTTTACATTTCCAATGGGACCTGACTATATGGAAAGTACAATATACAGTAGAATTAACTTTTGGGGTTTTTATTCAGCCATTTTTTTCTGTTCTATACACAGGTCATGACCTCTCAACTCCTGTTTATTTCTTCCCATGTTGACCTTTCACTGAAGCACAGGGCTAATTTTGTGCTCCAGTGACCAAGAATAGGAATTTGTCACTTTATTCAAAATGGAATGAATACAGGTATGTCTGGCAATCTCAGCTGGGCTTAACTCTCTGCATGCTGAAAACAGTCAAATAGCCAAGTGATCTCTATTAGGAAACATTTTCTGAAGTTGTGCTATTTTTTGTAACAAAAGAGTTTTGCATCTTTTGTCTGAAAAAGGGCTTTTCTTTTTTCTGTGCACAGCCGGGTACAGTTTTCTTTGTTGCAAAATACAATGAACTAAACAGAAGAAAATGACAGGTTAGAGGTCCATAGAAATTTGCAATGGTTCTAAGGGAGAACTTTCATTAGTGTTAAGAAATAACCTACATCTTAATTGTCTGCTGTACAAACAAAGTTTTATGTGTTATCTTTGACTGAGAAAGAAATAACTAATTTCTCCAGTAAGATGCCAGTAATGAATTCTTATGGACTAATCTTAATAAGTATGTGCAAAGTAATCTATGCCTCTCATGTTGAGTTATAAAATATAATTCTTTTCCTTATGCAAATACTTTCACTGGTACTTATCCATCTATTCAAATCTTATGTGCAGTAGGGCTCCTTTCTCTGACTGTAATTTCTGTAAAGGGAAAAGACGTCAGTGGATCCGTGCAGAATTTGAAGTTAACACTTAAGTCCTGTGTTAGAATTACAAAGGAGAAGGGTGCCAGCAAAAAAAACCCCAAAACAAAACACCCAGTAAGTCTCAAGTAAGAAAGTCAGTAGATTCAAGCATTACCTGCCGAAACAAATTAAGTTCTTCCATGAGCAATGGACTTTCACAGTGTGATTTCCTACAAACATATCCTGTATATTTCTGCCGTCTTGCTGCAGCGACCATTGCTTCCCTTTTCCTCCTGGTGGCTATATTACTGTAGTTTCAGTTCTTCATCACATGCCCTGATCTTTTCTCCTAAATACCCATTATCACTGTTGCTTTCCCAGATCCCGTCAATGCCTCGCAAACACACACGCGAGCTATGCCTGTGCTCTTTGGCCAGCCCGTGTGCGTGAGTTGGCTGGCCAACAGAACAACACTTTTAAACTAAAGGCACTGCCCCTCCTGTGGTGGAAACACTCATTTGGGCCACTAATCTCACAAAACTTGTCAAGAATTAGTGTATCTGATCACTTTATCACCTTAATTTTATTTACTGAAATTAAGTTCAAAGGTTAGTTGCTGGGAGAACAAGAGACATAAATGGCATACTCCCGTAGGCTTCCTAAACCTCAGGAAACCAAGTCAAAAAAACCTCAGTGGCTTTGGACCCTGCTACAGGTCACTGGCTGAACCGGTCTTGCACCTCCACCCAGGACAGAGACCTCCCACACATGTCTCCAGCTAAGCCAGTGGTTCCGATCTCATGAACATGAAACAAGTATCATTTCAGACAATTCGTGCAGATTTTTTTTGAGATAATTTGTGCAGAAATTTTGTCCCTCTCAGTTAAAATCGGTAAAATACTATCAAAATACAACATAACAAATATAAATTCGAATATTTTTTCTTAACAAACTTTAAAATATCTCTAAAATCCCAACAGTTCAGTATCTTCTAACAGTGTCAAAACTATGTACAGGAAAGGAGCAGAAAGGTGAGTTGTAAGGTCTGCTATGTGGTTTGGGACGTTCTCCTCAGAAAAAGTGTACTTTTAGTACATTACAAATGGCTGCCATATTTTATGTGTTAATTTTAAAATCAGAATCTCAGACCCCGGGGGAGGTCCTCCACACAATTTCACTGAATGGCCAGTGTCCTTGTCCCTCTTTCCTCAGTGCTGAGCAGCTGGCTGTCAGCCTTGGCACAGTTTGGCTTCATAACAGCCACATGAGCAAGAGATGCACCGAGCTGCTCAGTGCTGGGTCTGTCTGTGGGTGCGTGTGCGCTCAGGGGGCTGCAGGCAGATCATGGGATTCAGAAGCAATGCAGTTTGTTTGCTTTCCAGTACAAACATCTAAGTGATCGCTGCTGTTTCCTATTCTGAGAACAAGGAAATACAGGTGTGGGTGAAATGGATTGTGGTACATTTGTAATGGCAATCACATGTAGTACAAACATTATGGAGAGGCACGACATCTTTTCACCTTTCACTTAGCTGAAAAGTCCCTACTTTCTACTTTCCAAGGTGGAAAAGTAGATCCTACACTTGGCTAAAACATGATTTCCAGATTCACCTGAAGTATGCCAAAACACATACATAAAATATTCATATGACTTAAGAGAAGGACAAGAAGGATCCTAAAATCAAGATGAACTAGTTTCAACTTTTCTCCAGCAAATACAGACTCCTGCCAAACACAGACAACTATTTAGCAGAACAATTCCATGAAAGCACTTAAGTAATGCATAATCTAGTTAATGTAGTAGTTACTGTTGATTAATACTACCCCACCTTAGGAAATTCTTCCTGCTCAATCTAGGTAGGGCATTTTAGTCACAGCTAGGAGCATATTCTTCATCTTACAGACATGAAACATTGTGTCATTCAATATTTTCAGTCCTCACCTCTCAAAGTGCGGAGTATGATGCCAAGGGAGTGGGTATCAGTGAAGAACATGTGCTTCTGGACCAGCAGACCTTTAATATCTTACAGTATTATTACTGAGGCTTCAATTCATCCAATTTGCTGACAAGTTAAGGATCCAGCTTTCATAAGGTAGTGGAAGCTATGCTCACCAGTGCCAGAAGAGAGCCTATCTTTTAATCTGTTTATCAATATATCTATCGATTTTTTCTGTAAATTATGCCTTCCTATTAGAATATGTCAGTATGTATGTACACAGATTATTGTTTCTTACTGACCTACACTCATTGTGCAGCATTCTACTACTAGAACCAGATCATCAGCAGCATTCTGTTCCGGTCAAGGGCTCTGGCTCCTTCCCTGAGCTGTAAGGTTTTATGCAAGTGGCAGAGCTGGGAAGCATCAGCACCAGAACCATCCCTGCTAGCCCTGGCACTTGCATACTAACTGCTTCTATGGTGACCACTTAACTCTCACACACTGAACGCTAACAGGGAAAAAAACCCTCCAAACCTACAACCTAAACAGAACAGAGCAGCATCCCTAAACAGCCCAATACCAACCTTCTTGTGCTTTACAGTGTTTTACATGGGAATTTTTCCTCTGTGAGCATGCACATGCTTTGATTTTGATCTTTTAAAATTTCTACGCCCCTTAGGTTGTATTCTTTCACTCCAGAATAACTCTTACTGTGACAGATGAACTGGAACAAGTGTGGGCTTCCTCACAGCCACTTCCTGTCAAAGTGCCCTGTGCTAAGCAGCAAGCTGTGCAGTCAAATGGAAGGAAGCACAAAAGTCCACTTTTCCCTTATCCCTTCCCCATGGCAACCTGACCAAGAACAGTGACTCCCAGCAGCACAGCTGAGGCCTGAAACTGTGCTGAATTACTCCAAAAGAGCATCTCCTGGCCCTCGCCAGCAGAACCCAATGGAAATATGTGACCTGCCACTGCAGAACCCCTTGTCCGATGTTGCGTTTGTACTGCAACAGCCAACACAGGTCAGACCCTTTTAGGAAGCTGACTTAATGATTCTCAAATCTAATTTAAAGTGAACCAGTGAACCTAGAACTATTCAGCAGACAGGTTCTGCAATTAGAGGGAATTACATTAAGCAGTCAAAAAACCCCGTAGAAATATCAAACTTCCTTGAATTAGGTATTGAAATAAAATACTTTTTCTCATGGCTGACCTTTGTTAGTTACATGTAAACTGAACTGATGATAAGTTACTGAGCTAGCAAATTAGCTACTTGCAGTTGTTGACAGGGTCAGCAAGAAATCTACCACATTTTTAAACAAAAATAAAATAATCGCGTAGATATTGTACATTACTCACTTCATATCTACTTCTTGTCCTTAATGACATTCAGAAACCATTGGCAGCAGGAAGAGGAAAAACAGATCTTGGGGGTTTCACACTCTGTACTAAGTGTAGTCAGAAATTTAGCACCATAAGTTTTGGCTCAAGAGCAATAACAGTATCTATCTGTTGTGCTTTCAACCACATAAGTAATAGAATTGACCTCAATGGTGAGTAGAAAAAGGACCAAACTCTCCTACCTTGGTTAATAGCATTTCAGTAGAACTATAGCCTATATTATAATGATTCTGCACAACCAACTTTTTGGCTTGTGGCAGCAAAGGAGACCAACAGTTCATTATAGGAACACTGGCTCTGTGATTAACTCTTGGGACCGTATTAGTAAGTTGGAGCACAGCTAATCAGGGCCCTGAATGCATTTTTGAGTGAGAGCACCTTACAGTTAACAGCTCTAACAAATGTATATGAACAACATTTTAATGCCACAATAAAGGTCAAAGGTGGCTGTTTAGCAGACTTGTCTTGTTTTAACATCTGCCCATTCGGTCTATGTGCTGCTCCCAAGGTAACGTCTGCTGGATCGCAGCTGATCTACACAATGAACACACTGCTGTGGTCATCACAGGCATTCGGATGAGCTACATGATTAAAATTTGGTTTGGTCATCCCAATTTAATCCTTTCTTGTAGTCAACATGTCCACATATAGCTCTAGTGTGCAGAGCACAGTGCCCTAAAGCAGCAGAAAACATCATGCAATGGAAATATTTAAAATAAGAAAACAAAAACTTAACAGATAGAAATATTTTCTGCTACAAATATTGTTAGAATTTTAAAGCAGCTTCTCTTCTGTCTATCTAGTTTCACCTTTCTCTTCTGTTGGAGGCCTTTTGGCATTTGTGCTGGTCCTCTGAATCTAACTATTTTGCCTCTCTTCCAGTATGTTACCCAACTCTGTTGTTCCTTCCAGTATTTGGCATTTGCTTTAGAATTATGTTTGTCCATCTGTTATTTGTCCTTTTGGTGATGCGTTCTGCCGATTCCCATTTGTTCCTCTCAGCTTTCTCAACAATTTGAGCTTCTGAAGTGTTGTGGCATCAGTCAACTCTATCTCGGCCCAGGAGGGCATTTGTACAGAACGACAGAAAGAACAAAAAATGGCCTAGACCAGTATTTCTTTTTCTTTAGGAACTCACAGATACACTTTTTTCCAGTGGTTGTTCCAAGCAGCTGATTTCACTGGTTCAAGGAATGTGTGTTGCAAGGGGCTTTCTTCTATTTTGTTTTCTGTTTTGCTCCTTCCATCTTTCTGGATGTTAGTAAGCAGTGTGAAATCATGAAAAGGCTATAACGTCAGCAGATACTCTTCCAGTCTTGAGTGAGCTTGCATGTTTCTGATAAATGTTTCTTCCCCTCTGTGAACACAACCACCCCCTTTATCAACTGTTCACAAAGGTTACTGGCTTGATCTGGCCTAAGGAGAACCACAACTCCGCTAATTTTTTTTTTTAATTTTCTTTTTTCCCTCTGGTTATATCTTTTTTATCCCTTAAAAAAAAAAAAAAATCAACACCCTGCATGCATTTGCTGAACGTGACCTTTACTTGGCATGACTTCATTTTTCAGGCTTAGAACATTTGGTAGACAGAATTCTAAATTTGTCAGCTCACAAGTTGCCTGTGCATAGCAGTGTGGCATGACTAAAGGGATGCTCAGCTATTGATCAATAACACAGATTCTGTTTTCTTCCCCACCACACCTCTGAAAGCCCATTTTAAGGTCACACTATGGCTAGCCCTAATGCACTAGCTTTAGCAATTATACTGGTTTTGCAGAGCATTGTTTGGCAGTCAGGCTTTAGATAGGACCATTTCTCCTTTGATACATCCCTTTTGATTTAGACTCATCCAGTAATGCAGTCTTATTGGAAAATCAGATTTCTCAGGAAAACAGAACATTCTCCCGGAAAACCTGATTTTTTATAAGTGCGGATATAGTTTGTATCAGTGGCCCTTGGAGAGATCTGAGTGGTGTAGAGGAATGAAGGATAATTACATCACTTTATTTTCAGCTTTTAAATTAGGCATTGGTTAAAATGTTTACTTAGGTGCATTGAACTCATGTAATTTCTGGCCTTACCCCACTGAAAATGTGAATTTTGCCAATAACAATAAGAGACAGGTATTCAACAGCACTTTTCAGAGTAGGCATGTCTTTGAAAGGAGGGATAATTTTTTTCTTCCCTCCCTTTCCCTTCCCGTCCCCAACCAAAAGGCTCCCAAGCCCACAGCTTTCATTATATAAATACTGGGTATGAAGAATAATTTATTAAATGTTTATGATGTGGGTAGGATGTTGGTTTTGATCAAATCACAAAATCAGGAAGCCCAAATTTGTAAGGAAACCCTGAACAAAGCACCCATGGTATGTACAGGTTCACTGGGGTTTGCAGACGATTGCTTTGCACGTGCAGGTTGGTTGGAGCATGCAAGCCCACTCTGCTCCTGAACATGCAAACAAACCTCTGGTCACACAGAACAAACAGACCACTGTGCCTACAGAGAAACCATCCCCACATCTTCAGAGTTCTGAAAATCTGACACTATCAACCAGATCTCATACAGGTGACCAGGTTCTGCCCTTGAGCTCTAGCACAGGCAGAGAAGGCATGTGCTGCTTTGAGACCATCTCGCTGACCAAGTGTGCCAGAGCACGGAGCAGTAGCACACTAACATTACCATTATTATACAACAGGCATAAATATGACAGGAGGGATGAAAAGGAACCAAAACCTTCTACTAATGCTGCAGATAATTGCTTTCTGATTGGAATCACTAATCAATTTTTACTCTTAAATATTTTGATTCTAATCTAAAACCATAAAGTTTGTGCCCACAACACCCTTGGACACTGAAGATGTGGAAAATGAGGGAAAAACATAAGTGCTAGGTAACACATTTACAATTGCAAGAAAGAGGTGTGAATAGTGCAGTAATGACAAATGTATGCAGTTAATTACAGTTTCAGTGTTGATCATAAAAGGCCTGTTGGAAACAAAATTAATGTAGCATCTTTCAAAGGAAAGGCCAAATATAACCAGATAACAATTGACCATTCGGTCTAACATGGTCAGCAGTCATTAAATCACATCTCATTCTTATTCCTGTAATACATCAATCCAGAAGTTGCCATTGCAGTGAGAGACATCAGCTTAGGAAAGCACTAATCAGCTGATACACGCAAACATCATTATTACATTGCAACATACAAGGAAAGCCACATTGTCTTTTCAGATGCTACTCCAGCGAGGTGTACAAATCTAATAATATTTCTCTGCAGGAGGCTGCTTACCTTATACCATCATGTTACAAGACTTTACACTTTTAAAATAATTAAAACATTCCAGTTGCAGCCGTGTCATATTTAAACAGCAGCAGCTATAGGAGGATTACAGTCGTGGCCTCCTATACTGCACACAGGTTAAATTCGAAGGCTTGCTGGCTGTAAGCTAGTTAGAGGCACTGCAAAAGTGAGATTTAACTTTGCTGTTCAGTAAAGGGGGAAATAGAGGAATCTCCACAGACTACTAGCCCTGTACAGCACACATTGTTAGTCAAAAGAGAGAATGGTAATTCTGCATTATAAACAAGAGCACATTCCTCTCTTTTTATTCCTGAGAGCTACAATTAAAGGATGCAAGTCATAAAACAGTGTATTATGTGATGCATTGTTTTTAATCTTACTGCCTTGTATTATATATCAGGTTCATATAATTCTTCAGACAGGAAAAGGCTTGTTCCATAAAAATACAGACATCTGCAACTGAAATATAAGTTCACGCACAAGCAATGTATATATCACCAAACCAGCAAACTAACTCACTTACTTAATACACTAAACTTCAGGTTCTTCCTATATTATGTGAAATGGCTTGAAACAGGAGGCAGCTGCCAGGAAACATCACTGCTTCTTTGCTCAAGAGAGACAGGGGAAGGAAGAATGAAGAAAAAAATTCCCTCGATGGATGCCACAATAGCATGTCTTTCATTATCGCCCTGTGTCAAGGCACTGTGTAATGTTCATTGTGCATGCATAGTAAATTACTATTTACCTGCCAGTGCCTTTGATAAGTCAGTCTTTTCTCCCTCTTTTCGTCCACACAGCATGGAACAGTGAAACCTCTTTGCCTATAATTCTTATTAAGGTGATACCTTTTCTGAATAAGAAAGTACACACTTCCAAAGGAGGCATTCTCTTGGGTTTTTAAGGGCCATTGTTTTTATTGTTTTCCTTTTATTTCTCCCACCCTGCTGTGTTTTAATGCTATAGTGACTTCTGTGTATACAACTCTCATATTGAAATGTCTGCTGCAGATATATGCAATATTAAAGAGTGCTTATGAATTTTTGACATCTAATTAGTCGCTACCCAGTTAACATGTCAAGACTCAGAGGGATTAGGGAGTC